>NC_080571.1:270718741-271048741 GCF_030247185.1 Malaya genurostris
CGGGGGGGGGGGGCTGCCCCCCGCAGTGGCCGGCGCTTCCGACGGCGGGTCGCCGGCGCACTCGCGGCCTTCGGCCGTCTAGACTATGACGAACAGAATATTGTGCTAGCACTAAGTGAGTTGCTTGTATAAAATGATAGTGTGCTATTTACTACAGAATTTTAAATATAAAAAATATGTAATAATGCTATTTCACCTAATATTATCGAAATATTTGGAACGAAAATAAAATTTACATATTTCGTTCGAGTTTTCCTTGCACAACATAACTCGATCAAAACGCAAACGAAAATTTACAAATCCAATTATTATTATTACAAATGGCATTATGCCAAATGACCATTATGCCAAATGACCTTATGCCAAACGCCCCCCCCCCCCTTTCTGGGACAGTCTTTAGCTTGGATGTCTGTTCTCTGTGGTAGTAGTAATCCTTTTGAAAACGATTGTCTTCTTCTCCGAGCTCACTTTTTTTGGTGATATCTATTTGCACTATTGAATGAACGAAAAAATCGTTTTTTCGGTTTTTTAACGATATCAAACTAACTAGAGATTATAAGAGGAGAAAGAATATGAAATCATAGAGCCATAGTACTCAAGGAAGAGCAAGGATGTGAAGAATAAAGTGCGGAAAAGTGAGACGTGACAAGGGTCATTTAAGTAAGCAGAAGGCTTCTCGTATCTAAACTTTTACCTTCTACCAGAGGAGTCGAACTTAGGCATCTTAGCGATACGAGTTATCCGAGTCTCTGATATGTCAGAAAGTAAAGGCAAAGGTCGTTTGCCATTTACTGTCCGAACCGGCAAAAGTAAAGTTACGAGAAGTTGTCACATTCTGCCCACGACGGTTTCTCACACAATGTGTTTCATTGTGTTGATATTTTCTCATACAGTTAGTTATAACACCGGAATGGAAGATTTATCCGAAACTATTGCTTGCAAACGACCTTTGCCTTTACTTTCTGACATATCAGAGACTCGGATAACTCGTATCGCTAAGATGCCTAAGTTCGACTCCTCTGGTAGAAGGTAAAAGTTTAGATACGAGAAGCCTTCTGCTTACTTAAATGACCCTTGTCACGTCTCACTTTTCCGCACTTTATTCTTCACATCCTTGCTCTTCCTTGAGTACTATGGCTCTATGATTTCATATTCTTTCTCCTCTTATAATCTCTAGTTAGTTTGATATCGTTAAAAAACCGAAAAAAGTAAAAAATACTGACTGACCAGAAGTCATAAATAAAAAAGTAAAAAGAAAAAATCGTTGCGAATCACTACTGCAGATATGAATATTTTCGGAAGAACCCTCCTTTACTTGGATCTATTTTTCATTGGCAGGTTTCGCTACCGGTTATTCAGTTTTGCCAAAAAGTGCCAATAGTTTTCATGATTTGTTCAATCGATTCGTACGCTTAAAAAAACAAAAAGTGATCATTTTCGTAGAAAACTTTCTCTTCCTATATTTTTTAAGTTTGGCTCATCAGTGCGTCAGCATTTTTTGTTAAACTGTTAACACCACCTAACGGTTGAACATAAACCGCTGAGCAGAGTTAAGTAAAGTTAATGCATGCTATTTGCATAGTTGTGTTATTGCTATTTGTACCGAAGACTTTACTGACGAAGGTTCTTTTCCGAGTTTTCATGAAGAATCGTTGACATTTTTTTACAAACTTAGTCTGACATTTGTCAAATATTTCTGTAATTTACAAGGCTAGATAGTCGATAAATTGCTATTGAAACTTGACATTCTGCAGGGCAAATAAAAATAGTTTACTAAAGGTGTAAGGATGCCTTTCTTATTATTTTTATCATAATACTATACTAATAAATCAGGATCAGGGTCATTTCCGAAAAGAGTTATTTCACCGAAAACCGTTTCGCCGAATGACATTTCGCCGAATGGGACACATCGCCGAATGTCATTTCGCCGAAATCAATTTCGCCGAAAGGGTCATTTCGCCGAAAGGGTCATCTCGCCGATTTCTGCAATTGTCTTAATATTATAATTCGGATTGATTTAAAATAAACACCAATGAATGGTGTATCTACCAAGCAAATGTATGTGGTATTTTCCGTTTATTAAGTGAAAAAATATCTAATGCGGCTTCGCCTCATCGATTTGATTCGTGTGCTGTTCGACGTCGCTCCCGCTCGTTCGGACCTAACTAGAGCAAAGAAACCTAGCTTTGAGTAGACCTGGCAAACGAGGCGGTTACAGGTTTGTATGCAAGAGGCCGCCGCTTCCGACAGCGGATCGGCGGCCAACTCAGCCAGCGTCGCCTCGGAGGCTTTACGCCGCCGAGCCATCTTGGCTTCGGTTATGTGGCTGCGCTACATCAGTAATACAGGGGACATAATAACACAAAAAACAATATGATGCATTCGAAATTACCCTTTCGGCAAAATTACCCTTTCGGTGAAATGACTCTTTCGGTTAAATGACCCTCAAAAAACTATTTTTTATGAAAAAGAACCGTTCTTTCTGCTTTTTTTTCGATTAAAAATTCCTACACGGATTTTTCTGAACCGATTTCAAAATTTCCGGCAATTTTGAATATTTTGGTGCTGAAGCTTTTGAAAACAAAACTGACCTCTGTTTGTGTTTTAGCCTCTTCATATTTTTCCTATTCTGGCGCTATTTTTTGAGACAGCTTACTAAAATTAAAAACTGGAGAAACCATTTCAGGTTTGGAAATATATAACAGTCGCTGGAGGCCAGGTTGGAGAATATGAAATATGGGGGATGGTGGACCAATCCGTACCGCAAATCACACAATTTCACCGTTGGTGCGTCTTTTTTCATAGCTTGATGAACTCGGGGTGTCAATTAAAAAATGTAAAGTGGCCGCGTAAGCGTTTTTCCGTCATAATTTTGAACGATAATCATTCAGTCATTTGTTGATGGATTGATTTAATTTAACAACCGATCGATTCGGAAGCATACCATTGAAAAATTGGTTTGACTCAACCTATGTTTTCACGAGCCAATCACAGCATGCCATAATGATGTCATCCTTTAGATTTCTCTCACTCCGCCGACGGTTTCGATCATTACTTCTTAATTCGCATTTCATTCAGTAGCTTCGATCGGTTTAAGGAGGAACCGCATCGGCCCGATTATCGGACCAATTGAGCACGATATCGGCCCGATCTTCTGACAATTGTGCACCATTTGCATCAACCGCATCAACTTAAAAAAGCTTTAAGTTTTCATTATGTATCGCTAGCGCAAAAGAATGAAGAGATACCGAACAAGGCATTATCGAGCTGATGTAGAGCATCGTACAATTTCTTTTGTTTCGATTAACCTTAAGAGGTTTTAACCTTAAGATCATTCGCCTCTTCGGGCCAGAAAACCGCTTACCCTATGTTCGGGTTTGGGAATTTTTATGTTAGTACTCTCTTGTTATTTTTTACTTCAACAGGGAATAGGAGAATGAAAGAGAAAACGTCGCCTGTCTTCAACTGAGTATACTTCTATGTTACTTGTCCATAGAACTATCGAACTATCTCATTTGACAGACACTTTCACAGTACAGGTTACAATTGACTATGATTTTGGTACTTCGAGCTGTCAAAAGGAGGTAGAGGAGTATATATAACTATACAATCAGTAGAAGCACCAGCATCCAAATATTTTCCCATCTCTTGAAAAATAATGTTTTATGAGAGAACGAAAAACGATTTTATTCAACATACTCAACGCGTAATCAAAAACATTCAACAATTACGATGATTTTTAAAAATAAGTTAACGCTCTAAATCTCAAGTTAATAGTTTAATATCTTACCGTAACATAATTTTAAATTAGAAAAACAGACCAGCTCCATCAACCGTACATGTTACTAGTTTTGAACTGCTAGCGTAGCATCCTAGTGTCATTAAATCAAGCTAAAATTAAATTAAATCCATTGAGCAAGTCTTCATCAAACTTGATCATCAAGTCGTCGACCTTTAAAGTTCAAAATTGCTTACAGTAGGTGATGATCATGTTTTTTGGAAATCCCTAGTTGAGGCAACATCGGTACATTCTTGGTTATTTTTTTCGCCTGAAGGTGATTACTTCAATGACGGAATCTGCTTTCGGCTGTTCATTTGAGCTTACTGATATGAGAAATTACACACTAATTTCAACATACTGTTTCAGCCAAATATTTTTTCGGCAATCGCATGATAAAAGTTTGGAAGCGAACTGAAAAGCCTATTCGTTTATCAATCACATTGAAATTACTGACCCGTCAGTAAAATAATATCGTTTATTTCTTATTTGATTCACTGGAACATTCCGAAATTCAAAATGCTATTTTGTCTTTTCAGTATTTTTTTATAGTTATAAATTCATTAAATAGTTCGTGACAATTCATTAAAATTTCAATGAATTTTTTGTGTGTAGCTTGTTTACAAACATCGAAAATGCGAATTTTGATAGACACTTTGATATATAAGTAACAGAATGTCCAACAAACAGTATCAGTTACGTTGGAATTATTCAAACCGTTCAGTCGAAATCTTTTCTTCAACCATGAAAGTGTTCGTTTGTGGACTTGTCGTTTTGTGTGCTTTGGTGGCCCTCGGAAGTGCTGATGAGGCGGTTCATCTAGAGGATGCCTCGGTACAGCATGAACCGGCCGATCGTGTCAAGCGGCAGTTCGGTGGTGGCCATGGCGGTGGTTTTGGCGGCGGTCATGGTGTACCGAATCATGGTGGACACGGAGGATTCGGAGGTGGTCACGGCGGAGGTCACGGTGGTTTTAAACAGGGCGGCCATGGTGGATTTGGACACGGGCAAGGACACAGTTTCGGACACGGGCATGGTCATGGACATGGACATGGTCACGGCCATGGACGATATTAATTTTATTAATTTTTAATATATAGTTAGAAAATCGGATAAATTCTTTACACTTACGAAATCTTCGAATACTCCCGAGCACAAGAGAGTTGTTGATTTATGTTTGGCACTGAATCAGCTGTAAGTCTCGATCTGTATTTAAACTATATAAGGTCAAAACTGTCCTACTCAATACCGAGAATGTACAGGTAAGTGCAGGCTTCGTAGCTTAAATCATATCCATTGCGAGACTAACGGAACCGGCGACTATTCGCAAAAGTAAACACTATATTCTGCACAAATATCTTTTGTTGCTCAGTGTAATTAAACATTTTGAAGAATTGCTACTTTATGAGAAATGTGCAAGTGGCCCTGTGGTATCCTGAGTTCAGTGTAAACGAACTACGATTAGTTTTAGTAGGATGATGTAAATGTGTAAGCGGTGGGAACTAATACTGGAAAATGAGAAGAGAGTAGTAAGTGAAAGCTGCGAACGGGTGTTTTAGATAGAGTTGTAGGGTAACAGAGGTATTTTGGCCCACTTTGTAAAAATATCCACCAAATGTTGTAATATCTTTGAAAAACCCTTCACAATAGGCAATTCAATGGGATAAGCTCCAAATTGATGCAACATGGGTTACTTAACATCGATTAAATCCATAAAGTTGGTTAGGTGGGCCGAATTATATGAAGTGGCCAAAATACCTCTGTTACCCTATATCTACGGAATAGAGAATACCACAGGCCCATCTATACAAAGCGTAGGAATTCCGTTGGTCTTGAAACGGCAAACGTGTTTGCTTGTTTACAAGACATGTTTCACAATCCACGAGTCTCTCGTTCTAGAACTCAATCATCTGCAATTTGCTTGAACTACTTCAAGCTGCCTCAATCCAGTTGACCGAGCCACCTGTGCCACATCGCAATACCATTCGCCAGAAAGAACTTATCCGGCCGCTTGACACGGTATAAGCCTCCTTCTTGAATGCCAGTTGCGATCAGCTCACCCCTGGCTTTGCAGTTGTCCGCCGTAAACACCACTTTATTGCCTCGGCACCGAACGCAAATTTGATATCAGGTCCGGAATTTTCAATACGTTGGAAACTTCAACTCGTCCGTGTTGTGTCTCCAATGTTACTGTAGGTTTAGCATATGTCTTCATGCTCGTGTTCATAAGCTCGTCAATGTACGCTTCAACACTGGAACAATTCGACAATCCCTAACCTTTTGACACTTTTTTCCGATCTTTTTCGAACTATTGAATGGTTTCGGCTGCCGAGACATGTTTCCTAAGATGTGCCTTCGTTAATGCCCAAAATTCCTCAATTGGTCGAAGTTGTGGGCAATTTGGTGGATTCATGTCTTTTGGGACGAAAGTGACATTTTTGGTAGTATACCATTCTACCGTTGATTTCGAGTAGTGGCAAGAAGCAAAGTCTGCCAGAAAACAACAGGATCCTTGTGGCTTCGAATCATGGGTAGAAGTCGTTTTTGTAAACATTCCTTAATGTATATTTTGCTGTTCATTGAAGCAGTGTTGATGAAGGGTTTCGAAATCTTATCGCAGCTACACATTGCTTGCCAGACCATAGTTTTCTTACCAAATTTTTCGACTTCAATCGATGTCTCGGACTGGTTTCACTCTTGCCCTTCTCGCACCGTATAATATTGTGGTCCCGGCAAGGATTTGTAATCAAGTTTCACGTAGGTTTCGTCGTCTATAATTATGCAGTTCAAATTTACAGCAAGAATTGTATTGTACAGCTTTCGAACCTTCGGCCTGATCGATGCTTCTTGTTTCGGACTACGTTTTGGTTGTTTCTGCTTCTTATAGGTTCGAAGATTCAAACGTTCTTTAGCACGAAGAACATTTGACTTCGAAGTGCCTACTTCTGAACACTCCTTCTTTTGTTCGAACGCCTTCAGTATACGTTTATCCAACTGAGGGTTAGCAGGACCTTTTTTTCGACCCGTTTTCGGTTTATCCTCAAAGGTGTTATCCTCACCGAACTTCCTGATTGCATTTCGCACGGCTTTTTTACTTACTGCTTCCATTTTTGCCGTCTCTCTCAGTGACAGTCCGCGTTCTGTGCACCATTTGTACACAATTCTCTGTGTACATACACAACAGTCTGTGGCAAAATGTTCCAGCACCATACTTTTGGAAAGCCATTGCAGTTTATTGTGAAATAGGAGCTCGGAAAATTCAGTAGCAATTTCTTTTAGGACTTCCACGAAATGTACACGTGGTAGAGAAAGAGAAGTGGTGTCTAATACTCGTTAATCGATTTCGATCGATTTCCAATTACTTTTGATGTGGAACACATCTTTTTTTTCTATATAGGGGTGCAAATCAGAAATTCAAGAAAAACTACACGTAGAAATGTGGTCAGGTTTTAAACACTTACAGCTCAGTCTGTTTTGTATCAATTATTAATATTATGTCACCATTTGATTGGAAATATTTCTACGTATTGATTTGAATGTTCATAGCCATGTATTTTTAATTGTATATCATTGAAATGTTGATTAATAGCTAACAGTGTCCTATTTTGTCTGCAAAAAATCTCCAGTATACCGGATTTCCCTGCCATAGTCGACGGTTTTGAAGGAGTAAGCGATGTATCAAAGAGAGAGCATCGCTCTGATTGGTCAATCGATGCAAAAGCGAAGCTGTTGGAAGCACGCGAATCTATAAATAGAAGCGAAATTAAAGCTAACGTTTCAGTCCTATTCCTAGCATGCTAGAGGTAGGTTGTTGCTAGACAGCAAGACGAAAACGTACCATAAAACGATTTCAAGCTTTAAGGGCTGATGCCAGTTGTTAGCCCGTCGTGTCGCTCGCTGTGCCGTGCCGTGTCGCTCGCTGTGCGTGTTACATTTCTCTTCATGCTCTCTCGTGAATGTGTAAAATGACTCTCGATATGGCCGGGTGGCCAAGAAAGTTTTGATATTTTCGGTTACAAGTTTGACTACATCACATAAAATCCAATAAAGCTACCGCTTGTTTGGCAGCCTTGATGAGCCGATTTTATTTCTCTCTCATGTTTCGTTACGTTACCAGGGAACTAAAATGGCGCCAACATAGAAACCGACTTACCTCCACAAAAATAACTTTCACTTAATTTTCATCGCGACAACATATATGTTTTTATGCACTAATCGCATTAGAACTAAATTATCTAGACATTGTCAGGATAGATTTTTGATCCTTGCTTTTGAAGGCGTGATATTCAATGAACAAGTTGAAAGTTGCCGTTTTCAGCTATGCAAATCTTCTTTCAGAAAAAAGGCTTTCCCGACCGCTAAAGTCAAACAATCATTCTAAAATTTTCACAGAATAATCTAAACTAAATTTCTAAGAGATTGTCTGTTGGGTTTCTTGATATTCGTCACCGTTTTGGAGAAAATCAGATTTGAAATGTGAAAATAGCCCTTTAAAGCGTTCTAAAACACACTGGCCTCAGCCCTTAATTGGTATGCTCTGATCTTGTGTCATGCAAATCGTTTCCCCATGAGAAATTGACAACTACCTCTGGATAAATTTTGAGTGCTTAAGATTAATTTCTAATTTATATTAGATGAACTCGATTGATAATGAGAAATAGTTTCTCGCTTCAACCGAAATCGCAGAATGGTAGAGAAACTTAACGCTAAAAAACTGCTTGCATAAAAAACTTGAACACAAGCTTGGCGAAGAGAAGCTTAATTATCGAAATCGCAAATATGTACAAAGATATAATTGTATATATTTGGGATAATGGTGTAATTTCGTCGGTCATAAAACAAATGCAAATCAAGACAAATGATTCGGATTGATTGAACTTTTTTATTGTAGATCATTAGAAATTTTGGTTGCCTTGTTCCACATCAACGGCTCGAACAACCCCATGGAGCTGATCCTTGTAGTTTTTTGTAAAATAAACAATCTTTGTGTATAGAGCCGCTATCCAAAGAGCCTTGGGCTATACCGGTTCCCGGCTTCCTATTCCTTAAGCATCGGTAGGGGTTATATACTCAAAAATGGAACTCACTCAGTTTCTGTAGAGGTCACTTGACCGATATTCACGATACTAATTGATGTGCAAACATTTTTTTTGTTTTCTTTCAAAAAGCTATAAAACTTATTTCAAAGAATACCACATAAAGAGTGTATCGAATAGTAGTTAGCAACATTGGTTATTGAATAAAATAGCCAAAAAAGACATATTTTGACATCAGTTTCCGATATATAGTAGAAAAATTACATTTTTATGCAATTCACTGATTATATTGAAGAAAATCCTAGTTTCTGTGAAACCTTTCAATCGGCCGGAGATCCGGGCAGTTCGGTGGGTTGATGTCCTTTTCCACGAATTGTACATTATTTTTTGACAACCACTGTAGAACGAAGTTGGCGTAGTGGGCTGAAGCCAAATCCGGCCAAAAGAGAGGAGGAGCCTTATGCTTTCTGTACAGTGGCAGCATTCTCTTCTTCAAACATTCTTCCTCGTACACCTTGGCGTTAATTGTGCCCTTCGTAAAGAAAATCGACAACCGCAAACCACAGGTACAAATTGCTTGCCAGACCAACACCTTCTGCCCAAACTTTTCCATCGCCACCGTGGTACACCGATTTGGTATAATATTGCGGTCCGGGCAGCTCCCGAGAGTCTTCCTTGGCGTAGGGTCCGTCGTTGATCAGGATTCATCCGTCTTTATTCTGTAGAATCCGGTTATACAGTTTTCGCGCTCTTGTTTTGGCCTGAACTTGCTGTACCAGGGCCTTTTCGGCACCTTCTGTTTGTTGTACGTTTTCAGGCAGTTCCGAACTTTGATCCGTTGAATCCAGCCCCCTGCTATGACGTCATGGAACTGTGGCCAGCATCATTCTGCAAAAACCAAAACAATGAAGAAGAATGGCTAACAAAAAATTGGATACTACAAACTACTTCTTTATTCAGTATCCTTTACCGCACTTCCCCGCAAATTATCGATCAGAATATCATCAGTACGATTAGGAAATTAAGATTTTACTCGATTTGAAATGCTCGAATGTTTGTTTACCAGACTCTGAGCGCTCTGATTGCCCACCAAATGCCCCAGATGTTGGCTACGATAGCACTTGCTGGAGCGCCCTATCCTTGCCACCGGGCTGGTTGAATCATCCCGATGCTGGTGTTGAACTGTTTGGCCAAATCCCGCGTCGACGCCGATGGGTTTTTCCTGATGTACTCAACCGCTTTCAAGTCCCGGCCGGGCTGGCTGGGACCCGTTTTCCTACCGGATCGGGGCAAATCCTTCATGGAAAGGGTCTTACCGAACTTCTCGATAATATTTTCGACACTGGTGTGGTGCACTTTCACCCGTTTTGCAATTTCGTTGTACGTGACACCACTTTCTGAGCACCAAGTGTGCAGAATTTTCTTTCGCGTTTCCGGATCAATTCGACTCATCATTCTTCTTCTTCTTCTTCTGTTAGTGACTTTGACAGTCACTTTTTGATGGACAGGTGACAGAGACCATATGTCCGACTCATCATTGAAACGATAAGCCGTACCGAAATCAATCGATTGCGCAGCTGTTATTGACATGTAAACAAACATGTCACCGCAAAACATGCTGCAAAAAATTAAGCCATTTCAGAGTAATAACTGTTTGAATGTTGCTAACTACTTATCGATACACTCCTTAGTTTACTCGATTTCCGAGGATTTGGTCAAAAAACGATTTCTCTATCCTTACTAATGGGCAAGGTAAAAGGAATGATTTCGGCAATAGACAGAAAACAAACAGTAAAAGTTAGACTCGGTGTGGCACGTCAGGTTAGACATAGCGCCTCGGCGCAAATAAGTGTTTTGCAAAATGCATTAACTTTACGTCTGCTCAGCGGATTATGTTAATCCGGGGGTTTTGCATCAGCAGTTCAGCATAATCTGCTGATGCACTGATGAGTCGAAGACGAAACGTAAAAACTAGAAATAAGTCATGTGCACTTTGCACAAAACGGCTACCCACTAGGTACCAAACCCCCAAATGTCGGTGTGGAATGTTCTCTTGCGAAAGGATAGCATAGGAGCGAGACTGAAAAATAAAATTTTACCATGCATGGGCAGTGCAAAGTTGAACATGTATGGCGTCAGGGTCCTATTTCTGAGCTAATAAATATTAGGGCCTACTTCAGGTTCTAAATCAGATGAAATTTTATCAGTCCAATTAATTTCAAATCATTTTATTGTCGTAGATACAGATCGGATAGCATGAAGTAAGTACATTTTTTTTAATTGATCAGAAACTGATTCGGATGCTAATACGAAAGAAAAAAAACTTTTGTTTCAAAATTTAATTAATATTTGGTTATAAAGTATCATTCAGTAGTTATATTAGAACATCTAAATTGTATGTTTTGTGTTGACCTACAAATGAGGTTTTCTGTATCTTCACTTGCATGCATGTTGGACATAATCTATTTACAAATAAAAAAAAATCACACTACAGATAACGTAAAAGTTGACTTCTAGTGATGGGAGGGTTACTTTTAAGTAGATTCGACTCAACTTTGCCTCTTTCAGCAGGTTCTTATAGAGTACCATAGAGAATAAGTATCCAACATGATTTCCCTTCAACTGGGTTGCTGTGTACCCATGCAGTATGAACTGACCCCAACAACTGTAAACGCTCAAGACTCGGGGACTCGGTTAGTAGAAGAAAAAAAAAACTAGATGTTTAGTTTTTCGCCAGCTGCTTCATGCGATTCAGCGCACTTCCAGCCTTGAACCAAGCGATTTGTTGCTCATTGAATGAGTGGTTCAACTTGATTTTGTCCACTTTGCCGTCGGTTTTAATTTCGCAGTCAACCTGTTTACCAGGGGCCAGGTTGTTCAAACCGAGCAGCGAAATCTTGGAGTGTGGTTGGATCTGAAAAAAAATGAAACAACGGAAAAACAGTTCAGGCGAATGAGGGATCGTGGAGGAGGTGAGAACAAGCAGCTGAAGCTACCTTATCGTAATCGGCTGGATTGGCAAAAGTAAGCGGAAGCAGACCCTGCTTTTTCAGGTTCGTTTCGTGGATACGAGCGAATGATTTGGTGATGATGGCCCGACCACCGAGATGGCGTGGTTCCAAAGCGGCATGTTCGCGAGACGATCCCTCGCCGTAATTTTCGTCACCGATGGCAACCCAGCGAATGCCCTTGGCTTTGTAGAAGCGAGCCACATCCGGTACACCGGCCCACTCTCCCGACACTTGATTCTTGATTTTGTTCATTTCGTTGTTTTCAATGTTTGTGGCACTGGAAGAGAGCAATAAAAATAACCAATCAGTCAAGCAGGTCAGTTTTTCAAATATTCGTACGACATACCCAATGAACATGTTGTTGGAGATATTGTCCAGATGGCCACGGTACTTCAACCAGGGACCAGCGGCGGAGATGTGATCGGTGGTGCATTTACCCTTGACCTTGATCAGCACCGTCAAATCGGTCAGATCTTTACCGTCCCAGGTATCGAACGGTTCCAATAGCTGCAACCGTTGGCTTTTGGGGTCAACGTCAACGCGAACCGATGTGCCATCCTAAAAAGGTATTCAAAGTGATTAGCTTAGAATTGACCCCGTAACAGAAATCTTCCTACGGTTAATCTAAAACTCTAAACCAATGGAATTATACAACGAAAACAAAACGTTCAACTGATAATGCATGCTAGTCTTCCGGTTTCGAAAAAGCATCAAAACAATTCAAAGTCCACTAATCAGACAGTTTCAGTACTACTTTGTAGACAAACAAATCCGCTTCCTACTCAGTGCGGATGATTAGGTCATGAATAATCAATTGAATTCAGCAAACGTTGCGTAATTATTCTGCTGCTCAGAAATTGAAATCAAAATCAGATCACTTGAGTGAATGCTAATAATACGCTTGATGATGGTTTAAAAAAAAAGCACAGCCTGATAAGATAACACACAACGTTCTACCAGTTCCAAATGCAAACGTCACGCGTTCATTTCGCGCATCATTTTTTGCGGCGAACTTACTTACCGATGGAGGTGCTTCGTAGGTGTCCATGCCTGGGTCGAATCCTTTCTGGGGCAACTCATCACCGAACGGAGCATCCAATTTGAACTTTTTGCCATCGTTTCCGGTCAGTTCGTCGGTCAACGGGTTGAAGTCCAACCGACCAGCAATCGACAGAGCCGTCACCAGTTCAGGACTGAAAATATGCACTGCATTATTGAGGTATTCAAAAAAAAGCAGTCTTACCTTGTCACGAAACAGTGAGTAGCCGGATTGGCGTCGTTACGACCGGTGAAGTTACGATTGTACGATGTCACGATGGTATTCTTATCGCCCTTTTTCACATCCTTACGATCCCACTGTCCGATGCAGGGACCGCAAGCGTTCGCCAGTACGGTTCCTCCGAACTCCTTGAATACCTTTGCGATTCCATCTCGCTCGATAGTGGCCCGAATCTGTTCCGATCCGGGTGTGACGTTGAATGGAATTTTCGATTTCAGACCGTGCTTCATCGCATTTTTGGCAATGGAAGCGCACCGACCCATGTCCTCGTAGGAAGAGTTAGTACAGGAACCAATCAGACCGACGCGAATGTCCACCGGGTATCCGTTCTTCTTGGCATTGGCCCCCAGCTTGCTGATCGGATGGGCCAGATCCGGAGTGAACGGACCATTAACGTGCGGTTCCAATTGATCAAGATTGATTTCGATTAGTTCATCGTATTTGGCTCCAGCATCGGCGGATAGAACCGATTTTTCGAATTTCTTTGCTTCGCTGGCAATCGAAGCACGGCCCGTCGCTCCTAGATAATCCACCATGCGACTGTTGAAGGGAAAGACCGATGTAGTGGCACCAATTTCAGCACCCATATTACAGATAGTGGCCATTCCAGTGCAGGAAATCGATTCAACACCCTTTCCATGGTACTCAATGATAGCACCGGTACCGCCCTTGACGGTCAGGATATCGGCGACCTTCAGAATGACATCCTTCGGTGACGTCCATCCACTGATCTTTCCGGTCAAATGGACACCGATGACATTTGGACATTTCAGTTCCCACGGGATGTTAGCCATCACGTCAACAGCATCAGCTCCACCGACACCAATGCACAGGCCACCCAGTCCACCACCGTTCGGGGTGTGCGAGTCAGTTCCAATCATCAGCAATCCCGGGAAAGCGTAGTTCTCAAGAATAATTTGATGAATAATTCCGGATCCCGGTTTCCAGAAACCGACTCCGTACTTGGCTCCGGCAGTAGCCAAAAACTTGTACACTTCAGCATTCAAATCTTTGGCTCGGGCCAAATCCTTCTCACCACCGACCTGAGCCTCAATCAAATGGTCACAGTGGATAGTCGATGGTACGGCAACTTTCGGCAGACCGGATGAAATGAACTGCAACATGGCCATCTGCGCGGTAGCATCCTGCATAGCCACACGATCGGGACGCAGTCTCAGATACGAGGTACCACGCTGAATGTCCTGGTTAGCCGGATCATCCAGGTGACCGTACAGAATCTTCTCGCTGAGCGTCAGGGGACGACCCAAGCGCTTCTTGACCACTTCGACGTTTTTCTGCAGCTTCTCATACGGCAAGTAAACATCCTGGTCGAACTTGGACAAAGCAACTTTTGCAGCAGTAACGCAAGAAGCGTGGAACTGACGCTGCTGAGCATCGACAGCGTACAGAGCGGCGCGCTTCGCCTGTGCAACAACAGAAGAAAAAAATACGAAAAAGAAAGAATAATTCGCCAAATCAACGTGAGAAAATGCAGTCAACCGAAAAACAACAGCGAGATTCTGAAAGTCACATGCATACTATTGCAGTTATCAATTTTGTCTGGCACGTGATCCCAACAAACTCGTCTGGCAATTATCAGCAAGGATTCCCCCTTGAAATTTTTTACTGCAGTCAGAAGTGATGTAGTACAAGCAGTAAACAGGGTTAATAGTTACAGTTTACCTATTGCTAATCACCAATGACCTATTTATTCAATTCGTTGAATATTTCAGGTACTGAAAGGGTGAGTTGCTCGATAAAATAAGATCACCTATAAAAAAACCGTAAACAATTTCAATCGAAAATTTCAAGGTATTCTGCGGGGGAGACAAGATCATAGGAGCTTTTATTTTTGGAGACAGGCGGGGTGAACTAAACACATACATACACATCAACTAAGTCTCGAATACGTCAAACGGAAAATGGTTCCACATTCGCACAAGAGCAATCTGTTATCTAACCAACTTCTAGAACTTTGAAGTTTTCCTATCTTCGCAAAGGAGCATTTTTTTCCTAAACTCTACCACGTATTACATCACAGTCCTTATCAAGATTTCAGCTACCGGGTTCTTGGGTTGATATTACAACTGCAATCCCATGCCGGACAAAATGACCGCAAAGTCCTCTAGGCTTACCTGCACGTTCAAAAACCGCGCGTAGTTGACCATTTTGGTAGTCAAATTATTGGATGAAAATTAATTACTTGCACTTCGGAAGCAGATCTTCAGCCTTCTTAGCTGGAAGATTTTTTTCTGCACTATTACGCTTTTCTCAACAATCGCACCAGCGAAAAAAATTACCTAACACTCCGCGATCCAGTCGGGGAATGAAATCGACCGTCGTTGAGCGATGACATTAAGTTGCAAGAACAATGCAGTAGGTGGATTCTGAACAACTGTCAGAATTGAAGCTTTTCGTCGATTTTGGAGCACGCTTTCGAAAATGGCGTAGGCGTCGAACGTCTGCATGTGTTAAGAATCTCGCCCACATTATCGAAATGACGGAATGAGCAATGAATTCTTACTCGACTGCATGATTTTTTAGTGCTCGATCGGTTCAGTGCTAGAATTTTCGCCTGAGTTGGCTGCTCGATCAACCTGATTGACAGTGACATTATAAATGTCATTGAATATTCGCTCATTTTATGAATGTGTTAGTGTGAAATTTAAGCGACTTAAGCCATTTCACTACACTCCAGCTAGAGGAATGGATGATGCTGACTAAGGTAGGCCGTTTTGTTAATTTCCAGCGAATTTCAATAGTTTATGAAGATTTAAATTTGTATATTTAGTTATATGTTTTCGTTTAAAAATAAACTAAAATCAGCAAGAAAACGTGCAAAATCAGGAAAGAAGAAGAAGAAGACGAATTGACAATTCAGTCCGCATCTTCTCACTCAATTCCGAATGATTTCCGAATCAACCGGTTGTCGGCGAACCGGTTCATTCGGAATCGGTTGTTGCACTGGAGTTGGAATTGATTCGGAATCCATTATGGTTTCCACATGAAATTCCGAATGAAAATTTCTCGCCGATTCGGAATCCATTCGGATCTGATAATGAGGGCGCTTGTGCCCACATTATCAGATCCGAATGGATTCCGAATCGGCGAGAAATTTTCATTCGGAATTTCATGTGGAAATCATAATGAATTCCGTATCAATTCCAACTCCAGTGCAACAACCGATTCCGAATGAATTTCGCCTACAACCGGTTGATTCGGAAATCAGTCGGAATTGAGTAAGAAGATGCGGACTGAATTGTCAATTCGTCTTCTTCTTCTTTCCCGATTTTGCACGTTTTCGTGCTGACTTTCAGTTTATTTTTAAATGAAAACATTACATAACTGATTATACACATTGAAATCTTCATGTTTTTCGGATATACAGAACTAGTAAATAACCAGTTCTTCTTAGAATTCCAACATAAACTGTTGAAATTCGCTGGAAATTAACAAAACAGCCTACCTTAGTCAGCATCATCCATTCCTCTAGCTGGAGTGTAATGAAATGGCTTAAGTCGCCTAAATTTTACACTAACACATTCATAAAATGAGCGAATATTCAATGACATTTATAATGTCACTGTCAATCAGGTTGATCGAGCAGCCAACTCAGGCGAAAATTCTAGCACTGAACCGATCGAGCACTGAAAAATCAAGCAGTCGAGTAAGAATTCATTACACATTCCGTCATTTTGATAATGTGGGTGATATTCGCGTTGCAGTTAAAAACTGAAAAATAAAACTGAAAAATTATTCACGTGTTGTCATCAAATATATGATTTAAAATTGTTCTATACACTTAAAAATCTCGGATGGAATATGAGATTTTCATTTCACATACAGATATGATTTAGATGTTGAGACAAGAGTGAATAGACGGATAAAACAGCTATTGTTCATTATTTATCAATTAATCTTGAAATTCAACCATAAAAAACACAATTTCACAGATATCAAAACAATACCCAGCCTCACTTCTCCGAATTTGATATTTCATCTTACGATTTCTCCATAAATATCAATCAAATACACCACGGAGAGTTACTGAATCATTAATGAACGGTTTTTTAACCAAATCTTCAGACGTTTCTGTATGTTAGTATTCGATTCATAAGAAAAAAAAACGAGCGTTTTTTTTCAAATTTTAAAGCAAAATCTGAAAATAACCACCATGCTTAATTCAAAGCAAATCAACCAGATTGACAATGACATTATAAATGTCATTGATATTTTGATCATTTTATGAATGTGTTAGTGTAAAAGTTGGAAGACTTACGCCATTTCATCACACTCCAGCTAGAGGAATGGATGATGCTGACTAAGGTAGGCCTTATAGTCAATTTCCAGCGAATTTAAACAGTGTATGCTGTACCACAATATCAGATCCGAATGAATTCCGAATCGGCGAGAAATTTCCATTCGGAATTCCATGTGGAAATTATAATAAATTCCGAATAAATTCCAACTTCAGTGCAACAACCAATTCCGAATGAATTTCGACCAACCGGTTGGTTCGGAAATCTATCGAAATTGAGTGACAAGATGCGGACTGAATTGTCAATTCGTTTTCTTCTTATTCTTTATTTCTTATTTTGCACGTTTTTATGATGATTTTCAGTTTTCTAAATAAACAGTATGTAACTGAATATATAAATTTAAACGTTATATCAGGTGACCGTTTCCGGTAAGAAATGGCTATAGAGCTGTTTGTAACGAGTGTACGTTATTTGGCCGAATTTTGTTTGGCATGAGCTTGTTTGGAATAATGTCATTCGGCCTAAAATAAAAAGACAAAATGTTTCATTTGGCATAATTTTCATTTGGCATAATTTTCATTTGGCATAATTTCATTTATTTGGCATAATCGGATTACAGATTTTTCGATGATTGTTCCGATTAGTGCTTGGGCGACTTAGACTGCGTTACCTCTGCGGCTTGGTTGCCTTGTCCTCATTGTGGTCTAAATCTAGAAAATAAATTCGTGGCTGCGCCACATCATTCATATTTTAAGAACACATTCACGTTTCTTTTACCATCTGCTACATTAAAAACAAGCATTCATCGTTTACAATAATGATCAATATATATATTCATCATTAAATTTAATACACCATACAAATTACAAATGTGATTCACTTAGCCTTTGATCTTAAGTTGGAGCTGATTGCTCTTATAAAATTTAGTGTGGTAAAACTATTGAAATTTTGCACGGTTTTCATAATTTTGTCATTTATTTGAGTATATAGATTTTTACGCTGGGTTGTTCCTGCCTGAAGGGAAAAAATTTGTCCAGTGGTATTTTTTTCTTCGTGTCTGAATTCTTGTAAAATTTTCTAGCAAAGTCACTCGCCGTTCCACCAAACAACCCCATCTCCGATGCCACGCCTCTGTTTGGTTAGTTGTACGCGGTATTCCGGAGAGAATGTTGTCATATATAGACCATAATTTAGGAGGATATAGCAGTGTAGAATATTTTGTCGTGAATACGACTTACTCCCGCTTGTGAGGAATTCTGGCAACCGTCAGAAGGCTGGCTGCATTCCGGCAGCTGTCAACATTGTCCAGGCGAAATACGTCATTACCTCGCCGCACGTGTCTTGTTTATTTCTCTCTTCCTTCTATTTTCTTTTTTTATTCGACTTCATTTGATATTCGTCAATCCCGCATGTCCATACAAAAAACGAATCTTGAGACGAGGTAAATGAGATTGAAATATGGGTATGCTTGGTAGTGAGAAAGCAATGTTATTGACAATAACATTTTACATAATTAGTATGAAGGGCAATAACTGATTGTCTTTCATATGTACTTTTTATTGAAAAAACAAAACCAAGACGCTAAAAATGTAGAACCGAATAAAACCAAGACGCTAAAAATGTAGAACGGTTCTGTCAATCTTGTATGGCAAGAATCCGACAGAAACAGAACCGATAATAACCGCTAGGCGAAATTCTCTGCCGGAAACGGTTGTTGCATTGTTGTCAGACTTTTGCCGGAATTCTGGCAGAACTCCGGCAAAAATGGCTGGCAGACATAGCCAGTCGTCTGGGGAGAAATCTATCCGCCGCGTACAAGTGGGCTTTAATATGGGGCGCCTTTTCAAAATTTACCCTGTGCAGGAATGGGCAGAACTTTATCGCAAATATCTCTTGATGTACTTAACCCAACAATATAATGTTTTCTACAAGCTATCGGGAATATGATCAGGAATTTGTGATTAAATTTTCACCAGTATGGGATAACCATAAATAACTGAAAAACAAAGTTTTCTAAAACTTTTGGAAATAATAAGGAAAATTCATCACGCATGCGTGCCATTTTTCACACCCGGACGACGGTTTTGAGGTAGTCAGGCACGTATTAGGTCCGATTATCTACTGGACGAGTGGCCCTTCTGACTACCAGAAATTAATCCCGTACAGCATTTCGATAGTTTCCTTCACTGAAATATCCAAATCCGAGATGAAATAACCGACATCAAAATTCTGTAAGTTGCTTTTTAGAACCATAATTGTATACCCAAAGAATTATGCAAAATTTTACTTTACTATACGGTATACGGCCCATTTTTAAACCAGTTGTAGTTTGTAGAACTTTCTGCTGATTTGCTATATAAAACGCATAGCACAGACTTACAGACAGGACACTCAAATTAGATTCTTCAATCATTTTAACGGTCATTTCGAATATTCCTTTATTTGGGACAGTACCCACATGTGTCATGATGGCGCCACGTTACCCTATCAAAAACATCCTGTCTGTCATCTAGACTGTGTTTATTTTTTTCATTTACCAACAGAGTTGCCATTCATACAGAATTACCTGTAATGTATTGATTTGTTTACGTCCATGCGAATTTCATGCAGGATACAGATTTAATACATATTGCCAAAACTATATACATAATTGTGCCTACTTCTCATCCTTCAACGCCAGAGCTTAAGCCCACTTGAATTGATCATATATTTTTTCGTCGTTCTGCAATAGGCTCGATAGTACAGTTCTTTGAGCATGTACTCTTTCTGGATTCAGGAAATATCGTACTGCAAGCATTAATGACAGCTTTTTCGAAATCTGGTAATATTACAGATGGGTTGAATTCAATGTCCATGTCTATAACAGAATCCGTCAGATAAGTTAAAACGGACCTATGAAAAACAATATTGTATTTGAGAAGACTGTAAATGTATGAGAAAACTAGCAAGAATATGTTCAGAAAGTTCACATACAACTAGCGAAAACGAACAGTTCTTCCTGTTTTAAAGAAGTTTTCCGTTAGTCGAGCGTAAAAAAACAAATGCAGCTTCATATTGATTCGTTTGCTATTGTTATGTAACCAATGTAAATTAATGTATAGAAAACTCACCTAACCTCACCACAGAGATTCTGATTTCGAAGTCATCAAAATGAAAACGAACGGAAACGAGTGTTTGTGATCCGGCGCATAGCTACCATGAATAGTGACCAGTTGATAGAATATACAAGGCACACTATCAAAAGTGCCGTCAATTAGCCAGTATTGTGATTGCAACATTTTTTTCATGTTTTCGTTTGTTGCGGAAATCATAAATCGATTCAATCTCTCGGTTTGATGAACTAGTAAAAAGCGGTCGCCGTCTATTGTTTTTGTTAGACCTTATGGAATAACCAAACCGTTCAAATTCTCGGGGGTCGCGCTGTAACGGTTGGCCAGACCGACGTTGTCTATGTACGATCAAACGTTGGGTATTTAGAGACAGCTGCTGGTGAACATTTACTGTAAATTAATGTATAGAAAACTCACCTAACCTCACCACAGAGATTCTGATTTCGAAGTCATCAAAATGAAAACGAACGGAAACGAGTGTTTGTGATCCGGCGCATAGCTACCATGAATAGTGACCAGTTGATAGAATATACAAGGCACACTATCAAAAGTGCCGTCAATTAGCCAGTATTGTGATTGCAACATTTTTTTCATGTTTTCGTTTGTTGCGGAAATCATAAATCGATTCAATCTCTCGGTTTGATGAACTAGTAAAAAGCGGTCGCCGTCTATTGTTTTTGTTAGACCTTATGGAATAACCAAACCGTTCAAATTCTCGGGGGTCGCGCTGTAACGGTTGGCCAGACCGACGTTGTCTATGTACGATCAAACGTTGGGTATTTAGAGACAGCTGCTGGTGAACATTTACTGTAAAATCAGAGACCACTGTCTTATTATTTTTGACGCGCCTGACGGATATGAAGTAGCACGTTGTTTAAGCGCTTGCTTATATTTTAATTCGATTATATAGTTAGGATTGCATTCGTGGTTCTGTTTTTTGTACAGATTTTATGCAGTTACCTGTTTCATTTTTTATTGTTACAGCTCTTGATGGGCATATAAAGTTTACACGACTCTTCTTATGGGCTCTAGCCCGACACTTCTAATAACAAACGTTATTCTATGAAAAAAAAATTTTTAAAAAATAATAGAATCAATAAAAACGATAAACGTTTCGAAGAAATTACCGATTTCCGGTTTTGGGTAAAAACATACCCTTGGTAAACAAGTAACTCTTTATTACATTGAGATTTTATGATTTCGAGCTACCATTTCGTCATCCTCGAATCCAAAAAAAATCTGACTCTTCGTCGGACATTTCTATTTTGACACTTCAACAACTGAAACTGAATAAAGAACTACCAAAAATCGACCTTGCGCTTTTATGGATTAATCCGAAAACAATAGAAGTAATTATTACAAAAGCTTTCATTACAATGTTCATTTCGTCATCCTCGAATCCAAAAAAAATCTGACTCTTCGTCGGACATTTCTATTTTGACACTTCAACAACTGAAATTGAATAAAGAACTACCAAAAATCGACCTTGCGCTTTTATGGATTAATCCGAAAACAATAGAAGTAATTATTACAAAAGCTTTCATTACAATGTTCTTTGTACGTATTGTGTACAATAAGTAATGGTATCGCCCTTACTGAGACAATTGGCAATTGTTAGCATTTTAGCAATTTTATACACGATGACTAATGAAGCACACACTCAGCCCCGCCGACCCGCTGTCGGAAGCGGCGACCTCCGCACACAAACCTGTAATCCACTCGTTTGGCCAGTCTATTTAAAGCTGGGAGCTATACTTTGGCCTCGCTTTGAAAATCGCAAGGCGACGAAGCTGCTTTTAGAATGCATTTTCTAGTTTTAGACCACAACGAGGACAAGGCAACCGAGTCGTCCAAGCACTAATCGGAACACTAACAGTAAAACCTGTAATCCAAATGTTTTCGGTCGTTATCTATTCAAGCTTTTCAAAATACTCCCAGAACAAATCGAATATCTAAAGGAAATATGCACGATTGAAATTCTGCCAAATGAATTATTATGTTTTTCTTTATTTTATGCGAAACGAATTTATGCCAAACAAATTTATGCCAAACAAAAGTTATGCCAAACAAATTTATGCCAAACAAAATTCGGCCACATAACGTACACCCGTTTGTAACACTTACTAAGAAGTAAAATTGAAAGTGTACTGTCTTTTTTTGATACATTTAATGGCTGCTTCCAAATTTTCGAGTGATCAGTTTTCATGCCGCTTCGACAACAATCTATCTGTCACGAAAATAAGTTATGTCATCATTTTGAGATGGATTTCGAATGAACTACCATCTTTTACGCGTCAAAAAATATTTCGATCGCAGCAATGAACTTACAATATACTATTGGTTATAAATGTTGACAGATCAAATATAATTCGCTTTCCTAAGTTTCTTGGTTGCAAAGAGTAGCTTTTCAGAAATGTCTCCACGTCATATAGTGTTTGACGAGTTTGACGAAATTTTGGGATTTAAAATGTCTTACTCTTCACTAGACGGGTCTGGGAGTCAATTAAAATTGCGAAATCATTTTCGGTCATAATTTTGAACGATGATAACTCGGTCATTTGTTGATGAGTTGATCTAATTCAACAACCAATCGAATTGGAAACATTTAACTTAAACATGTATGACTATGTCGTTTCAATATTTCAATAGCATACCATTGAAAAATTGGTTAGAATTGAACTATGTTTTCACGAACTAATCACAGTCCACCATTATGATATCATCCGTCATTTGCAGTGCTTCATACCTTGCATTTAATTCAGCAGTAATTCTGCTTCGAACAGAGTATGAATAATTTACGTTTAATTACGGTGGATCGTAATTCAACAGCCCCCTATAAATACTACAAGTTCATTCATTTAAGTCTAAACTTGAAAAAAATATGAGCTTCTACTTGGAATATTCGACCACTATTTCCAGAACTTCCAAAACCGGATACTGCAATCGGTACAGCCGAAATCAGTTCATATGGGCATCAGCTATTACAACATGCAAATTGAAATAGTTTTGAGACAAATTTAGAAAAATTTGCATCGTCGCTATGAATGCTGGCATGAAATTTTGAACAGTCATCACCGGAAGTCGGATCCGGCAGTAATTCGATAGCATACTATGTGATGCCTTCTATATGAACCCGCGCATTTCACAGTAGGTATTGGAAAGAAAATACACCCGTTTCACACGCATAGCGCTGTTAATTGAACTGTTAGGTGCAGATGGTGGTTTAATTAGAACTGCTTTGAGCACTGATAAACCGAAGGCGAAACCAAAAACACCCAAATGGGTAATTATCAATTTTTCTTAGATAACGGCATACGAAGTAAATTTTCCAACATATCTTCTCACTGGTATCTGACGAAAACCGAATACATGGCTATAAAATGGCTACGATGCGAATAAAATTAACACTGACTCTTGGTATAAGAGATGGCTTTGTTCAAATTGTCAATAAGATTACAATTACAACAAATAGAATTCTTACATTTGCTAATTATAGAAAACAGATTTTTTTCCTTGTCATGTCTCGATGTTACCAATATCAGAATTGTGAAAAATAGTTGTATGTATAACAGAGGTCCCCTAAAACTTAAATTAATGTTCGATATTGTGCACTAAAATAAAAGTTTAAAATGTCTAAAGCAAGATTACTCATCTATTAATTGCCGTTTTTCTGTTCGGCCCTTTTAAGAAATCGATCTACAATTTCTACCCCAGAATGTCGGCCCACATCTCTAAAATCGATGAAAATATGCCAATTCCATTTTTTAATCGACAATCAATTTCGCGATTAGGGATGTCGCGTTTTTTGAAATACTCGATTAGTAAATAATCGAATACAACTTTTCAAACTAATCGATTTGCTTGATTAATCGTACAGAATTACTCGATTAATCGATTAGCTTGCGATTAAGCATGACTAAATTTGATGGGCGATCTAACGTTGTGTTTCACTGCAAGATGCGTACGTGTGCGAGGATGATGATTGCAATATTAGCTGTCAAAATACAAGGGAAAACGAATTTTCACTTGTAAAATCTTTTATAACTTACATACAACGTCATGTTTTCAAGCGAAAAGTTAATTTTAGTGTGAGAAAAATCAATTTCTACCTATGTTATTGTTGCAGCACCCAATTTCTGTTTTAAACCATGCATATTTTCAGATCTGGTCTTAGCATGCGAGAAAAGGTTATGTTGATAAATTGGAATGATTTTATTCGTACATTATAAAATATTACTTGAAAGACCGCACAGATGCGCAAACCTAAGCGAATATGCGATATTATGATGAGGAATAGTTTTTTACTAAGAACTAATTCCAGATCTCGATATTGATCAACATATCATCTTATAAAAACAAAAATGATTACACGAAACGAAAGAAAATAAATTTTCTTACATTTTAAAATAAACAGTTCTAATAACAGGTCCTAGAATTCTACAAAATAATTGAAATTATATAAGAAAAAATCAATCTTAAGAAAGGTTCAAATAATGAAACATAGATGGCGGGTCAGGTGAAATTAGCTCTAAGTTCGATTGTCAATTTTGTTTAAGTCGATTTGTTGTTTCAAGTGGTGCCAGATTGTTTTCGAAACAACTTACTTATTTCACACACAAATTAAACAAATGCCTAGTAATTGGAATGAATAGATATTCTAATTTGAATCAAATATTGGTCTCGTTTTTATAAACACCAATAAGTCACATGGCAAAATTTTCTTTGAAGAAATGCAGGCGAACTATTCAAAATAGAGCATATTTTTAACGACCAAACGAAAGGGAGAACTTTTCTTCTTCAATTACTGTTATGATATACACTCAGCCAGTACATAACAGATCTTCAAGTAAGTGGCAGGGTGCTTAGTGACTTTAAAACAAACACGACATATTTTTGTAATAAGCACAATTTATTTGGAGCAACCATGTCCTCGATTGAAGTAATAACATTCGAGTTTGAATCTATTGATTTGATGTTTGATGAGCAACTAATCGTTTCATCGTTTTCATTATACTGTTTTTTCTGAATGAAGTTTAAATTACTTAATTAAGCTCTCGGTCCTCGTACACTAAGATTACTAGAAATCAATAAATCAATTTGAGGTATATAAACTCAAAAACTAATAATGTAAACTAGTAAATAAGTATATAATAGCTTTTAATCAAAATATGGCTCTTTCAAACAAGAACAAACTAAGAAAAACAAAAAATCACCCGAAACAATATACATTTGTTTGTTTGTTGCGAATGATATCCTATGTAGCAAACCTAATTTACTATTCTCATTGTTTGAATAGTAAAATACTGTTAAAATCATAGTTTTGAGTAACGCAAAGGTTTATGTGACAAATCATATCCTTCGAAAAGGTGAATGTGAGAGCATGGAACTAAAGCATTCAGAATGTCAATTCAGTAAACTTGAATTATCTCAGGTTTAAAATTTTTAAGCAGACGATTTATAGGTAAAAGATTCAAAACAGTTTTGGTTTAATTTTATTAAAAATATTGTGCGAAAGAAATGTCAATACTTTTGATAAAAAAGCAGTGTAAATAATTTTGATGAACCAGAGATTATCTATTAGAATAAAAAAAAATCAACAGAATTTTGTGCAGTTTTTGATAACTGTGTACAATGAAAATCTGTGCACATGGCATCCATTAAAACCTCTCAACTCATTGACAAAATGAAACGAAACGAAATTTGAGGAATACAATTGAGAAGATTATAATGAACATAAGTGAAACTGGAGTCATTTCTTTCATTTTATTGTATTGTAATTTTCACTGGCGGTTAGCAAAGACTGCGATGCGCCAAAGAGCGACAGAATGCCGCAAAGAAAGCGAACCTGTCATTCGCATCAATTCATCCTCTTCATCCCAAGTCACAAACATAATTTTGAAATTGGTATTAATCGAAATCTTTGTGTTCACCTACTGCTTTACTTGAAACACTTTCGATTTTAACTAAAAAAATATACTACTATAAAAAATTGTATATCATCTCCTTTAAAATTAAAGTCATCTTTGACAGATACATATACTCATTGAGGCTTCAAATGAACAAATAAATAATTCTTGTCGTTGTCACCAGACGATTTTGTTCTAATCGATCTAGATTAGATGACTGTCTGAAAAAACTTCGAAAACCTCTAAAAAGTCTGCAAAACTGCATAGTTCGCTAAAAAGGAAAATTCATCAAATTCACATAAAATCTGCAACTTGGTATCTGTGATTCTGACGCTCATTATTTCGCAATTCTGCGACGATTCCGTCGCATTCTATGCTAAGCTGAAATTCACAATACTAATCGAACCAATAATCGTATGAAATTAATCGATTACTGCGATTATCGGAAAGAATTCAATCGATTAAATTTCATTCGATTAACTGTGCCTTTACTCGATTACTCGATTAATCGATCGATATTACGACATCTCTATTCGCGATCTGTTATTTACATTATTTTCCTTCCATAATCATCGCATCATCTCAAAGTTAGCCTTATTTTTAGGAAAAGAAGAGTATTCAAAGTATTCGCAGCTATCAAAGCATTATATTGTGTCGCCTAAATCTCTAGTCAACAGCGACAGAGTGATCGAAGAGGATTCATAACTGCATCAGCAATGGTGAATGTTATGAAAGGTGTCCTCGTTGAATGGTAAGTAGCAACCATCCTATTCACTCAGAACCGTCCAAATCGTTTGGATTTTTTTTACTGCTTATATATCAGTTTCACTTCAATATTTTACCGGTTCTTACACCACGAATCAATAGTAAAAAATGTTGTCCGTCCAGCGGTTGGTAGCCTCATGTTTTTGTAAGCAAATCGAAAGTTTGGTATTTCACGTCATTACTTTGAGTAGAGCTCAAGGCTTTCTGAAAATAACATTGTTTAGACAACAGATTTGACAATTTTTCAAAAATGGCTGTGCTATAAGTTAAATTCGCGTGACTAACGTGCGAAAGAAAGATTTTGTTTAATTGTTTAATTTTATCGAAAGTGAAAACGCTTGTTAAATTATTTTATTACTATTTCTAATAGCCATTTCTTTTCGATTCCACTAAGCCTTGCCCCGACATTTTTTAAACAGTACTAATATGTTTATAACCTTGCTTCGCAGTGATCCGGCTATGAAACAATTCCTGCTTCACTTGGATGAAACCCAGTCACTTGGTCGCAAATTTATCATACAAGATTTGGACGAAAGGCATCTGTTCATTTCAACGGATATTATCGAAACCCTTCAGGCTCGCGTGGATGATTTGATGGATCGAATCAGTGTGTCACTGCACGAGAAAGAAGCATAAAAAACGTGTTACTGTTTTCATTACCGTTTGCAACTATTAATTTATTAGAATGGCATCACGTGAGTCGGGAAGAATTCGCGAAGCTGATAAAAAACGAGTTTTAGATGAGGCATCTCGCAAGCGTAGAGCGCGAAAGGCTTTGGAAGCACTTGAACAGGACAACTACCATGAAGATCCACACGCAGACCTTGTTATGTCTAAGAAGATCCCGAAATTCCACGATAACCTGGATAGTACGAATAATACCAAGAAGAAAACGAAACGTAGCAAAGGAGCTGAATATTACCGAGCGAAATATAGGAAAACATTTCCACAATTGCTAGAGGAGGACAAAATGCAACGACCGGATGGTCCCAACTATTTTACGGCAGCCGCACAACCTTCTAAGTTCCCGGAGCGGCATTTTTGTGCCGTTTGTGGATTTCCTTCTAGTTATACATGCACTGCATGTGGAACTCGTTACTGCAGTGTGCGCTGCTTGGGGACTCATCAGGATACGCGCTGTCTCAAGTGGACTGCTTGAGTCTAATATTGTAAGATATATTGAAGCATAATAAAGGATAAACATTCTAATAAATTACCAAAGACAGATAAATCTGTAGACGCGGAATCTTTGACTGAAACTCATCGATCAAAACAATTCTCGGTTGATTTTCCAAAAGGCCGTAAAAGCAAGTGAAGAGTTTCTCTTTGTTTTCTTTCTCTTCTATTAATTACCAAGCGATTTCCACGTTTATCACTCAACTCTGTATAAAATGATACCCGGAACCTTCGACTTTCAAACAGAATTGTAAAATCAAAGAAAACTTTTATAATCACGGCTATTGTCATATATAATACTTCTTTCCAGGAGAAGCAGATTTTTTTTCTTGAAATATCATCATTCAATTAAGAAAAAAAAATTGCTATACATTGTTTATTCCATTGAAGGTTTAATTTAATTTAGTTTTATGATTTAATTGTATACATCCATATTCTTGTTTACGGTCGTATGTGATACGTTCGAAAGTATTCTAATTCGTATAACTGTTTACGTTCGAATGAATCGCAAAAAGAACAACGCCAATCTAACTATCGGTTCTGGTACAGACTAAAGTTGTAATGAAAAATGTTCAATCTCGTTTGTTATTTAACTTGATTTTTCGCTGATTTTGTACCCCCTTTCTTGTTTACATCCGTATCGTCCATTTGACAAACACATATCTTCGAACGAATGCGAACAAGCCATTCATGTGCAAAAGAAGTATCGGCATTGCTGGTAGTTTTTTAGGATTTCAAGCATCAAGGAAGTTACGAATGCTACATAATAGATAAATGTAGTACTCAAGATCAATTTTATTCAAATCGATGAAGTTTTAACTTGAACTTCGTGTGAAGACAAAATGTATTGAAGATAGCAAGCAAGTCCGGTCAGTAGTATATGCGGAAAATAAGCTGCATTTTACATGCAATCTTGTCATGTTTTTGATAGTCTACATATTTATTATACTGGTAAAATCAAGCATTTAATATAAAATGAAGCATGTTTATCCATCGTGTATTTTCCGAAAAGTACCTAATAGATTGGTAATTTTTGATGCATAAAAACTTGTACAGGCAATAAAAAATATAATTTGATTGCAAATCTCCTTCACATTCCAAATGCCCCGTTTATGTAGCGTTTACACTTCTGCTGGCTGCCAGGATGCTGGTGTCAGTGTACTGCCCTCTTAGGAAAAAGACGTTCAACGGTGGTCCTTCGTTGGTCTAATACTTTGGATCATTGGACCACAGTTGAACGTTTTTTCCTAAGAGGGCAGTACACTGACACCAGCATGCTGGCAACCAGCAGAAGTGTAAACGGGGCAAAAGGAAAGCTGTTGGAAATCAGTTAAACTGTTTTCAATGTATTCGAACGAATGATTCGTAATTAGGCTCACTTACAAGCACAAATGCAAATGGGATTGGTTTGTTTTCATCAGGAAACGAATGCAATAAACACAATTCAGACGATCAATCAACTTCGGTCGACGTCCAGATTGATTTATTATTTTTTTTAGCCGAATATTGCTCACGTATCCGACGTTAATAAGTTCCGTGAACTTGACGTAGTGTCCTTTCATATGAATTGCTTACAATTAATGCTGTTGTTCCGTAAACCTCAATATTGAACTGACGAATCCAAACCGTAGCATTTCGTCTCTTCATCTGCAAACCAGAATGGGGCTTATCATCTGTACGAATAACGTTCGTATACACAAGTCGTTCGACTGGCATACACACTTAAAACCGATTCTCGAGCTCGACATTTTGAAATGCCGAAGTAGATCGACAACACGACATTTTGCAGATTGTTAAGTAATCCACATGCTCTTTTCTGAAATTCGTTAAAGTATTATCATAGACTAACAGACAGGACACTCAAATTATATTCTTTAATCATTTTAACGGTCATTTCGAATATTCCTTTAGTTTGGACAGTACTCGCATATGGCATGATGGCGCCAAGTTACCCTATCAAAAACATCCTGTCTGTCTGTCATCTAGAGTCTAGATTCTAGACTGTGTTTATTTTTTTCATTTACCAATAGAGTTGCCATTCATACAGAATTACCTGTAATGTATTGATTTGTATACGTCCATGCGAATTTCATGCAGGATACAGATTTAATACATATTGCCAAAACTATATACAGAATTGTGCCTACTTCTCATCCTTCAACGCAATACAAAATCGAACCCGTTGTAATGAGGCATCCCTGCAAACAGCTGATCGGTATTGACAAACGAGGGGGAACCAACTAGTAAAAAAAACTTTTACATAACACAAGGGGTGTACCGATAGTAAAAAGTTCGCACAGTACAATATAGGTGGAACTATCGCATCACGAAAAAATATTTTTATAAGAATTTACTCATACTGTCATGTCTGTTAGTCTGTGGTTCGGCTGTTCTAAACTCGTCAAAAGATGGAAAAATTACCGAATGAAGTTTAGTGTGTACTTATTTCCAGGTAGGTGCATTGAAGAGCACTAGAAAAAATTGACTTTAGGCGGGGTGTTTTCTTTTTTGTATGCTAGTTTCAAATGAACATAATAAAACACCATATTTCTCCAACCTTTGCTTTTGTGATTGTTTTTACATACAATAAAGAAAAATCCATTCCACGTTCGGTTACTGAACTCGGAAATTCATGATTCAACTCTGATCGCTTCTGCCGAACTAACAGTAAAATTTCTGCTGAGAAGTTCGACAATAATTGATAGTTAATAAATTTAGGATTTTCGAGATTCTCTGTAATTTTGCCGAGACGACGCTGTGCAACTCTCGGCAATTTTTTCCGAGATTTAGCAATTAAATTTAAGTGTGCAAATTCTTGCGTTTCGCATATCAAGGGAATGTGAATAATTTCTTCATGATCGATCATTTATTTGAAGAAGTTATACGTGAACATACTATTACTGATATTTGAATATTTTGTGGCAAACGAGTGGCGTTCGAATACATTCGAGTGAAAGCAAAAATGGCTTGTTCGTATTTGTTCGAAAGTATGCATTCGTCAAATGGTCGATAAGGACGTAAACATGAATGAGGGTGATATTTTTTGAAAATATTGCTTTTGTTATCGTTTGCAGACATAAATCTCCTGAATTTATTTGACGATACACAATGCCAATACCTGAAAACTTAAACATACAATGAATCATACAAATCATAATAGAACAATTTTTGGAGCATCAACAAATGACCGTTTTTCTTTCTGTGGTTCGATTATAATCGCTCTCATCAATTTTGCAATACTTAGTCGATAATTTAAGGTTTCTTTTCATACGAAGAGTAGAGATGTGCAAAGAAAAACTGTCACTTTCTGATAAGTTTTATAAAAAAAAATCTCCGGCCATTTCATGGATGTACTTACGATGCGAATATTTTTCAGCTGTGGAGGAAAATGTAAGTAATTTTTCGAACAAAGATGGTTTTAGCCATTTTGTTCGAAACTTCTTTGTTATATCTTTGACACTTAGTTTTGCAATTATCGGGAAAAATGACGATTATTAAGAGGACATATATACGCTCTTAGTAATCGTCAATGTGAACGAACTCGATATATTAGTGAGTCACACATTTAAAATGTACTACTAATAATCGACACTTATATTAAAAGTTTTTCTTTAAACACTTTTAAAATAAGTGTCGATTATTAGTAGTGCATTTGAGAACATTCCGAACATACCGCCCCGCATTCTAGTGGCGGGAAACTGGAATTGAACAACTAACACGAAAACTGAAAAATCGGTACCAAATTATGATTAGTTACAAAAACTAATGCTCATTTTTTGGGTTTTCAGCATTGAATTCAAGCATATTGTAACGGGTGTGTTTACCGGCTGTTTGTTTTTTTCAATAGGGATTACTTTATTGTCTGAAATTTGATTTGACAGTGTAAAGTGACGTCTCTACTCAGTATTGTTTGGTAAATCATCATGTATAAGTTAACTCCAGAACAACGCTTCCAAACCGTGGAAATTATTTTCAAAAACAGTGTTCAATTAAAACTGTTTATTGAGCAAAATTTTCTTCAGTGATGAGGCGCATTTTTGGTTGAATAGATACGTCAAAAAGCAAAATTGTCGTATTTGGAGCAAATATAATCCACATACCGTTCAAGAATTACCGATGCATACCGATAAATGAACTGTTTAGTGCGGTCTTTGGGCTGGTGGAATCATCGGTCCTTATTTATTTAAAAATGTGAAAAGACGACGCATTACCATTGAGTTTTTGTAGCCAAATTTTCAAGATATGGATGTTTTGAAATGTGATTTCAACAAGATGGTGCCACTTATCATACTGCGGCCGAAACAATCAACTTATTGAAAGAGCATTCCAATGAAAACATTACTTCGAGATATGGACCGGTGAATTGGCTTCCGCGTTCATGTGATTTGACGCCACTCGATTATTTTTTGTGAGGATACCTGAAATCAATGGTTTATGTAGATAAGCCAGCAACGATTGATGCTTTGGAAACCAATATTCAACGTGTCATTGGTGGAATACACCCTCAAATGCTTGTAAAAGTGGTCGAAAATTGGACCTCCAGAATTAGGTTTTGCACAATGACGACACGAATAAATCGCCGATGAATCAAGTTCATCTTTTGACAGCTCTCTGTCCTTTGTTTACATATCTATTAACACGTATTCAGATTAGAATGAACACATGAACAAACCATTGATAGCTGTCAAAAGGTGTTCATCCATCTCATTTTGTGAGATCGAAGCACGATGATCAGGCCGACATCGTGTCAATTGATCCCATGATTGTACCGATGCAGCGCGACAAAATTCACAGAGTATTGGGTGAAAGAATAATTTTAAATTTGATGTACAGATTTCAGAATCAGGATAGGAAACATTGATGCATTGTGAAAGCAGTATAAAAGTAAGTAAAACATTTGTTACAAGTATTATATAATCAGTGGGGCTTCTGATATTTTATTTTTCTATGTAACTTAACGTGGTTTTGATTATAAATAAACTATTCATACTTACAAAATTCAGGTTAAAACAACATTTGAGTGAATACGAACATTACCGGTTCATTATTATCCGTCTTAGTCAAGGTTCGAGTATGGTTTATTATTCATGCGACCCTTACCGATTCGGTAAACCTATCTTCAACAGCCATTTCGATCAGTATTTATTTTTTATTTACTATTACAATAAATTTACTTATATTTACCTAAACATTGGCTCTTAGTTATTAGTATAATCGAGCATGAGTTTCATTTCATTAACAGTTCCGAAAGTTTCTCCCGGTAAGATCATTAGGTTTAAGTGTTTCTCATTTTTTGAACAAAAGTTGAGTTTATCCACGGTCGTAGTTTTCTTTGTACATTCAACGCATTATCAACATTTTTTTGGCTTTCCACGCAAAAAACATTTATTAACTGTTCTCTTCTTCTTCTTCTTCTTTTTCCAGTAAAATATTGAACCAATAGTAACACATATCACTCACACTTCTTTCGTTCTTTATTTAAGTATGCTCTGATACAGTATGTCTACTTTAGGATTATACATATATTAAAAATTGTCCTATTTTTTATACAATAGTCTAAGTTATAGAAAGTTCTTATCGAAGTTTGGATACTTGACTACTCTATATATTTATGATTTGTGCCAACGTGTCTCTCGATCGGAACATGAATTTTTTACTGGCCTGATATGTGTTGATCAACAAATCGGTTTATCTTGGCTCATTTTCTACATGGCGTCTAATGAAACTGTGAAACGGTAAATCGGTCGCAAAAGATGGTTTTCCGAGTTAGTAGAAGAATGTTTGTGTTGGAGAAAACATTTCTTTTGTCGTCCTCTTCAGCATTATGCGAGATTTTTACGACTCACGAAACGTTCACTTCATCGTTCTAAGCACTACTATAATATATGTAAACTTTTAAATAATTTGTTTAGTTTTTAATTGGTCCTATATATTTCAGAAAGTTTTTCTTGTCATCGAACGATCAAATTTATACATTAGAGAGCTACCGAATCAACGTCGCTGTTTTATTTCGAATTGTTTCAACTTTCGGAAAACACAATTGAAAATGACGCACTAAATAGTTTTTTTTTCAAAAATCTCTGCTTGAATTGTAAATTTTTAGTGTAAAATGAAAACTGAGTAAATATGGTGTATCTATTTGTTTAATAAAACCGATGAATATAGAGAAGAATTTACCTTGCAACTTCGCCTGGTCAGAGTACAACGGGTCCACTATTGTTATTTTCGCAATAGGAACTGATAGTTTAAATTTTCGAATTTAACAGATGGGTTCGACAATTAAAGTTCAATGGTTTAAAAGTAGACTCTAGCGAAAACCTTTCGCTTGGGAGAAATTCCGGCAGTCAGGAGACAGCTTGCCAGCTGTAAAAATAGGTACTAAAATCGCCTGTCGTTCATATTAATCGATTCTTTATATTGGTTCGATAAATTCAATTAGTCAAACGATCTAACGAATAAACCTATCTCCGGAATAATCATTGAAAAAGTGAATAAATACGGTAAACTGATATTCGTGAATATATTTAGCCACACACTCATGCTGTTAAATCATTTTGAAATTTGTTACTGACACGTTCCAGAGACACGAGTTTCTCGAGTCAAAATCTATTAAAAAAACCCTTCTTAATCCACCTAGTGGTGTGATAATGCCTTTCTCTTCTTTCATAACAGTCTCATGAATATATGTTTCATACTTTTATTAAATAAATGTGGATACTAATTTTGACACCAATTAATTCAGATTGATTCGAGTAGTTCACAAAAGCATGCTTCAGTGTTTATGTCACACAGTCAGCATCATTTTTCCAAACTAGTGCTTGACATTTGCGTTGCCTATTTGTATGAGAACAGTGATGCTAATCTAAAATAAAAAACCCTTCTTAATCCACCTAGTGGTGTGATAATGCCTTTCTCTTCTTTCATAACAGTCTCATGAATATATGTTTCATACTTTTATTAAATAAATGTGGATACTAATTTTGACACCAATTAATTCAGATTGATTCGAGTAGTTCACAAAAGCATGCTTCAGTGTTTATGTCACACAGTCAGCATCATTTTTCCAAACTAGTGCTTGACATTTGCGTTGCCTATTTGTATGAGAACAGTGATGCTAATCTAAAATAAAAAAAGCCTTCTTAGTCCACTTAGTCAAATTTTCATATATCTTGAAAAATCACCATAGGGGGGAGTACATGAAATTTTCGAAATCGAAAAAAATTTTTTGATGCCAAAAGGCTTAGAATTGCATGAAACGTCGAGATTTAGTGTCATCTCGAAAAAAATTTTTTTTGAAAAAGTCGACTTTTTGGGACTTAGAAAAAATATGAAAATCCCAGTCCCAGAAAGTTGATATATTCAAAAAAATTTTTTTTCGGGATAACACTAAATTTCGATGTTTCATGCAGTTTTAAGAGTTTCGGCATCAAAAAAAATTTCGATTTTGGAAATTTCATGTACTCCCCCCTATGGTGCTTTTTCAAGGTCGAAAATTGTCAAACCTTTACCACCGGGCAGCACCCCTTACGCATGTCCGATTTAGGTCAAATTTTGCATGAAGGCTTTTTTCGAGGTGCTTAAACTTTTGAGCACTAGAACTTAACGAAAATAGAGAAGATCCTAAAATTTTGGCACCCATATATATATAAGAGCGGTAAAAATCAATGTGTTTTGTCGGTTACGTCACTTATACCATCATATATCTGGAACCAAAAGTCACAACCATTTGATCTTCGAACTTGATCAATGGCCCGAGAGTAGCTTTCAAACGAGCCTAAGTTTGTTAAAATCGGTTCAGTTATCTCTGAGAAAATTGAGCGCGTTCAAATACAACGCTTTTTGTCGGTTACGTCACTTATACAATCACATCTCCGGAACCAAAAGTCACAGCCATTTGATCTTCGAACTTGATCAATGGCCCGATAGTACCTTTCAAACGAGCCCAAGTTTGTTAAAATCGGTTCAGCCATCTCTGAGAAAATTGAGCGCGTTCAAATTCAACGCCTTTTGTCGGTTACGTCACTTATACAATCATATCTCCGAAACCAAAAGTCACAGCCATTTGATCTTCGAACTTGATCAATGGCCCGACAGTAGCTTTCAAACGAGCCCAAGTTTGTTAAAGTCGGGTCAGCCATCTCTGAGAAAATTGAGCGCGTTCAAATATCTTCTAAAAGTGCACACACACATACACACACACACACACACACACACACACACATACACACAGACATTTTCCGATCTCGTCGAACTGAGTCGAATGGTATATAACACTATGGGTCTCCGAGGCTCCGTTCGAAAGTCGGTTTTTCCAGCAATTCTCAATACCTTTCTATAGAGAAAGGCAAAAATACGGGTGGGAAATGTCTGAGACATAACTGTAAGATGTGAACACGAATAAAGCTGTCATGCTTCTTTCACACTCCCGAAACGATAATCATTCGTATTAGTTGATTGCTTGTGTGAATTTTGAAACCTTTAATTCTTCGCTTCCAGAATTGTGAAAGAGTATCTATACTAAAGTATGGATTGCCTGGATAAGTTTATTGTAAGAAATCCGTTTGACAAAATGATTAAAACTTTGCTTCTTGGAGCACAATAAAATACCGCTCGTTATTCGGTTCGTACACTGCATTATGTGTATTACATTTTTAATGATTAATATTGGCAAAAAATCCGACTTGTGCTCAGCCGTTCTCCAGAAAAAAGAGGAAAAGCTGTCAGTTGTAGTCGATATTGTTGGCAAACGTTTTAATATTGGCTCAGCAGAACGGACTGTAATAAAATGGCGTTAGTCACTTGACTTTTGTACAATCACATTCAGAAAGAGCGCTAAAGTTCAATGACATTTGTATAATGTCGCGGGATGATCGAACACCCAAAAACAAGCAGTCGGGTTAGAATACATTACTTTGTCAACTTGGAAGATAATGTGGGATTATTCTTTCTTTCGATTTTAACATTTGCTCATCTTTTAAGCAAGAGGAGCAACATGTCAAAATGTTGCTCACGCATCGCGAAAATTCGACCTACATACTTGCTCGGCAAGTTGACGAAATGTGACCAAATCAAGTGTGACCAACATTATTAAAGTGTTTGGAGAATGTTTGTCGATAGCCAGAAAGTCGGGAGACGCAAATACGTCGACAAAAAGTGGTTAACTGTTTCAAATGTAACCCCAACCTCTTCATCGTTCATCAAGATAACAAACGAGCCGGAATGTTGACTTTAAATGGTGGTAATAAGAAAAACAAGACTGTACATGAAGGTATTGACGAAGTTCGATTGCGTAGTACAGAATGAGGAAACTTTCGTAGAGACAGATTTTTAACAGCTCCCTAGACAGAATCATTGTACGACGATATCGAAGAGAAAATTTAAAGAATTAGGTTTTGCATGAACATGATATAACCTTACAGAAATGAACAAAATTAATTTATTTTGTCAGCTATCAGTGCCATGTTTATGTGTTCATTCTGATTTTAATATGTGTTGATAAGTAAACAAACCACTGATCGCTGTCAAAAGATGAACTTGATTCATCGGCAGTTCATTTGGCACTTTGACGCAAAACTGAATTGCCGGTTGCGACATCTGCAAATGAAAAATGGAACCAAGAAAAGGAGGGTTCTCCCGAAAATTTTCATATTGGTAGCAGTAATTTGAAACGATTTTCTCGTTTATTCCATAGTACAAGTAGGTATCAGCAATAATAGTAAACTCGGAGTGGAAGAGAACGGAATTCAAAGTGATTACAACTACCTTTTTTCTAGTGCAAACTACGATTTAACATGAAAATCTTTAGAAATGTGTGAAATTGGATAAGGTTAGGTTTATTCGGACCAACATTTTTTTAAACAGAAACCAGTGTGATGTTAATTTCTCGAGTACTAGAATGTTTAGCGTTCGAGTACTATTTATTTTGGATATTTTATTTGTTATTTCCGAACATTTGAAAAATGGTATTGAACCAAGTATAATGCTCAATTCTGAATAAACGGTGGTTTCGCACAATAAATTATGATCAACATTACCACCTCAGAGTAAAAACTTTTTCTTCCATTTCTACTGGGATTTTTTGAATAAATTTACCCGTTTTTATAAGAAATCGTTCAAAAGTTGAAGTAATTATAAATTTTCCTACCAATTTGACAGCTCTTGCTTAAAGTATCATCTCTAAACAAGCAGCGCCTCTACATTGGATTGCATCGTCATTGTGTCATTCGTGTCGTCATCGTGCTAAACCTAAACAGTGATGTCAACCCTATGGATTTATCCGTAGATCTAAGGAGTTCTGTCTTTTCTACGGATCTACGGATGAATCATATGAAATCTACGGATCTAGCATTATTTCTTTTGATATAAATGGACAATATAAAATATTGGGCCGTATGAATAAAATGTAGTAAAGTCAGTTGTTTGTAGTATCTTCTCAAAAACATAGTCCACAGAGTAAAACACGTTCGGTTTGGTTTTAATTATTCTACTTCACTTTATCAGCAAACACACGAGTAGCAACCTCTAGAGCTACCTACCGAAAAATTGTGGTAAATACTACATGTTTGAACGTTGTTGTGTAGTAAAGTCTCTGCTTTTGACAGGAACGTAATCCACATGTAGCATTTACTACCGAAATTCAAGCATGCTACATTTTATTCATACGGCCCATTGTTAGGTACATCGTCTGCATATTTTTTTTAGCTTGTCCAATTGAAATTGTAATCATGCATCTATTAGCCATCGATCTGTCTTTAATGGAAGCCTGCCTTTGTGGATTAGAGCTTAAAGCTAACAGAGAACTATAATTCTGTAATAAAGAACTCTCTTGCACTGATTCTTCTAAAAAACTAGTTCATTTGAACCGTTCACGAATGGACTGCCCATCTCTAATCGATAGTATGCCGCTTGAGAATGGTCTGATACGGTCAATTTAGACGATTTTGAACCTGACCATTTTCGGATTTTAGAAATGGATGTCCAAAACTACTTTTGGTTCGCAGTTTTGTTTTAGAAGAAGTGTAACTTAGCCGACATAAAATTAATCGTGATGAAGTTTTCTGTACTGAAAGAGGGAACATTTCAAAACAAACTTCTGTTCAAGATCTGACAACTCACTTGTGAGAAATTCTGGCAGTTGGCAGAAGCCTGGCAAGATTCCGCCCACATTTTCAGATCCGAATGAATTCCTAATCAATTCAGATTCGGTGAGAAATTTTCATTCGGAATGAAAATTTTCTATGTGGAAATCATAATGAATTCTGAATAAATTCCAATTCCAGTGCAACAAATAATTTCGCCTACAATTGGTTGATTCGGAAATCTGTCGGAATAGAGTGAGAAGATGCGGACTGAATCGTCAATTCGTTTTCTTCTTATTATTTCATGATTTTACACGTTTTCGTGCTTATTTTCAGTTTATTTTTAAATAAAAACATTATATAACTGAATATATAAATTTAAATCTACAAGTTTCTCGGATATGCAAAACTAGTAATTAACCGGTTCTTCTTAGAATTCCAGCATAAACTGTCGAAATTCGCTGGAAATTAACAAAACGGCCTACCTTAGTCAGCATCGTCCATTCCTCTAGCTAAAGTGTAGTGAAATGGCGTAAGTTGCCCCACTTTTACACTAACACATTCATAAAATAAGCAAATATTCAATGACATTTATAATGTCACTGTCAATCGGGTTGATCGAGCACCCAACTCAGGCGAGAATTCTAGCGCTGGACCGATTCAGCACAGAAAAATCATGCAGTCGAGTAAGAGCTCATTGCTCATTCCGTCATTTCGATAATGTGGGCGGCAGCTGTCAACATTTTGCATGCTAAATTGTGTCATTCTATCACCAAGTCACGTCTTGCAAGATCGCTCTTCCTTCTTTCTTCAGTTCAACTTCATTTGATATTTGTCCTCATTGTGTATACACACTAGGGTGGGACAAAAAATTGCTCCACCAAACTTTTCGTGTTCCTATATTTTTCGCGCCCACGGTTTAAAGTTTGTATAGGATTTAGTATGGAGAAATTCACTTTTAACCAAAAAATCGGCTGGAGATCAACCTATGAACTCTGAAAATCAGCGCATAGGATATTTTCGTAGGAAATTTATCGAGGAAGAAAACTTTAAAAGACAGCAAAACAATACGACATTTGTAGAAAAAGTTATTAAAGGAAAACCGACTCAAGGTCCGAACAATGGCTCACTCCTTAATATATCTAGCATCGTTATGGGGATCGGATGAAGCAAAAACCATTCAGCTTGTGGCCGGTAAATTCTTTCAGTGTACAAGGAAGTTTTGACCGGGCTTCATTTTCAGTGAGCAAAAAAATGGTCTCACAACCTACCGTCTAGAGGTCAAAAGCGTAAAGATCTTGCGAGATCTGACAAAATCTGGTAAAATTTGTGAAATCTGGCAAAAGATCTGGTTTGTTAGATTGTCTGTCGAAACGAGCATAATCTGGAATAATGGCAACGCTGATTCTCGGTAAATTTTTCGGTGAAGACACCTCTCTAAGAAAATACCGTCCAACGAATGTTCTCCTTTGGTCCAATACGTTGAACCGTTGGTCCGATGAATGTCGACAAATGTCGAAAGTCGTTTGTTTGAGGTTTCATATCATGATAATAGTTCAGAGGTCATCGAAACGGTTTAGTATTTAGAAGAAGAGAAAGTCACTTCATGAAGAATTTTTCGTATATATTATTGTAATTTGAATATTTGTAATTGATTTCGAAATAGAAAAAAACGTGATTACATGCCGTGCATGATAAACAGAATAGAATGGAACCACTTTCCATCATAATCGGCATCATTGTTGCGGATCTATTCGAGAACTGCAACCATTAGATTAATGTCAAATCCAATAAATAATCTAATAACGATTACTGACTCAAATTATCCAACTCGATTAGGTTTAGATTATGAGACTCGAAAACCGTACCGAAAATAGCGAAAAGTTTGCGCGATAAATTGCCATTACATTATGAATTGAATTGGCTGTCGCATTACAATAAACTCGTTTTCCCGTTGTTCCGTTGACACGTTAGTCGGGGGGAACGTAATTTATTCGGCTCGCGTGCTCACATGGTTGGCGGGGTGACACGTGAGACGAGAAGTCAAACATCCGTAAAAACTAATAATGAAAATTATTTAGTATTATTCCAGTTGTTATGAAAAGTTGTGTGTCTGTTTGGAGCATGAAGGGCTTTCCAGGGGGTGTGCGCAGCATCGAAGCGAACCTTCGGAGCCTGTTTATTTTGGCACAATTCCAATTCGTAACAAGTGGATCGGGAAGTTACCATATCGTATTTGTATTCATTGGCTGTGAAGCTAAAGCTGAATACGTACGCATGGATGGGAATGTATGCGTTGACTAAGGTACAATAAATTACAACAAACAGTCGTTACAAAAAATTGAACAGTGAAGATTATTTACGGTCCTTCGTATGGTACGAGGAATATTGAAAATTAACTAGTGCTTTATGACCTGTAGTACTTTACAAATAAACTTTACATTGGTTGCATTGATTATTTATTACTTTCACTTCAAAGCAACTAGCAAATTTCCCAATGTTCTGACTAATGAATCAAGTGGAACGTTGGAAAATCAACCGTATCGTCATTAATTAACAAATCGAGAACGGTTTGCTGACTGCCCTCATTTTGTGAAATGTTTTCGAAGTAACGTCGTATCTGTGATAAAAGTTTGCCTGATTTTGCATTTTCCTCTACCATCATCGAAGCATATTGATGCTTCAAAAACGTGTTCGTGAAAGCTAACGAACATCCCTTTCGTCTCCGTGACACCTACAGCGTCTTAGCCTCGTGGACCACAGAAAGGATTCCAGCTGGGTTGGCTAATTCCATTCATCGAGTATAGGATTATTGGTATGGAACAAACCACAACGTAAATAGCTACATAATCGCATCGGATCGTTAGCACTCTTGGTTTTAACATCAAATTGAACTAAAACCAAGACGAAATATTTACCGGTGTCTTGCTAACAGTTGCCATGGTTCGCGCATAAAAAGTTTCCCCTCGTCTACCGCCAATACCACCGGTACCGGAACGGCAAACATACACACTCCCACACTCTCAGCAAATAGCAGTGAGCAAACGAACGGCAAGCGGTTGCCTATAAACGTTATTAAAGTCCACAATTTTCTTCGAGTTTGAGTAACTCAACCAGAAGGATCAACAGCTTGTACACTTTCATGTGCTGAACCGTGCTCGACGTGCAGCGTTCCGAAGGATTGTTGCTGAGACTATAAAAAGAAGTTGAAAATTCTCTGTTGCCGTATCAGGTATCGTCATCTGGAGCGAGATTCTGCCGTTCGTTGAACTAAGTTGCATTAACGATACCACCACCTCCCCGCCCACCGCGCTGGCGAACCGGTTGGTGGAAAAACGGTTGGAGGCACACAGCCTGCTAAGACGACGTCATCAACAGTCTTGTTCTCTCGGTCGTCCTTGGCTTCGAGAAGAGGCACACAAACGTATTGGCAAAATTGGATATTAATTTTCAACATTTGCATGGCTTGATGAGGGTCCGTACCCCCCTACACTACAGCATAGTATGTGAGGGATGACGGTCGGGCAAGTACCATCATCCAGTGACGGTTATATCCCACTGTTCAAGAGTCATCCCGTCGTGTAGAGTACTTCGTAATCCAATAATCTAGTCTTGTGTTCGCTGTCAAGTACCGCATATACTTGACGCGTGCTGCTTGGCACACTGAGTGGAATACATACATTTGCATGAGCGGCTTCCTTTGTCAAGGTTCGCATTTACATGCGGCGTTTTGTTGCCGTTGAATGGATCGTGGAAACTGATGAGGAAAACGCTCTGTTTGAATGAGCTCGATTGATGGGCCAAGAGCTTAGGACAGTGTTTACCAACGGGGGACCGGTTAGTGTGGCAGCTTGTGACACCGGAGCATTTGGTAGATTTTGGCAGGCAGAGCACAACCGGATTCTAATGACGCTAGTAGGCGTTGTACCAATTTAATTCGGACTTTTACCTGATATTCATAGATGAGCATCTCCCTTTTGAGCATCATGACATTAGTTATCAAAGAAAGGTTGGAAATTATTCATTTGTTGATATAATTTAACAACCAGTCGATTTGGAAACCTTTAACTTAAACATGTACGGCAACGTCGTTTCAGTATTTCAATAGCATTGTATTGAAAAATTGGTTTAAATCGACGAATGATTTCACGAACCAATCACAGGATGCCATCATGATGTCATGCGTTTGATTTCTCTCATACGACCGACGGTTTCGTCGGTTGTTTTACACCTGGCATTTCATTTAGTCGTAGCTCTGCTTTGGTTGTCAAAGGGAGGCGTCGCGCCATTCTCGCCTTAAATAAATGTCATTTTACAATTTCAACTTCCGTCTGTGGCTGCCTATCAACGAAACAGGTAGCTGAGTTGAGTGTCTACTGAGTGGATGACCAAATTCATTCGCTCGTTGGATATTCGATTTTGTACTGCGTGTGGATGCAATCAGCTGTTCACTCTAAGATAGCTAGCAGGCCAATTTAGAACTATCGGCGATAATTTTTTCAGATATAATTTGAAGCGCTTGTATCTCGGTGGTTTGTAGATGGGTTTGTCGCATTTAACTTGATTCGAAAGCATTACTTCAATAATGTACGCTTAAAAATCGATTGGTTTGTCGACGGGGCCACGAACAAAACGCTGGCTTGCAAATGGATGCAGTTCAAAGATGTATTATGTAGATAATCAAAGATACTTTTTTTTCTTAAATATGACTGAACACTTAGCTTAATCGTTCTGCATAAGCCCTTAGCTACTACTATTGAACCAAACAATAATCATGTATCCTAATTGAATTATTGGTATTGGTATTAAAAATTAGGGATGGGTATCGATACTGCGATACTTCAAGGTGTCGATACTTAAGCCTAGAGTATCGATTTTTTAGGATCGATACCGTGCAAAGTGGTATCGCGTGGTATCGATATTTTCATGGTCGATACCTGTCGATACTAGCTTAAAGTAAACATTATCTAGATCCCACTCTAATAGTCAATCAAAGAGCAACCAGCGACACCAAAAGCGCCCATTCTGTCTGGCAACTAAAGAAATGTCCAAAGAAAAATATACAACTCTTAGTAAGATCCCAACTAACCAGAAGTTCGGATAAAAGGGGTTAAGCAGCTCTCAAAGTTAATCAATAGCATTCTAAGCAGCCCATTTTTTAAGTAATTATCCACACTTGAAAGTTCGCGCGACGTAGCGGAACGAACTTCTAAGCTCCTTCTAGAATACATTGTTCAGCTTCTATGCAGCGAAAAAGTTCACGCGGAACTTGTTCTGTACCTTCAAGTTGCTAAAAGTACCACGTGCACTCTTAAGCAGCGAGAAAGTTCACGCGGAACTTGTTCTGTACTTCGAACTGTCAAAAATTGCCACGTGTTTGCTTAAGCAGCTAGAAAGTTCACGCGGAACTTGATCTGTACTTTCAAGTTCTCAAAAGTTCCGCGTGAACTTTTAAGCAGCAAGAAAGTGGACTTTTTAAGTAATTGTGGAACTTCTGGTTGCTTGGGATCATTCCCATTGTTCGAATGATTTCTGATGTAAGTATGTATCGAAGTTCTGTAAGAGCATATAATATAAAATAATCGACCTAACAATCAAAACATATAATTTGAATGAAGGTTTTTTTTAACAGAAACTTGCAACCCTCTGCATACATGGAAATCGATTTGCCTTCAGTTTCCTCATTAATATCAATTAGCAAAAAAAAATACTTCAGTATTGGAGACCTCAGTACCATCCGTACGCCTATTTTCATTAGCCAGTTGGATAATGTGCGACAAAAGTTGTCGTTTGACGTCTTTCACTTTCAATAAGTGTTCTTATCCAGTTTGGATAACGAATTTTCATAGAAGAAACAGACTCAATCAACTAAGAAGTGAGATGATACCGTTTCTAATAACTCCGCAAGCGCGAACTTGTTTGATAAAACTCTATATCTCGTTGGAAAGGTATTCTCGCGAGGTATTGAAATATAAAAAAAAAGTTCTTGATCAATTGCAAAAGATATTCTCAAATAACTGAAATTGTCTGTAACTCAAAGGGTGAACAAAGGATCTCAAAACCAATCAACAGCGTTTTGGATATTTGGGGTGGTCATTATTTGAAGACTAATTTAATCGAAATCGGCCTAGCTTGCATTTCCGATCGATACCGATACCGATAATAAGTATCGATACTTTTTCCTATAGTATCGATACCGATACCTGAAATTACAAAATGGTATCGCGATACCAAGTATCGATACTTTACCTCTCGATACCCATCCCTATTAAATATTGTTGAACAGTTATCTGGTCAGTGTGCAATGCGGCGCTGTATGCGGGTATGCCAAGTATGTCAAACACGTTCTCATTAGCTGCACATCATGTTCGTTAGTGTGGGTGTTCACTACAAACAAAGTCAAGGAAAGTCTTGGCATTACATTCCTTTTGTGGAATTTGGCCTTTCTGTTTCAACAGACTTCGCAGCCGATTCTTAGTGTACAGAATCATTGCTTGGCTAGTACTATGGATCCTACTGACACTAAGAATCCTTCCAGGTCGGGGCTCGAACATACGACAACTGGCTTGTAAGACCAGCGTCCTATGCATTGAACCGCCAACTCGGGTATTCACTACACTGCAATTCGCTATTTATGAACTGTGGGGTTACAGAAAACGCTGTATTTATAGGGTTAGCTGAGAACTACCGTAACTTTAAACAGTTCGCCAAGTAGGTTTCAAATATTGATGTTTCAAGTCACTATTAAACCCAAATTGGCGACTTCCACTTTATCGAGGTGTTTGCAAATTCTTGCAATGCTCTTATTTTTGGTACGGGTGTGGCGAGTTGATGTCAAAAAGAAATGTTTTGAGCTATTTTCAAATCTAAGATGGCAACTTTCTGTGGTGTCAAATAGGATTTAATAATCGATGTTCTAAGTAAAAAGTTACCTTAAAATTTAGATGACGATTTCCGGGTTGTCGATATTCAAAAAATTCAAATTTTGGGCATCAATATAAACGTATAACTTTGGAAATACTCCATCAATGCGAGACATATTCCGCAAACTGTTAAATTTTTGGTTATGCTACAAGCTTTTAGATCGAAGATGGCGTCGAAAGAAGAGCAAATGCGAAAAGTAAAAGTCAGAAGGGATAAACAGTTTCGGAAAGTCGTTTTTTTACATTTTCTTGTAGTTTAACATTTCATAAATATCGATCGATGATTTAGTGTAAGTTACCAAAAATATTTTTTTGCTCACATTTTGAGAAAAAAAAAAACTTTAAACACGATCCTGCAAAATCTACTGAACCGATTCTGTTAAAACTTGGATCATACTTTCTTGGTATAAAATGCCTTCCCCATAAGTTTTTGAAATTTTTGCCATTTTCACGTTATGGTAGTTTTTAACCTCAAAATTGTCGAAAAATTTTAAGTAAGATCGCGTTTTTTACTTAATTTACTTAAAATTGTTTTATGCCACGAACTGTTAAAAAAAATCAAAATAATACCTTGAGAACGACGGAAGGGGGAGAAATAACTTGTAATTCAAGTAATTTTAAGAACATTTTTTATTTTAGATAATTCAACGCCGAGTAATCGTGTTCACCGCTCTACGTGATTCTTAATAGACGTTTTGGGGAATGCTCTGTTACCGCCTTATTTTTCAATATTAATATACGGAAATTTAACTAAATATTCTTCAACTGATGCTTTATAATGTAAAAAATTTCAATAAGTTTGCTTAAGTTCCTCACTAATAGTACTGTTGTTGTACCGTTGAATTCCACTATATCACGTCATTACACTCTCACAAAGTCACTATTTTCACAGTCACTATTTTTCCGAAAGTGTATCAAACGTTATAATACAGGTACGTATTTCGGAATGCTATTTGCATCCTTCTTCAGTGTATCGGTTTTACGGAAATTTAGTTGCTTAAGTTGTTTCTCCGTAAAGAAATACAAGAACTTGTTTTTTAATTCCAATTATCCCTTATTCCCCCTTTAAATCACTCAATATACATTTGACAAGAGCCAGGAAGACTGAAAGTGGAACAAAACCTGATCTTGGAAGCCATCAGAAGGACGTTAAAAAATATTGAAGCAAATATTGCAGAAGAGACCTGTGACTGGAAAAATAAAAATGTCTCCAACTTTCGTGCATATTTTCAAGCATCATCACAGCATGAAGTCATTCAAGATGGAAACTGTTCCGAACCGTTATGATAGAAAAAAATGTGACGGCTAAATACCTCGAATTGTATCGCGAATATTTGATGAAGTTTCCCTGCGTGCTAATGGACGATGAAACTTATGTTCTGGAAGACTTTGAGCAGCTTTCAGGAACGTATTTTTATACTTTCATGCAACGGATCGGCGTAGAAGAGCATTTCAAGACGAAGAAAAAGGTCACGGTACCTAAAAAAACATTTGGTTTAGCAGGAATTATGAAGCTGTGGTCGCGCAAGTCAAAGCTTTATCACTACCGGAACGGCGAAAAAGGAAACATACCGAGAGGAATGTTTAAGGAAGAAGCGATTGTGACCATCCCCACGTAACCAAGACGCTTCCTCGCTATTCTGGCTTGATTTGGCAACTTGTCACGATATCAAAGACGTTTTGAAATGGTATAAAGCGAACGGAGTCCATGTTGTACCGAAAGAGGCATGAAGTTGCGACCTATCGAGCAGTATCGTGCTCACGTGAAGCAACAAGCTACAATTACAGAATCGTTTAGACAATCTTTCACAAAAACTGCAAAATCGATTGCAGAGAATTCTGGCTGGAGTAAACTCAACAGTTCTTAGTTTCTCCATGCAGCCTAATTAATTAATTATGGTTAGTTTTAAGTGGACTAATAATGAACAATTGAATGAATAAAAAATGCACCTTTGATTGAACAAACAGAAAATTTGTTTTATTCCAAATTCAATCTGTTCAGTTTTTGTCGTGAACAAGTCATAACATAACCCACAGTTTTGACCCAGATTTAGACATTTTCCCCTATTTTGCTACGTCGCTGGTTTGTAATTTGAAACATACTTCACCCTGCAGTTTTGGAACCGGAAATCGTAAAATAAATTCAATAGCAGTCTAACGGGACTACGAAAACTTTCATTTGAGAGCGTCAGTTCGTGAAAATTATTATTGTAATCTCCGAGAAAATAAGGAGAGATCCGTTTTGGAGTTGTTGACCACTGCTTCCGGTACTCCCGGAACTGAGAGCCTACAAATTCAGCAAAATCCAATGCTAAATCCAATGTTGAGTGTATTAATTTCGAATTATTGTAGACCTAGACTTACTTTATTTACACGGTGATTTTATTTCAAACGGTTTATTTTGCAAAGTTTTTTTACATTGTTTTCGAAATTTACACGGTTTTTAGGAGAACTTTGAAACTCTTCTATCATGAAAAAAAAGAGAAGATTTTTTTGGAAACAGACTATCTTCTCCTTGGTTTCACTAAACGAAAGTAAAAATTTCTCTGATTGTTTCTATTGACTGCTTATTGACAAAAATCATATATATGCAAGAAATCATTTAAGAGAAGGGGATAGGCTAGTCGATGCCTATCATGCAGCTCATCTGCGTTCGATTCCCAACGTCGTAATTAAACGACGAGGCCGCTTTTGCTTTGTTGTAGTTGTCAGATTTGTCATCGTTTGGTCGACCATTGCGTTGAGTAAAAAAACTAATCTCTGGAGCCGTTGAATTTTCCGTTTTATTCAATTCCTTCTCATATTGAGCAATGCAGTATTTAGTATTATTTGTTACGCCCCAGCAGTATTAGGATTTACATCGATGCAATGAACAACTCGACACAATTACATTACATCGATGCAATGAACAATTCGACACTTCAAAAGGGCCTTGAAACAATTGACAGACTCTCTTTGTTTACTTTCTCTTTCGATTATACCTGCGTTATTACGCAATTGTTCGTTACATGTATGATACTATTACAAAGCTGGAGATATTTTCTTTCATTCTATATGCAAATTTGGTAATTGAACGTGAAAATTTAGGTGTTATTAACAGAAGAGAAAGTAAACAAATACAATATCTCATTGGTTTATGTGCCCTTATGAAATGTTCGAATTACAGCATTGCACTTAGCAATACCACAGATAACAGATATACAGGCTTGAACTAAATTTTTCGAAATTCTGTGTAAATTTCAAATTTGCGTTGGAAACACTACTGCCACCAACTCGACTAATCTTTCAAAATGTTCCACTACGTTCCGGAACAATAACAGAATCCTCCTGCCTGTTATAGAAATATTCCAACTACAACCATTTAACACTTGTCACACGATTTCCCTAAGTGTTAAAGGCAACTTTTTGCCATGTCGCATAAATCACACGAGAATTCGATCGGAACAAAACAAAAACAAACTTGTCATTTTAACAAACAGCAAAACAAAAATCTAGCATGAAGTGAATGTTGCACCCAAAATTGTGTCTCATGTGAAAGCGGCACCCAAATCGCGGTGACAGCTGCAAGTGTTTGCCATGCAGATTGAGAAAATTTTACACACAGTTCAATCGACGAAACGACCAGGCACTCCGAAGTAAAATCTGAATAAAAAGTGTTCGTGAGCGATTTACCGCCAGTTACCAAAAATATAGCGACCCCTTGATAATGATAAAAAAAAATTTCTTGAGCAACACTGTTTAAGTTGCTACGAACCACCCATCTGACACCGGCATGTGAGCACCAGCCATTTGAAAGTATACCGATTACGTTGAGCCCCTCGCGTTTCGAGCCCCAAACACTGCGATGTTTTGATACTCATCGCGACTCTCAAATTGTAAAAATTATCTCCACTTGATGTCCCAAAACACTGTCTGCTGTATTTTAGGTAAACCGACAAGTTATTGGGAGAGAGTCGACAAAAAATTCACTAATTTTCGTGCACTAAACAAGGTAAACGCGTATAACAAATGTATTACTGTTTGATTGTTTACGTTGCAATCAGCTGATTTTGAAGTTTCGATTTTGATCTCTTCAAGATGGCGTCGTGACAGGGGGCCGCTACGAACTTGTTACCAAGGAGCCCCATAATAAATAAACAAACCATTTGAGAAAGTCGAAAGACTATTCTAAAGAAATCGAGAATGTACGTAGCTGTACAAGGTGCCGCGAGCCATCGACTTTCTGAAACATCACTATAGCTTTATACGATATATATCGTATATACGATATATATCGTATATGGTCATCAAACTAGGAATTTCGTGCCAGTCGGAACGGAATAAACGAAGAAATTTATTGTATGAATGTATCGGAAATGACATTTGACTACTTCAACAGGTTCCAGACGCCTTATGATTAACTACTTCAACAGGTTCCAGACCTACTATAACAAGTTCCAGACGCCTTCGTAGTTTCTGACAATTTTCAGCTTGAGAATAAATTATCAAATTATTCGAAGGAAACTTGTTTTTATGGGTGGTTTACAATGTGCACTTAAGAACCTATAATTTTGATCAGATCCTAAGAAGCTTGATTCCCGCACGATGCAAGTGTCTTTCATGTTCATCAAATTTTACACATGTTTTGCGAAGGTCTCCAAATAACAGAGCTGAAGTAGAGGAGTTTCTCGAATGTCTAAAATATGACAGCCTATTGTTTTACAACATGTACGCTGATCAGCAACGAGGGTTGAACGATTTGGAACAAACTCAGAAGTGCAAATATACAATAATTTGTGGAACCATTGAAATAGTTTTACTTTCAAAAGTTAGAAAGAGCAACTATTTAAACTTTCAAAAGTTAGAAAGAGCAAATATTTAAGTATCTTTGATTTGCTGAACTCGAATTTCATGCTTCTCGTAGAATAGTACGAATATACCGAATCGACTCAGTTTGATCGTTCATATTGCGATACTGAATTTCGATGATTGGACTGATAAAAAGTTTAGGAACAGAGGTACTCCATACAAAAGATCTTGGTCACATACAGCAACCTGATTGCGCTGGTTTTACAAGAAATTTTTCATATGTTCGAGCCCCAGCTGAACTAATCGATCCACTGCCCTGACGTCTAATGATGCTGCAGAATTTGCAACTTGCCGCGAAATAAGGATTTTCCACTCGAGGCAGTTAGTTTTGTTTACATTCCTCAAGTCTTTAATAAGCGGTAACCAAGGTATCGTTAATTGTTATTTAAAATCAATAATTCATCAACTTGTGTTGCCAGTTTTAATAATTTTTCAGGTGACTTCGTTTTGACATTACCAGTTACTGAGGGGTATTTAAATTTGCGATACAGTGGATATAGACGAGTGGCACGTCGTGTCGTCGGTTCAATAGTAAGTCTGTACATCTGATTTCTGTGGAAATAGCTTCCCTAATGTGATCCGCCTACATGTCTACGATTTCTTCCTCTACAACGCCCTCACAGCTACATAGTTCTTTATCTGGTATAACAGTATCCTCCAGCAATTGAGCGACTTCATCTTTGACAATGTTACACCATGACAACGTAACATCCAAAGCAAATCGACAATTGAACTTCATTTTCAAAGTTCCATCTGAATTACATTACTTTTCTTCATGAATTATGGATCTTGGTGCTAAGATTCTGACTCTAGACACCGGAACTAATGTTTGGAACTGAACTTTCGGAACTGGAGTTCGGATTCGAAAACGGAGTTCGAGACTAAATTCTGGAATTGGATTCAAGAAATAAATTCTAGAACTGAATTTGGAATCTGGAATCAGGAATTCCTTAATTGATTTAACAAATGCTAGATACTATAGCCACAGACTAACAAACATGACAGTATGAGTAGGTTCTTATAAAAATAATTTTTCGTGATGCACTAGTTCCACCTATATTGTACTGCGCGAACTATTTACTATCGGTACACCCCTTGTGTTATGTGAAAGTTTTTTTACTAGTTGGTTTCCCCTCGTTTGTCAACACCGATCAGCTGCGTGCAGGGATGCCTGATTCCATCATAATATTTGAAAATGAATCATCACAATAAATTATTGGATTACGTTGATAATATATTTAACTTTTTTAGCGATGTTGGAAGGTAACCATTTATTTTTCTCAACGTTGCTCATCTAGATTATTTTTGATTGTGTTGGTAATTTTCATCCGAAATTAAGTGGAAGTAGCAAGTGAATATTGTAACAAAACGGGTTCGATTTTGTATTGCGTTGGAGGATGAGAAGTGGCACAATTATGTATATAGTTTTGGCAATATGTATTAAATCTGTAACCTGCATGAAATTCGCGTGGACGTATACAAATCAACACATTACAGGTAATTCTGTATAAATGGCAACTCTGTTGGTAAATGAAAAAAATAAACACAGTCTAGATGACAGACAGGATGTTTTTGATAGGGTAACGTGGTAACATCATGACATATGCGTGTATTTTCCCAACTTAAGGAATATTCGAAATGACCGTTAAAATGATTGAAGAATCTAATTTGAGTGTCCTGTCTGTTAGTCTGTTAGTCACAGCTTCGATAAAGCTGATAGCTAAAAATTTACCCGGTTGATATACTGCAACATAGCATAAGATCAATGTATAACTCGGCTACTCTGCAATAATTAAGAATCAGCGTTTCTTCAGAATTCTGGAATCAGAAATCAATTTTCTCGTAAAATTATATTTTCCAATGAAATGTCAATTTTCATGTAAAATATCAGCTTTCACGTGGAAAGTGAAGATTGTTGAATTTACTTAAAATCAAAACAAAACAATATGAAATTTCGTGAATCAAATACTCAGTGAACGATCTGCATTACCAAGCAACATTAGCTCACTTAGGACATTCTTCGCAGAAATACGGACAGTAGTGGAAAGCTTAAGAAAGTACTACATTCCGATGCGAAACATGAACTCAGATGTTTTAACTGGCTTCGCAGTCGATTGATATATATATATATATATATATATATATATATATATATATATATATATATATATATATATATATATATATATATATATATATATATATATATATATATATATATATATATATATATATATGTATATATATATATATATATATATATATATATATATATATATATATATATATATATATATATATATATATATATATATATATATATATATATATATATATATATATATATATGCAGGACAAATGTTTGACTAGTGCTACGATCCTTCTAAAACAAAAAAGTCACTCTTGGTCGAGGGTTGAACATAAGACAACTGGCTTGCGGGACCATCGCTTCACGCTTGGAACTCGGAACCGTCCCGGCTGACTGTTGAATTGTTGTTGAAAAGGCATTTATTTTTGGGAAATAATTTTCCGGCCCCCTGTCACGACGCCATCTTGTTGAGATCTAAATCGGAACTTCAAAATCAGCTGATGGCAAAGATGCTGGTCGATGCTCTCACGATAACTTGTCGGTTTACCTAAAATAAAGCAGATAGTGTTTTTGGACATCTAGTGGAAGTAATTTTCACAATTTGAGAATCGCGATGAATATCAAAACATCGCAGTATTTGGGACTCAAAACGCGAGGGGCTCAACAACATATTCAATCATATTAATATATAAATAAACTAAAAGAAAACTAAACTAAACTAAAAAATTATCGCGAAATTCTAATCAATTGTACCGAGATAAAGGGCAAATTTTGCGCCAAGTCGTATTCGGACTAAGCGGCACCATCTCAGATTTTAATCAAACAAGCACACTTCGCCACAAAAAGTCTCTTTGCACACTTCGCCACAAAAAGTCCCTTTGCCAATACCATAAAAAATGTATTGTTCCACTGATTATCCAAAATCATCAACATTGATCATCATTGATCAATGTATTGTTCCACTGATTATCCAAAATCATCAACATTTTCGAACAATAATATTGAAATAAAAACCTAATCGAGTTCAACACTGAAATAATCGATCTCAAAAATTTAGTCGATTTAAAAACAAAACATCACATTTTATTTTGATTAAATTTTGTTTCAAGCCTAATCATGTTTCCTACCAATCGTTTCTATATTGAAAGATGAGCAAATTCAAGGGACAAATATTCTAATTCCAAAGAATTCAAATTTGAATATGTCTTGTGATTTTTTCTAGTGCATTTTTATGGAAAACTCCTAAGACAAGATATGACATCTGGGGAGGCTGCTTTTTATTCCAAAATGGACCAGTTTCTGATTGGTTGATTTTGATGTTGCTACCCGCACATTGTGAAAAGAAAAAACTTTTGCAGGGTACGCGAGCAATAATTGCAAGTATAAAGAAAATCAGAAAACAAGTTTATTAAAATGTATAATTTTAGCTCACCAATGAAAATGAAAATTTTCAGAGAATGTTTCACTTTCAATCTCATTTGTAATAAATGTTTATAGTGGCTGTACTGTGTAATTAAAATCAGCATCAAGCCGTTTATCTTTTTAGTGTAACCAAAAAAGATTTGTTAAATTAGTGTAAACTCGAAAGTGTGTTTAGTCTTATGAGAAGAATGAACTGTTGTGTTCCACACCTTAGTCGTACTAAGCATTTCTATCCAAACTTGACTTTTTCCGGTTTCCAAAATATCCGGTAATACGTCAACAATGGAATCGATTTTGAGTTCAACATGAGATATTTCGTGTTTTGTCATCAAAGCTCAATTAATTGTTTTTAGGCATTAATATAAAATAAAAAAATGCATTCACCAAAACATTTTTCATGTTTATTGCAAATCAAAAACCGAGTCTAAAAATTTAAATTAAATAAATATTTTTTTCTTAGCATAAAATTATGAAAAAATCTTTAAAATCTCTACACTGTAGACGATACATTGGTATTAGGCTCTTTGACAGCTGAGATTGGTTTGTTTTCATCAGGAAACGCATGCATTAAACACGGTTCAGACGATCAATCAACTTCCATCGACGTCCAGATTATTTTCATTAAATTTTTTCAGCCACGTATCCACGTAGCACGTATCCGACGTTAAAATGTTCCGTGAACTTGACGTAGTGTCCTTTCATATGAATTGCTTACAATTAATGTTGTTGTTCCGTAATCGTTCCATGCAGGTGATAGTCACTTGATGCTGCGTGTGAATCGCTTTTACATATTTTTTTTTGTTTTCATCAGGAAACGTGTTGGCATTTTTCAGTAGGGCCGCCGTTATTTTTCCACCGGGCATAGAAATCTCAATTTATTCCACAGGGTGAAAATGACGAGAAGGATGATCCGAAAGGAAGAATAAGAAGCCAGTTGTCAGGTCTTGTCTTAGGAAAACTCTAAGACTAGACCTGATAACTCTCGGTTAATTTTTCAAAAGGGCGTATAAGCAAGTGACAGTTTCTCTTTGTTTACTTTCTCTTCTATTAATTATCAAGCGGTTTCCACGTTTATCACCCAACTCTTTGCATGAAATGATACCCGAAACTTTCGACTTTCAAACAGAATAGTGATATCAAATAAAATCTTTTTAATCACATCACAATATCCGAAAGAGAGAGTGATTAAAGAGAAACTGTCACTTGCTTATACGCCCTTTTGAAAAATTACCCGAGAACTGACTTTTTATTCTTCCTTCCGAGTGATCTTTCTCGTCATCTTCGCCCTGTTGAATAAATACCAACTGCCTGTTTACGTATCGGCTACAGTGTTGCCATATTTACAGATTTTTTGAAAAAAATTTATGCCGAGGAAAAATATTTTTAATTTAAATTTGTTGGATTGGTCTTTGATTTGAAAAAAAAAACGTGAAAATTGTTTTGATGAATACATTTTTGTTTGGTAATTATTAACGTTTAAAAACAATTAATTGAGCATGCTTCTGCTGTTGATTTTTTTGCGCTATTTTTTATCCTCTCCTGTCAAACGAAAAGTTTCAAATCGTTTTATTGAAGGATGTTTAAATTGTTTAAATTTGGTTTTCAAAAGAAGATTCATTATTTGCACAAGCCTCAGGCATAGGAGATAGTAATAAATTGTTGTCAATTTTTTCCACCTCAACGTATTCATCGACATATAACACTTCCATCGATGGAACGTTAGTAAAACCATCTGACTTATTTTTCATTTATAAAATATAACTTACAAAATCTAGTTAGGATAGGAAAGACGTGGTACTTCGGTACCAAATATGTAAGTGTTTTGCAAGTAGCATTAACTTTACGTCTGCTTAGCGGTTCAAGTTGAACTGCTTAAGTTTGCAATAAGCAGATCAATTCGAACTGCTCTGCACTGACGAGTCTAAGACGAAACGTAAAGAACAGTAGTTAATATATTTCATTGACATTCCTACAGTTTGACTTACGCTACGAATTCTCTTTCCTACTTTGATGACAAAACCCGAAATATGCAAAATGTTGGACGCAAAAATAGGCTGAAAACAGTGAAACATTCTCCAAAATTCTCAGGGGAAACGAAACTAAATTGAAAATCCAAATCATTCCAAAATCCAATGGAACCTAATTTGTGAGGAGATTCTACGGAATCCTCTATCGCTTGTTGTCTGATATTTGCCAGAAGTATCAGATTGGATGAGAAAACGTTTTTGTTAGAAAAACTTTTTGTCCTTAACAGTTCCCACCTTACAATATATGGACGGTTGGTGGAGAGCATAGTTACTTAACTTGGAACAAACTTGTTGTTTTTTAAATCTACTTTAAATTCTTAAAACAGATTTTTTGCAGTGTAGGACTCGATTACCTTTTTGCCTTTCTCTTATAGAAAGGCTATGCAATCTCTGTGAAACCCACTTTTTAACCGTGACCCGGATGTCAAATACCATTCGACTAAGCTCGACGAATTAAGCAAATGTCTGTGCGTATGTGTCTGTATGTGTGTGTGTAACAAAACTGTGCACTCAATTTTCTCGGAGATGGCTGAACCGATTTTCACAAACTTAGATTCAAACGAAAGGCCTTTTGGACCGATGGGTTGCTATTGAATTTTACCCAGATCAAACTTTCAGTTCGAGGTACAATGTGCAAAAAAAAAATTAAGAAAAAGTGCACTCGACTTTCTCAGAGACCGCTCAGCCGATTTTCTTCAACTTAGATTTGAATTAAAGGCTGTGATCCCATAACGTGCTATGAAATTTCATTTGGATCCGACTTTCGGTTCGGGAGTTACGGGGTAAAATGTGCAAAATGAATTAAGAAAATGTGCAAAATTTTCAGAAGCGTGTTTTTATACATGACACGGAAAAATCAAATACGTTGACTTTAAGTAAACCGGATCATCATTCTTGGTTCCGGGAGTATCGGAAAAGTGCTCGTGTGCTCCAAACCAAAGTGCTCGTGTGCTCCAAACCGAAAATAATCTAATTTCTCGGTTCCGGAAATAGTAGTCGAAATGTATGCCCAAACAACCTTTTTTGTTCCTATTCAATATTCAAAGAAAAGTTTCTTTGCAAAATCTCTTGGCAATATTATTGAAAACATGAGTTATATGAGAAAAGCGTTGTAGCACCACTAGGTGGATTAAAACAGCTTTTAAAAGTAATTTTGTTTGAAAATCACGGTCTATATCAATTAAGTAAAGCAAAGAAAAAAAAAAGCTTATTTCTTACCGGTATACCAGGAATACAATGCTGTATTTTCCAAACTTTAGGTTTGAGAATTTGATATTCTGGGAATCCCATATGATTGATAGTTGATTGTTTTTCATACACCACGATGATCAGTATACTGCTTTATTAATTTTAATTAATTATTACAATTAATTTTTATTAATTAATACAATTTAACTACTAACTCTTATTGACCCCAATACTGTGCCGTTGAGTGGGGACGGGGAAAAGCGAGGAATTTCCCCTGACCCGAATTTTTTCAAGGACCCTGGAAATTCGAACATTCAAAATGGTTTTTTTTAATTCTTCATAACAAAACCAAATATCAAAAATATAAAAAAAATTGGCTAGCGAATTATTTTGTTAAAATGATGTATTCAAAAATCTCTTGATTCGATGATATTCTCATGATCACAATGTTTTTAAATTCTTATTTTTAGTGGCCCGTAATATTCCCCGAAGTTTCTCTTGGCGGCCTTGCCGTTCCAAACAGATTCATTTCAGTTGGCACTATCTCTCATAGTCAGTTGCTGAAATGAAAGGGACAGTCCTCCCTTGAATTTAAAGATGTTTGCTTGTATCTCCTTAAAGTAATATCCAAATGTGACCTTTGATTCAATTTAATTTTTGGCTTTATACAATAAACAAGTTTTCCTATATTTGTCAGCCCATCCCTAGCCGAAAGTTTTTGGGCTCAGTTCACATATGTCGCCAGTGTAAGTCCTGCAAAACATCCCGAAACTTTCTCCGTTGCGTTACTCGGGCGAGTTTGTACAACGTTCTTCCGTTCCATGGTTGTGCTTCCTTTTTCTGAACGTCCTTCCCGGTACGCACCCAATCGAAGCCAACCACCGGGCAATGATGTGCGAAATCAGCGCTCAATACGGCTCGGTGTCAAACTGTTTCGTGCTTCCGCTTCATTTTAGCATCTTCGACATTAGCCCTAATGAGAACATTTGTGATGATCAGTGTGCCTGGAAACTTGATGATTAATTCACCGCTATCGTGGCAGATGCTGCCACTTCCTTACCGTGGGCTAAATATTCCACCCGATCCGGGTGGGTGGTCGAAGAAAGGAAGGATGGGAGGATCTTGAGATGAAAAAGCTGAAAGTTGGCCAGGTTGTTAGGTGGTGGGAATTGAAGAAATGATGCGCCGTTGCTTTTCACCGAGCTGTCTTCATTGCTTTCGTTTCGGTAATAATTTGGCTAAAAGTTTCGCTCGTTTCCGTTGCTATGGCAAAGGGCTAGAAGTCACGCTTTTCCTGGAGTAAAACTTTTCGACTTTAGCGATAACAATGATGCAGATTGTATCGAGCAACAGTCCGATTGCGGCAGATTCAGTCAGAGTAGTTTATCTGATATATTGAAACCCGTCGTTCGTGAATAATGACGGCTTTATGATGAAGTGAAAAGAGTCACATGCTGGTTTTTTCTTCTTCCGGAAACACGAAAGAAGAGTTTTCGACTTGTTGGAACAGTGAATCGAATTATTCGCCATCAATGTTTTTCATGTTTGATGATAGATTGGTCTACTTTCTGACTGATGGTTAGTTTTATTTCTATTGTCATTATTATAATCTTATTTAACATTTCAAGAAATTTCTGAGTAAAGATAAAAGCATCATTCGTTCGATTGAAACAGTACACTCAAGGAAAAGCATTGATTTTGTTTCAATGGTTGTAGTATTGCAATAAACATTCGATTACTATTAACAAGTTTTTCCATGATTGTCTTTGTCAAATGAATTTTGAAATTTTGCGGAACTTAGCTTAATTTGTGTTTTTCATTCTCAGAATCTCTCGTATTATGAATATCAATAGAACCCAAATTTATTGATTATTTTCCATTCTCGTCAGTTAACATAAATTGAGACCATCACAAAACAACGGAATATATTTGCAATGTGGATTTTTCACACTTCTATGTGTTACGTTATACCATTTGCACTGGATGCATGAATAGAAACTTGAAGATGTTTTTTGTCTTGTGCAAGAGTATGCAAAACTTGATCGTATATATCTAATGCTGTAATGGAGGACACAGATAAAGCTGTCAAGACTTTCGGAATTATTGAGCATTAAAAACTCTTGAGGCGAGCATCAAAAACCTTTCTAGATTTCGCACGACAGTTTTGCTTTTGTGAGTGACATATCATTCCGCTGTTTAAATTGACGAGAACAATATACAAAACATGGCCAAAAATACTATCGAGTCTATCTGTTTATGAATCGGAGAAACAAATCGTTAAGAATCGGAAACAGTCATTCTTGAATTTAAATTTTAAAAATTTTACTTCAGTAATCATGGCACAGCAAAAATCGCCACCCAGCCTAAGTGAACGGAAACTATATCCAACATTTTAAACAAAATTTTTTCAATGAATTTTTTCATTAATATTCATATAGTTTTTTACATTTCAAGGAAATAAATGCGCTAAACATTGCTGAGCATCGAAGAGGTTTTACAATTCGGAAATTTTTAGAATCAAAAAATTTTTCGCGAAGAACTGCCAATGTTCGTTTTCCAACAGCAAATCTACAGTAAGATGACCAATCAAGACGTTGCCATCTGTTTGTTGTATATCTTTTGCCGTTAGCTCCGCCCTTGGTGTTGAAAGTGTATAGTGACATAAATATTCAACGCGTGTACAATTGTAAGGTGAGAGTCAGTGTTGCTGAGCTCGCTTATATTGTGCAGATAATTCTCACTCATGTGCCATCAGTACATCTGAAACTCCCGTGTGAGTGTGCTCCCCGTGGTTATTTTCGTCCTTTGTTTTGCTATCGCAGTGCTCGTCTGTGAGTGGCGATGAAACACCGAGCACTCCTATCGTGCATATTCCACCACTCACTCTTTCGTTGGTCTACTAGTCGGTGTGCACACTCTTACTGAAGCTGTTTCTCATAGATATTCGCACTCGCTCCCACTCGCGCTCTTACTCTTACTCACAACTTGGCGCCCAATCGTACTCTTATAGCGTATTTGGTTTTGGTCCGATGCGCGAGGAGCTAATATGCAATTTCATCAAGCTCGTTCATGCTGTGATTAAAAGCAGTAATGACAATAATAACAATCAATATCAAAGCATGATTTGTGCAACAGTTTCAAAAATATTATCACTATTAACTTGAATTTCATACACAGAAGTAACAGGATCGCAGCACTTGGCTAGAGCGAATACTATTGTAGTCAACATCTCGGCCGTTCTGCGAGCAATCAGAGTGCTCAAAATATGGTGAACAAAATATTGAATAGAACGATGAAAAAATCATCGTTTTTACGATTTTTTTGTTCAAAAAAATAAATTCAAATGTTTTGCATCATAAAAAGCATCATTCGAACAATATTTTGTGATTTTTTCGTGGAAAAATATTGAGAAATAAGTCAGTGAAGAGGTATTTTTGAGAACGCTTCTAAAAAATCATGATTAGCGGTGTGCATTGTACCTCAGCACAAACTAATCAGAAGTGAACAAATCAAAGCAGCATAATTAGAATAGAAATTTTTCTAGACCCCAACGTTTCTGTTTGATTTTTTTTAAATTTATTTAATTTTTGGTGGTTGTTCAAAATGAAAACTACGATTTTTTACGAATAAATCCGCCATTTTGTAACTGTTAAACTTCATCAAAGTAACAAACAACGAAAAGGAAAACGTTGGGGTCTGGGTTTTTCTATGTAGAAAGTGTGTGCAAAATTTGAAAAAAATTGGTGCAGTAGTTTTTGAATGACGATGGACACGGACTTTCAAAACCTGTTTTCGAGAAAAACGCGTTTAAAGTTTTTTGTCTATAAAATCTATTGAAAAAATTTATTACTCCAGGGACCCCGTAGGGTCTAACATTTTCAAAAAATCATATTTTTTCTTTTATAATTTATTATAATGAAACATTTCAATAATGTTTTGTCAAGTTTTGAAGTCAATCGAAGTAGAAATCTTGGGCCTGTGTGTCGAGCTCTTGCTTCTTCTAAGAATGAGATATCTATAGATAAAGGTCCATAACTTCCAGAGTTTCGTTCCAACAGGCTTGAAAATTTCACAGAATTTTCTTGAAATATTTTACTATAAGAAAATATTAAGAAAATAATAAATGATTTTTCAAAAGTGTTAGACCCTACTCGGCCCTTAAGGAAATGGTTCTATATCTTAACTAAAGAGAATAACACGTGAGAGTTACATGTATGACTACCTTCCATCACCACTATTTCTTATAATTACGAACAAATACTCGCTGAATGGAATGAAAAATACATGAAATATCTTATAAAATATACAGTTTTAATTACGCGAAGTCACTGTTATCTGCACATAGAGGCAGGATGATCTTGAATAACGGGTTAACATTCATGAAAACAACGGAGCAAAACTCATTACAACATCTCTAATAAAGCTTCTTATTCTTATTTAAAGAAAGTTTTAGTTTTTCCGTGGACGAAATATTTACCAGATGGAAGATTGTTCGCTAATACTCATTAAATTGATAAGCACAAAGCACATTTTTCGGGAGAGTTATCAGTCATAATAAAAGTGTTGTTCGAAATTCCCCACTTTCTCCTATATAATATACATTATAGCTTAATTGAACACTCACTGCAATTATTGTTGAAGAAATATTTCATTTCCATTTAATCGTAAATATTGCAAATGCAACATAAATGGGGATTATCAAGATAATTAATACCATTTTCACCAAGTCCTTGACCACATTCACAACATTCACACAGAAAAATAAAAAGAGAAAACTTGAGAGAAGTATTGGGCAGCAACTGGAGGAGATATTCCCAACAGAAATCACTTAATTTTTGCACATAAATTCATTACTAAGTTTCGGATTTGGCAAGCGATTGACAGCTACAGATGAAAAACAAAAGTTTTCGTTACCAATGAGTCTCTAAACTCGAATGAGAGTACCTGGAAAATGGCATTCTAGTATTCATCAAAGCACAAAAAAGCTTCGTTCGATTAGTTCGCTTATCCTATCTTCATCCGTGTCTTTCGAAGCAGATATGCCAGCAAGTTGGGCCTTGGTTGCCGTACGAAAAAGTTGATTGATTGTGATCAATGACTACACAAAGTTAGCTGCCTACCGTGAGGTATGATGAAGCGTACAAGTAGTTGAAGAAATACGTATTTGTTCAGAATACTGCACAGAAAAAAAATTATGAATTTTACAAGCGCCATAACTCTATAAACGATACAATTCCCGCAGAAGCACACATCTTCTTGGCTGGTAGAAGGTGCATTTAAATGCACACAGTCTTACCCACTAGCCGAATGCACATTACAGTCTAAACTAGTAAAAATCATGCTAATTAAAAATTAAGTCATTACAAATGCAATTTCCCGTCAATTGACAAATTAGCTCTTTATGAATTACATCATATGAGGAATTACCTCACCTATAAAATTAAAATTGTTTAGGTGTGTACACACACACTTAAAATTTTTTACATTTTATTAGATGCACATAAATGGAGCGTCGCAGCTCACGCAAATTTACGTGGAAGAACATTTAATATTGTGTCTAAAACTCCATACATGAAATTCATTGAAATAAAAAATAAAGGATGTTGAGAGCACCCGTCGCGACTTGAACCGATAATCATTGGATCGCAAGTACGTCTGTTAATCGACCGAGCCACAGAAGCATGCATCTGCTTGGCTGGTAAAAGGTGCATTTGAATTCATACAGTCGCACCTGCTAGCAGAACGCAAGTTATAGCCGAAACCAGCAAAATTCAAGCTCATCTAACATTAAGTCATTACAAATGAGATTTTCCGTCATTTGACAAATCATGTCTTTATGAATTTCATCGTATGAGGGATTAAGTCACCTGTAAAATTCAAATTTTTTTGGTGTGCACTTTGAAAAAACCTTGTGATTTTACATCTTATTAGATGCACATAAATGGAGCTTTGCAGCTCACGCAAATTTACGTGGAAGAACATTCAATATTGTGTCTTAAATTCCATGGCATTCATTAAAAAAAAAAATGAAAACTGAATGCGACCGCCACGCGATTTGTACTGAAAATCTTTGAGTCACAAAGTACGTCTGTTAATCGACTGAGTCACAGAAGGACACATCTGTTTGGCTAATAAAAGGTGAATTAAAATGCATACAGTCGAACCAGAGACATTGAGCTTATATGAGGCAGGGCATTGCGTGTTTTTATGCTGTGACATTCGTTCAATAATAACAGTGTTAGTAAAAATTACTTCAGAAATTGTGAACGTTTGAAAAATTCAGACAATATCAGAATAAAATAATGTTACACGAACAAATGAATAAATCATCTGTCACTACATCAAATATTTGTGCATTTCACATAAATCTAGGAACTTTGATGATGAATTGACAAAATTCATTAAAACTTTACCACCCTGCAGAGTCATTTCGCTAGTAGAATCCATTCGTGAAACTATCATCTACCGGTGTCAGCGAACGATCCTTTTGCCCACGTGGAGGAATAGCATTTCATCACTACTGTTTTATTCAATGGTAAAAGTTTTCTAGGACTTATCCACATATTCACAGCACTCGGTCGTATAGCATAGAGCAAAAATGGATCTAAATTTGGATTGGTAAAATAAACACCTATGAACTAAAAGCATAACTTTTCTTCTAACACCGCAAGCTTCACCCTTCGGCTGTCTCAGCCCAGTTTTAATTTAATTTAATTTGACTGTGACATAGCGAACATCCAATGCATGCATTCGTGCTCGTTCCAGGGCCAAGGGATTCGACCGAAACTTAAATTCATTTGCATCACAATTCACACTAACTTTAGGCACCGTACAATGAAATATTCTGCTGGAAAATTGGTTGGTTTTAATTAAACTTCACCTACATTAATCATTAAAATACTAATCATAATTTCAACCGCGCGTAACGTCTAAATTTGCAACAATGGTCTGCCCATTCCACAAGCTACCGGAGATTTGTAGCTGACCGTTTTCGGGGAGCATAAACCACGGCATCCAACGCCAGGCCAGGCGGAATCGGCGTCACCCCACCCACAACCACATGAGGAACCGGGCCGAGGATCTAAACCACCAACCGTCGAGCATTTTAATGCTTTTCCGCTTGATGTTTTTTAATTTTCCTGATTCACGGTTTCCTGGCCCACTGCTTAGACTGCAGCAAAGTATATACGATTCGCACGCCTCTCCCTCCCCCCCCGTCTGAAAACTACCAACAGTAGAGAAAATATGCGAGTCATTTTTTGTTTTAATTAAACGTAATTCTGTACGTTGCATTAAATTCGCAGGGGCTGTGTATGAAGGAAAGCTACCTTACAGAAATAAAACAGCCGGGTTTTGGAATTATTTTCCGGATAGCTTTGCCACAGCTCATCCGCTGCCTGTCTGGCGGGAGACGGCGTTTTGTGTCGCTTGTTATTAGCACCCGTTTACCCGGGCTAAGCTGCTGGTTGCCATAGTGGAGCTGACAGAAGATCATGCTAAGCCGGATTAGTTAGTGAGCGGAGCGCTGAGCTTTTCCCGGCAGAGTAGATGCTGGGAAAACGTCGCTATGCCAAAGAACAACTAGAGAAAAAAAAAATTATAATTGGAATGTCTTCGCATAAAATTCTTTTACACCGAATTTGTCCTTGATTATGCAACCACCTACGGATGCGAAGGACTGCCATCGGCGGTGTAAACATTCTTTCTTATTTGCTCGGTTTTTGTGGAATTGTTAACGGCAGATAAAACAGATTTTCGAAAAAAAAATTTATGGAGCGTGCAGGATTTCTAGGCTATAATTTTAAACTGATTTATGTTGTTCCCGAGCATGCTGTAATGGCTTCAAATACCATACGATGTTACCGAGAAGAAAGCAGAAGAAACAAACCTAAATGTAACCCCGAGCCAAAAACCTGTGTTTCATTAGTCGATGGTGTTGTAAAGGACTGAACTCATTTCAAACACCTTTGAAACTCAGTGTGATGGGTATGATTAGGTGACATGAAATTGTTCTGTCTGTTGTTCGAGGTACGAGTTGAAATTCATTTGTGCTAGGAAAGTGTGGCAAAAACGATGTAAAATAGAAACAACGCTTGATGTGAATCAAAACAATAAAAAGCAAAGTCAGAGTATAAACATTCCGATGGGAACTTAACCTTCTGTTTAGACAGACAGGACTTTTGCATGACTATTGCTACGAATCCTATGGACACTATGAATTCTCCCAAGCCGGGACTCGAACATTCGACTTGTTGGGCTTGTTAGTTTCATTTTCTCAACCGCCCACTCGAGTAAATCCAAACAAAAAAAAAATATTTTAAATTAATAACGATTAGAAGATTTAGAATGTACTTCAAAAGCCCAAATTCTCAAACTTTATAGTTAGAATATTTATCTAGCGCTAGACATAATCTTTTACACAGTGTCTTGATTGAACAAGTTGATGCATTTCTCTCAGTTATACAGCATTGATTTGATTCGTCTTTGAAGCTGATACGAGTCTTTCTGAAGATTAGATTGCAAATTTCTCAAATCCACTCGATAGGACGAATCTCAGAACAATTTAATGGTTTAATGGTGGCTCTGCTATTTTCGTTAGACATTTGCGGATAAAGGTATCTATAGTTGAAGTTTCCGCCGTGACAAATAGGTGACACTTTCGGCCACAGGAACTAATAGCTTGCTAGTTGAAAAATTTGTTTTCGAATTCTGTTCTTGATGTACTTAAATTTGTCGAGAACATTTTAATACTTATCAGAAAGCCTTCACTTCAGAAGGCCCAATCTTTAGTTCATAATAATTGTCATTGCGACTTGACACTTCTAAGACAGGATATTACTTAAACTTTTACTCGCATTATCGTCAAGGTTCATGTTGTAATTGAAAGAGAAGTTCCGTCGTTGTATAGGGTGATTTTTTAAGAGCTTGAGAACTTTTTTAAACAATAAAACGCATAAAATTTGCAAAATCTCATCGGTTCTTTATTTTAAACGTTAGATTGGTACATGACATTTACTTTTTGAAGATAATTTCATTTAAATGTTGACCGCGGCTGCGTCTTAGGTGGTCCATTCGGAAAGTCCAATTTTGGGCAACTTTTTCGAGCATTTCGGCCGGAATAGCCCGAATTTCTTCGGAAATGTTGTCTTCCAAAGCTGGAATAGTTACTGGCTTATTTCTGTAGACTTTAGACTTGACGTAGCCCCACAAAAAATAGTCGCATGTCAAATCGCATGATCTTGGTGGCCAACTTACCGGTCCATTTCTTGAGATGAATTGTTCTCCGAAGTTTTCCCTCAAAATGGCCATAGAATCGCGAGCTGTGTGGCATGTAGCGCCATCTTGTTGAAACCACATGTCAACCAAGTTCAGTTCTTCCATTTTTGGCAACAAAAAGTTTGTTAGCATCGAACGATAGCGATCGCCATTCACTGTAACGTTGCGTCCAACAGCATCTTTGAAAAAATACGGTCCAATGATTCCACCAGCGTACAAACCACACCAAACAGTGCATTTTTCGGGATGCATGGGCAGTTCTTGAACGGCTTCTGGTTGCTCTTCACTCCAAATGCGGCAATTTTGCTTATTTACGTAGCCATTCAACCAGAAATGAGCCTCATCGCTGAACAAAATTTGTCGATAAAAAAGCGGATTTTCCGAATGGACCACCTAAGACGCAGCCGCGGTCAACATTTAAATGAAATTATCTTCAAAAAGTAAATGTCATGTACCAATCTAACGTTTAAAATAAAGAACCGATGAGATTTTGCAAATTTTATGCGTTTTATTGTTTAAAAAAGTTCTCAAGCTCTTAAAAAATCACCCTGTACATAGTGCGGGATCTTGCTTCAAAGATCTGATGCCGATCTTGGCCAGTTAATTATCCGTTATAACTTTTTTCTATTGACAAAGAGACTGTTTTTTGCATCAAAGAGGTAGTACTCGAATTTGTCGGAAATTTAGACTCATCCGAATTTTAAGTGGAGAGTTGCCATCACTGGGAGTACGATGCGATACTCTCAAAAACGATTAATTTCAATGTGTATCAAGCAACTTATAATAAGGAGTGTATCGAAAATAAGCTATTCACATACATTTGTGTTGTACGCTTGTATTTGTGATGGTTTTTTATGCTCAGATCACAGCATGTTGTGCGTTTGGCTGTCAGCTTTCGTTTGTTTACTTGTTTGTGCGGTTGAAATTCTGCGTTTTCAAAATGTCGCGTTGTGAAAAATAAGTGAAAATTAAGGTTCTGGACAAATGGCTAAGTGAGAAGGGTATTACTATGCGAAAATAGGCAAAGCGGTCTGGAATTCATCTATCAGTGTCTAAACCATCATTAATAAGTTTTGGGAACATTATTCTTTGGATGAGTTACCAGGAAAAGGCAGGAAACCCGTGTCTTCCAAACAGAAACTAGACCAGAAAGTGGTATCTCTTATCATGAAGAACAAATCAATGTCAATACGTGACTTGGCCGAAAAAGTAGGAACGAGTGTCGGAATGATCAAGCAAATCAAGAGGCGAAATCACCTGAAGACCTACAAGAAGCAGAAAATCTCGAAACAAAGAGTAGAACAGAAGAAGCGATCAGCAACAAGGGCCCGGAAATTGTATTCGCGTCTTCTGCAGTGTGCGGATACATGCGTTTTGATGGACGATGAGACTTATGCAAAGGAGGACTCAAAAACCCTTCCAGGTCCACAATACTTTACTGTCGTCGTTGGGGAGGATGTGAGCGATGCGGACAGGTCGATTCAAGTGGAGAAATTTGGTCGAAAGGAACAGGTATGGCAAGCAATATGTTGTCGTTTGAAGACAACAATTTTTTACACTACCGGAACTATAAAACCAGAAATCTATCGATCTGAGTGTCTCCAGAAGAGATTGCTGCCTTTATATAAGAAGCATAGTACACCTCCACTATTTTGGCCGGATTTAGCGTCGGCTCACTATACCAAAACCACTCTCAATTCGCTTGCGGAAAAGGGTATGAATTTCGTTGAGAAAAATATCAATCCACCAAATTGCCCTCAGCTTTGACCCATCGAACGTTTCTGTGCAATCGTGGAGAGAAGATTGGTAAGGCAGCTGGGAACATGCAGGATTTCAAAAAATTGGGCTCAAGCGTCCAATGTGATGCAACACTTGTCCGGAACTTGATGAAGAGCGTTCGATCAAAAGTTCAAAAATTCGAGAAGGAATAATTTAAATTTCATCCGGTTTTCATTATGCTCAATTTAACCTCGTACAAAAAAGAATCATTTTTCAGTTTGAATAAAATATCGTTTTTTAACATAATTTGAAAGAAAAATTTGTGGAAAGCTTATTTTCGATACAATCCTTAAAATAATTGGTCGAAATAGTTATTTTGAGTAATAGTGGTGTGTCATCTTGCGACGTTTACAAAAATGTGAATAGGAGAAGCAGGATACTGATGAGATCGTTATCTTATATAGAAAGGCCTTATTATATTTCTCCTTACTAAAAATCGGGCTAGACTAAACTCCGGCAATTATTTGGGGAACGTTTGATCAATGGATCTTTTTTTCTTCAGGTTAACCGTTAGTTTCTAGTTGGGTTAAACGTTAGTTTCTAGTTGGTAGATTTAGTTAGTTGTTGGATATATAAACCTACTTTGGGAGTCCTGCTTGCCGGTTTCCGATTCCAAAAGCACCGATAATAACACATGGATCAATAAGTCCCGAGACTAAAGCAGAGATGGCGCTCGTAGTAAACCAGTAAAAACGTCTTTCAAGAGTACTAACCTTTGCTTGAAACGGGTCAAAATTTTAAGTCGATCCGACCAGAAACAGCTGAGTTATCGAGGTTGGAGTAAAGTCGTTTTGTAGTTTGTTTAAAAAATGGAAAAAACCGAGTTTCGTGTTTTGGTAAAACATTGTTTTTTAATGGGTAAAAACACCGTGCAAGCGAAACAATGGATTGAAAAATGTTATCCGGAATCTTGTCCATCGAAAGCAACGATTTGTCGGTGGTTCGCCGAGTTTAAACGTGGTCGTACCGACACAAATGACGCGGAACGCTCGGGTAGACCTGTGGAAGCCGTTACACCGGAAAATGTGAGTGAAGTGACAAAAATTATAATGAAAGATCGTAAAGTGAAGCTTCGTGAGATTGCTGAGACTCACAGATATCATATGGAAGTGTATTTACCATCCATCAAGAAAAATTGAGCATGAAAAAGGATTTTTCCAAGTGGGTGCCGCGATTGCTTTCGATGGAACAAAAACAGCAACAAGTCGATGATTCAGAAAGCAGTTTATCGCTATTTACTCGCAACAAAAAAGAATTCTTGCGTCGTTACGTGACCATGACGAAACATGGATACATCACTACACTCCGACTGTCGAAGCGGCAGTCATCTGAGTGGCGCACAGCTGGCGAAAGCCGTCCGAAGCGTCCGAAAACGCTGCAGTCTGCTGGCAAAGTCATGGTGTCAGTTTTTTGGGATACGCATGGCGTGATTTTCATTGACTACCTCGAAAAAGTTGAATCGATCAACAGTGATTATTGTTTTGACTTACTGATGCGTTTGAAGGAGGAAATCGCAAAAAAAATGACCGCACATGCAGAGAAAAAAAATTCTTTTTCATCAAGACAATGCACCCTGCCACAAGTCGATGTAAACAATGGCGAAATTGAACGAATTGGGCTTTGATCTGCTTCCCCATCCCCATACTCGCCAGATTTAGCCCCCAGTAACTACTGGCTCTTTGCTGATCTTAAAAAAATTCTCCAGGGATAAAGATTTGGCTCAAATGAGGAGGTCATCGCTGAAACTGAAGCTTATTTTGAAGCGAAAGATAATTTTTTTTATAAACATGGTTTTGCAAAATTGGAAAAACGTTGGAACCACCCTAAAAGGTGATTATGTTGATGAATAAAAAAAATATTTGCCAAAAAAATATTGTTTCCATTGTTAGTCTCGGGACTTATTGATCCATGTGTTAGTGAAGAAAAATTTAAAAAATGGAATTTATTCCGATTTCTCATTAACGGTAAGACAAGTCTTAATTATAATTAAAGTTCTGATTGTTTTAAAAGATACTTTTCATCAGTTTCATCCAGATCCGACTTCCGGTTTCGAAATTATAGGGCGATGAGTGTCAATACTTTCAAACCGCTATACAAAATTAAAATGCAAAACCGATACGCATCGGTTCGTGTTAGTACGGCAGAAGGAAACACCACCGCCTTTGCGAACGAAGCACACAACGTGCTTTGGAGCTCAGGTTTTCGTTTGGTTTCATTTTCGTTTATTTGACTCAGCCGAAATAGTGCATGAAAGGTGAATTAACCAGTTTTAATTCAAACAAAGTATGTGTCTCTATAATCAACATTTGAATGGAATAGTTTTTTCGTTTTTCGCTTATTGTATGTTGGTCAAAATGTCTAATCATGAAATTTACTACAGTGATAAGTACGAAATTTTCAAAGCCGATTTTATAACTACTCGAACTTGTAGGCTTAGCTATTTGACTGCCGCCAAAACTTTGTACGACTGTGACGGTCTCCGAGTTCCGGCTCTGGGAATAGATTGTAAAAAGCTCCATCGGAACTTGTATCAATTTCTAAAGAAATGATAATTATAAAGGCATCACTGCACCACAAGGTGGATTAAAACAGGCTTTCAATTGAAAAATAGTGTTTTATCAACACACGGAATACACGGCATACTCTCCATTGTTTCCATTTTTTCAAAAGTATTTTTAATTAGTGACGCCATCTGTCTGTCAGATCGGGGACTCATTGACCGACGTGTTTCTTTATGGGCACATTGTCGCAAAACTGAATTACCGGTAGCGGCACCTGCCAAAGAGTTTATTCAATAGTACAAATAGATATCAGCAATAAAAATAAACTCGGAGTAGAATAAAATCGGTTTCAAAGTGATTACCACTACCTTTTTTTTAGTGTAAACTACGATTCACCATGGAAAATCTTCAAAAATGTGTGAATTTGGGCAAGGTTTGGTTTTTTGGACCAACACATTTTTAAACAGAGCCAGTGTAATGTTGATTTCTCGAGTACTGGAAAGTTTGGCGGTCGAGTACCATCTATTTTGGACATTCTATTTCTTATTTCCCGGCATTTGAAAAATGATATTGAACCAAGTATAATGCGCAATTCAGAATAAACGTTAGTTTTCGCATAATAAATTAGGATTAACATTACCACCTTAAAGTAAAAACTTTTTCTTCCACTTCTTCTAGGATTTTTTCGAATGAATTTGCCCATTTTTAGAAGAAATCGTTAAAAAGGTGAAGTAATTGAAAATTTTCCTACCGATTCGACAGCTCTTGCTAAAAGTTTCATCTCTAAACAAGCAGTGCCTCTACATTTCATTGCAGCGTCATTGTGCCAATGGTCATTTTCGGCATAATATTTAATTGTGTTTTTTTTAATCTTTCGGTGGGAAGGGATGAAAAGATACTTCTCATAAATCATTTCATCATTGTAAATCACGCGATTTCAAAATTTCCAATCTTGTCCAATGCGTTCAAGCAACAGTGGTTTGATCCGTAGATCTAATGTAAATTGTTTCCTCTGGGCGATTATTCACAAGAATATACCGACTGATTTGATTACAGCTAAATAATTTCAAGAAATTAAAAGAATATAATTCACTTAGCGTTTCGGAATTAGCTGTAAGGAAATTAATCATTTCGAAATGGCATGCGAAAGCAAGAAGCTCAATCAAAAAAAAAATCAAAGATTCAGTTTCATGTGTTTAGAACTTTGATATTTTTTATCCTCACGCAATTTGCTTATTGTTGGAACGCGTTACAAGGGACCGCCTCAAAAAAAAAAAAATATCTGAAATCCTAAATAAACTGGGATTGCCCAAGACAAAAAATGTTCCCGAGATAGCTTCATGTATCAACGTTTGGAATACGATGGATTAGCTCCTGCTAGGAAGCAGACAAAAATGTGTGTGTCGGGTAGTTTGTAATAATAATGAAAGCATCGTTGGATCCTGACCAGGCATCAAGCAAGACTCCACGGTGGCCGCTCACCCGCAAATTTCATCATTAATCACTAATGTGGGTGTTTTAATTATTTTTTTTTCGCCCGCTTACTCCTCCGTTCTTAGGCCGAATCCAGCTGAGAGAAATCACTTGCAGTGTAAAGAAGGAAAAAAAAGATGATCTCTGTCTGTGGTTCACATTGTGTTGTTGGTTTATTTTCCTCCCGGCGTTTTTTTTTATTCTACTAGATTATGCTTAATGCAGGATTTTTCCTCCTCTTCCATTATAACAGACCGCTCATTTCATTATCATGCTCTGTTTACGAGGAGATAATTTTCAAACCTAGAAACGGAACAATTTTATCTACCTCTATTAAATATGTACTTAAAAAGGCATTTCTCATGGAGATATTCACTGCGTCGAAAAATATACACTTTGCCTAAACATCTAAAATGTACCTAGTCGAGGCTAGAGATCTTGAAGTGCGATCGGCAGCAGCATGTCCACACGGGTTTCCCGTCCTCAAATTCAGTCACAGTTAGGCGAGTTCTGGAATGGCGACCGCTGCAGGTGGTACTACAGTTCATTAACTGTTGGTGGTACAGTTGAAGTGTTCGTCAGCCCGTAGCGCCATCGGTATGTCCTCGTAGGGTCGGACAGCCGACAGCCGTTGGTTTTCGCGAACTTTTTCCACTTCCTCCAGCACCCGAAGCAGATTGCGTCCGGCCAGCTTCTCCAGCTCGTCGGCCGTCCACCCATCACCGAGCAGTTCTGCAAACAACCTTGGATAGCCGCTCACATCCTCGAGGCCTGCCGGCGTCCTTGATGAAATGAAGTAAACAATGAGACGAGAAGGAAAACATTATTGTGTCATGTGAAAACAATTTTGGCTTTTGCTTGCTGCCGGCGGGGTTTTGTGTTGACAGCACAGTAAGGCTATGCTGAACATGTTTTCGGTGCATATTTTGATCTCGTCGGTTTTCTGGAAAGGGTATTAGACAGGGAAAAAGTTTTCTATCCAAAATAGGCAGCGTGCAAAAGTGTTTCCTCGATGGAAACGATAGATCACGGGGAAAAACGGTATAAACCATGGTACTTGAAAAATTTTACCACACAAGAGAAGATCCTTGAGTGGAACACATCTTTGTAATGTAACGTGATTCGAGATCTAAGTGGTGTATTTTTTCTTCGAACGCCTATGAACATCAGAAAGCTTAGGAAACAATGTCTGGAAATGGATGAGTAGACAATTGAAGAACCAAATTACTTTCGACATCAAAAAAACATTCATCAGGCCTGGACTTTGTTTACTGTCGCGTCCTCTAGCTGCCGAATGGTTCGGTACCAGTATTGACAGAAGCGTTTCAATGATTCCATCAAGTATTTATTCACGCTTTGCGCTTTTTTCGAATCTAAATGAAAACCCGGATTCAATTGCGGTTATTCATCCAACCGCAAACGGTTCGACGATGTTTCTACAGCCCCGTATCGATATTCTATCGTTTCCAAGCAAACTCTGCTGCTGCTGCTGCTGCTCAACTCCATAATAGGAATCAAATAAATATTTATGTATTCGACCTCATCCACCCAGCTAGTCAAGCTGGCTGGCAAGCGGACCCAAAACCGTCGGCAAACAACCGACGAGACCGCCCACAGTCACAAGTTTCTGCAACCATTTCCGGGATTAGAAAGGATCCTTGCGCAAGCTAATGGGAGAGAAATCTACCCGTACTTGCCCCCTTTTCCCATTCCCTGGCCCCTTTTTACGAACGGTAAAAGTAAACGGAGTGGAAGATGTTTGAAAAAATAAATACGGTATTAAAAATGAATTGAATTACTTACAAATTAATGCCGTCGTATCCGGCACCGAGTCCCACGTGATCGATCCCTGCAATCTGTCTGATATGATTTATGTGCGCTATTAAAGGTAGTGGAAGGACATAAAGAGAGAAAAAAGAAGAAAGAAAAAAAAATCGGTAAGAAAAGCGATCGTTCGGAATCAGTGCCATTTCAGCCAACATATTATCGCACATATGATTGGGATTTGTCGTTAAGCTTCCCATTTCGCCAGCTGGTGCACTTTCTACGTCGCTATGCAAGCAAAATGGAAATCCTATCGTGCGCTTTGGTATGCCACCTTGAGATTTCCGCGCAATGGCTAGGGTTTCCCGGTCTACGATTGGATCGTGATAGATGGAAAATTAAAAGCATGCTTCCACGGTTATGCAATGATGGTACTATAAATCCTGCTATTTTTTCAAGAATGTTTCAGATTTACTTTTAAAGGGTATGCAGTAGATATCTTAACATCATAATAAATTTGTACTGTGGATATGCTTTTATACGAAATGATACGAAATAAATGTTAACTCTACACTAAAACGACAATTGAAAAAATCTTTTGAAGAACGAGTAATTTGTTAGCTATTTTCCAGCTGTTGTTTTTCGACCTGTGATTTATTTCACTATTTGTTTATTTTTTTAAACGCGAAATTTTCACCAAAGAGAATTCAGTTTCAAAACTCGTACCCTAAATTAAAATCAAATCAAGTGTTCACCTGACTTTAACCAATTAGATGGATTTACGAAATGTTTTAGTTTTGCTTAGACGAAGAGCTGTCATGAGTTTGTTTTTGGTTTTAACAGAAAATTTGCCAAAATGCTACCAGAGAATCGGGCCTCGAGCCCGCTACTTCTTCTATTCGAGGAAACCGTTTGACCTATCAAACTACCCTGTATGTGAAGCGAAACGAAAAGATGGTCTGATTTAAACAAAAGATACCGAGTAAGCTCAGCTGTGTTCGGGCGTCGTGACGTTCAACTCATAGTCATACTTTTACGGCGTTCAATCCGCCAGAGATCAGTCCTCATATCACATCACGCTCTGTTTCTGCCGCCCGATACTGATTCGAGATTTTTTTGGTGTGTCTAAACCAAAACTAAACCAAAACTCAAATGAATAGTCTTATGGTCTTAAAAATGCTTTTGAATATTGTCCGGGTCCAACTTCCGGTTCTGGAACTAGAGCGCGAAGAGATTTCAAATTTTCATACCGTCACCTAGAGCGACGATGCAAAAAATGGAAAATAGCAGTTTTGCAATGACTGAGTAGAAATACATATTCAAGAAGCCAAATGAATGAACAACTCACAGAAAAGATGATTTATTGGAAAAGAATACGCTCAAAGACAGGATTCAAATCTGCGTTCTTATGCAATCCGTGGATATGCGTTTACTATTTCCGCCATCCAGAGTTGTGGTAGACACAGTTCTACAACAACACCGATTTGGTAAGCGTACATCGAACAATGATCTATATCGCTCCATACCTGGTTAGGAGAGTAGGTATAGAGCGAGAAGACTAGTATTTGTTGTCTGATGAACAGAGAGGATGTTTGAATATGGGGTACCGGTCGTGAGGCAGCATAGATTTAGATCATCGTTCGATGTATGCTTATCAACTTGATGGTGTTGTAGAACTATGTATGTGGCTCAGGATGGCGGAAATGGTAAACGCGGTTTGTGTATGAACGCTGGTTCGAGTCCTGCCTCTGAGCGTCTCTTTTTCCAAAAAATTCGGTGAGCTTCTCATTCATTTGGCTTCTTCAAAATATGTTTTTCACTCAGTCATTGAAGAACTGAACTTAGTTAAGGCAACTTTACTCCAAAACAACTAAAAAATAAAAAATCGGAGAAAAATTCTACTGAATTTTCCTTATAACAGTTTACAAATTTTAAATCTTACATTACTTTATTTCCAAATATTCTTTCTACTTTTCATTCAAAGTTCAAATTTTTTATAAGAATCCTCTTATGATATCTATGAAAATATGAGAACTATGAAGAAAGCATCATTACACTACTAGAAGGATTAAAACAGGTTGTTTTGTTTTTCAGACATCGGTCTACAATATACAGTACACAACAGACCATGTTTGATATCGCATTGTTCTTTTTTGACTTTCTCATATAAGGCTTGCTTCATTTAGAATTGGAACAAACTTTTGCTCATATTTTGGCGCTCCTTGTGGTCGGATTTGGAAGTTCTTGACGTCCACGTGTTGGGAACTTTGTCAGCTTCACGTATGATTTTTGACATTCCGCAAATCGACTGTACTTTGTAAACAATCAACATGGAAGCCGAAAGAAGGGAAAAAATTGTGCACAGTTATTTGGAAAATCCATTGTGGTCTGCATCTATCCCAAGTAGCATGTTAAGTTGCTGTCCTGTATTTTTCTACTGATTGTGCAATTTATCAAGTAAGTTTATATTACTATTCTAGTAAATGTTGTGTTATGGAAAAAGCGCAATTTTCTGTGTTGTGCAACATATCTTTAAGTTCTTTCGTTGTTACATTACGAACATTTATTCACAATGCTTGTGCAACTGATACACAACTCACGCGTCGAACCCATCCTAGAGGCAGTAATAAAATCAGCGAAAAAACAATTGTGGAACTCGTGAAAACTACTACCTACTGTAAGTAAGAAATGGAATGACGGTTACAAAAACATAACAAACCTAATTTCTAATAAATAAGTTTCACAAACATGGATCTTGTAAAAAACCTGCATATGAAAAATGATAATGCTACATGTTGCAGAATTGATCTTTTTTGTTTTTGTAAATGAAAAATCGACAACGAACTGCTTTTTTATGGTGAAACATGTATTCGTACGCATGAAATTTTCAAGCGCCTTTGAATTAACGTGTTTTGATGATTGTATACCAACTTCTGTGAAAATAACAATCTATTATTTTTTAAAGAGAATCATCGGAATGGTGTTTAAAATACGTATATTCAAACATACTTAAAATTTCCAGACGGTTTTGATCAAACTATTGTTTTATTGAACCTAAACAATCTCGAAATGAATTTTTCTTCAATCTTTTCCAATATGGCATCGATGGTTGAATAGAAAATGGGTCACGCAACGTAATGATTTATAGTATCTAAATAACGGGACACTTTAACATGTGAATATTCTAGAGAGAAATATTATACGTTTTGTTTTTATTTTAAACAAACTAGTTGAATCACAATACAGTATAAAGATTCATCTTAACGGGCCCGACATTTGTGATACGCACTGTAGGTATTATTTTGGCAAGCCCATGTGTTGGAGTTGTACAAACAAGTTGCACAAATAGTATCATGAGAGTAACTTTGATGAACTTAACTTTTCATTCATAAGTGATGTCAGATCTGCTCATTTTTTTCAGCAAGATGAAAACCAAACACAATTGTTCTGATTGAGTTTTGTTTTCAGTGCGTATGTAACGTTGTATTTCCGCAATATTTATGATAATATTTTCATCTTTGTAAGTTTTGTTTTTATTTCAAAGAGATAAATCTTACATAACGTTTTTGTAAGTTTTGGATTTCATATCATTGTTTTTATAAAAATGAAGAAAACTACTCACGCTGACCTACAATTTTATGAAGCAGCCAAAACTATGCAGACTTAACAGAAACTGTTTTTTCACAGTAAGGTTCTAATTCGGCTTATCAATTTTTATCTTGAGGAGAGCATCATTTTGTTAATTTTTCTTCCACAAGAGATTAATAATCATTTCGACATATTTTGTGTCCAATACAATTATGACAGCCATTTGAAATTTTTTTTTATAAGTTGCACAATTGGTGTAGTTACTTCCATTTTACATGATGATGCGAAAATTTTTGCAGAACTTCTACAACTGTTAGTGCAATATGGACAAGTTGGTGATCTGTTGCATAGTTGATTTAGACGTACTGAAAGTAGTTCTACAGTGATTTTTTTCGGTAGTATTGTGAAACTTTACAATGATAAGTTGCACAATCAATTTTAATATGTTTAAATTTTTTCTGAACATAGATAACATAAATAATAATATTTAAACAATTTGAACATTTTTAAATTTCGATAAGTTACATTTGCTACTTGGGTAGGCCAGCTAAACAGCTAAAATTGCCCAGAAATACCGTATGGCGCGTTATCAAACAGAATAAGGAAACATTGACGACGATTTAGAAGCCTCAAGCCAATCGTCGGAGTGGAACTGTCGACCGGAAACTGCGTGGTAAGATTTTGAAGACGATTAAGAGGAATCCTAATCTGTCGGACCGTGATTTGACTAGAAAATTCGGTGCTGCCCATAGTACCGTGAGGAGAACTCGACTCCGGGAAGGAATCAAGTCGTATCGAGCTAGCAAACAGCCAAATCGGACCATAAACAGAATAGTGTGGTCAAAATTCGTGCTCGAAAACTATATGACCAGGTGCTGACCAAGTTCGACGGGTGTCTTCTGATGAACGATGAAACCTATGTCAAGGCTGACTTCGGGCAAATCCCAGGTCAAAAATTTTACTTGGCAACGGCTCGGGGGGATGTTCAAGCCAAATTTAAATTTGTTTTTGCCGACAAATTCGCAAAAAAATTTATGATTTGGCAAAGCATTTGCAGCTGTGGCAAAAAACGAAAGTTTTCGTTACAAATAAGACAATGACAGGGCAAATAAACGATATAAAAAAAAAAAAAAAACAATGACATCGGCACTATACCAAAAAGAGTGTCTCCAAAAACGAATTTTGCCGTTCATTCGATCCCACGACCATCCCGTAATGTTTCGGCTAGATTTGGCAAGCTGTCATTACAGCAAAGTCGTTCAAGAATGGTATGCAGAGAAAGGGGTCAAGTTTGTTCCGGAAACTTTAACCCACCCAACTGCCCCCAACTTCAGCCTATTGAGAAATACTGGGCAATCATGAAGAGGAGACTCAAGGCAAAGGGAAAGGTTGTCAAAGACATCAATCAGATGACGACCTGGTGGAATAAGATAGCTGAAACGATGGACAAAGAAGGTGTGCGCCGCCTAATGAGCCGTGTTACAGGAAAAATCCGACTTTCTTACAGTGTGAAATGTGATAAACATTATAAATCGTCGAATAAAACGATGAAGCAAAAAACAAAAATAAAATCTAAACCGCGGTCAAAACTATTTCAATTGGTAGTCATTGCCAGTAGAAGGCGAAATAAACCGATTCTCCGGTTATCTTGGTACTCGGTTTACGGTTCTAGAAGCACCGGAAATATTGGTCGTATTCTCATTTTTTTATTTCAAAGATTTCTTGACCAATTTTCACAACCTAAGATTCAAATGAAAGGTCTAGTGATTCCATGAGAAACTCCTGAATTTCATTCGGTTCCGACTCCCGGTTCCGGAATTACAGGGTGAAGAGTATTAAATATTGTGTACCGTCACTTGGTTTGGTTTAGCAAAAACACAAAAAAAAAACTTATAAACAGGTCTCAAAATTGCTTCCATCTATAGTCAATTTCACAAAGCGAGTCCGACTATCCCGATTCTAGAAATACTGGAAATAGTGGAATTGTTTCATATTGTAAGTTGTATTAGCAGAGGCATGAACAAAATTATTTCGATACATGCATCATTACTATATGTGATAACATGAGTGATATAAGAAAGTCATTATTACACCATTAAAAGGATTAAAACTGATCTTTACCTTAAATATGACGAGTTTTGAGCCCAAATAACGAGCAATCGTGGAAAAGCTTGATTTTGTGCTATTATTTGCTATTATGCTCGTTGAATCACCGTTCTTGGCTGGTCGGGGGGTTCACAAAAACAAATGCTTTAAGAATCAAATGTAAATCAAGTTTACTTGTGTTGGAAATTTGTGTTACGTACATTTGATTTGGAACGTATTTTTTTTTTTCAAGGTGAAATGCATTTACGCACGGAGTGTGGGACTCTCCACAGGACTACCCAACTGTTGATTGGAACTACCCACTAAAACACCTTGGATTTGGTACGTATGTTATAGATCTTTGTATTCCTATATGCAGTGCAACCAGTTCATCAAAGTGGTTTGAACGTTTGAATTTAAAACAAACTTTTTTTTTAAAAGGTACGTAAATCTTTGTTTCGCAATAATTTCTCCAAGAGAAAATCCATATGGGAATGCTAATCAGATGTGTTAGTGTTAGTGAGCTGAAACTGAAATAATATTTCTTGAGCAATTTTCAGAAAAACGGAAGAGTTTTAGACTAAGATTTTTGCTTTTCATGAATTGCAATTTTGAGCAGAATGAACTGATTTGTTTATTTTTCAACCACATGGAAGATTTATTGATTGAAATCAAGAAAAAAAGTGCAGGAATTTGTTTTCACGAACACCTGGATCGATTTCAAGTATCAAAAACCTTTCTTAATCCAGCAAGTGAAGCGATATTGCCTTTCTCTTACCATTTAAATAGTCTCATTAAAACATTTGACAGATTCTATCCTCGGACGTTAGTATTATGAGCTTATCAAATAACCCAATGAGAGCTTTCAAACGAGTCTAAGTCTTTCGGAATAGATTTCCGAGAAATTTTGTTGCATAAAATAACACTGGGATCGTCGAGGAAATTCAACTGATGAAGAATGTGCGATTTGCCGGTTACGTCACTTATACTATGATACCTTCAGAACCGAGAGTGACAACCATTTGATTTTAGAATTTCACACTAAGTTCAATAGTAGCTTTATAACAAGACTAGATTTGTGAAAATTAGCTCTACCATCTCGGAGAAAATTGAGCGGTAAGAAATACCGCATTTTGTCGGTTACGTCAGTTATACCATTATATTTCCATAACCGGAAGCGACGGTCATTTAAACACATACCTCAGAAATTTTCAGTTCCCGTCGAGCTGATTCGTATGGTATATTGCACTATGCGTCTGTGGCTTTCTCACATTATTTTTATCCTTCCCTTCCAATCAGGATAATGATGAGAAGACATGACAAGGCACAAATCTCCAGATAATTAGGAGAACGTGCCACCAGAGCCAATTTGTTCTGATTCCTGATACTTTCTCTTTACCGTGAAGATGCTTAACCAACTATTGAGTCAAAAAAGGAGATTTGAAAAATGAGTTCCGACGAACTATAAACTTCGATCGGCATGTACGGAGTATCATGCACGTTTTCAGTACTAGAGCATCTCCACGGTTTTGATATTCGTATTTATTGATTACTCCATTTTTAACCGATTTGGTCATTTTACCAATTGAAATATCAATATCAAAACATCAAAACTGTAAACTATTTATGCTATCAGTTTAAATACCCTGGAATCTTAATAAGATATAGAACTTCGATGTTATTACCAAACAACGAAAGTAAAATTGAATTCCTTTCAAACTATGTTTTCTATCTGATCTCCCTCTTCTTGAATGCGTAATAACTGTGAAATCCGACTTCCGAAACGAAACTCAGAAAATCTAGTATTGTACTGAGATGTGTTCTTCAATTCGGCTCAGGCAATAAGGAATCTTAGGATCATGTGGAATTCGGACTAATTTGGACTTTGAATGATTATTTCGCTTCTGCTGACAGCTAACACCAAATTCAGCAAACTTACAGTAGTATTTTGTACATCATTTGGTATACAAATTGTTAGGAAATATTTCTTTTGAGGTGTTGCGAAATAATTTGGAACTTATTAGGTAAGTAGAATGTATCAAATGGAGAGAATAATAATGCGAATTCACTCTACCAGATGACACTAGCATGCTTGAGCAGCGTATTTCTAAAGGTCAAAGTTTCAGAGCGACTTTCTTTGCTCAAGGTCTACATTATTGAGAATCTCTTAGTTAAAAACTCATCCACCGGCAAGCGTCTGGACGGTAGCAATTTTTTGACAAACAAAAGGCTCTGAAATAGCTCTAAAACTTGATGATTGCAAAAAATGTTCGGGAGTTCTAAACAGATCAAATAATGGGAACAGTGCCATTTAGAACGTGCCATTTGAGCCAATTTGTTCTGATAGATATTTTTTCAGCGCATTAAAGTATTGATAACAGTAGCTCGTATGTTAAACTCTCTAACATTTGTATTTCACTAACTAAAAACAGTATAAATAGATAAGGTGTGAAAATGTAATATGATCCAACAAATTTTAACTACACACTTAAAAAATTTCATGTAAAAGCACGCCAAATCGAAGGCACATAAAATAAATGTGATGTTTTGCGTAGTTTTACACGAGTGTTTAAATTTACACGCAAGATTGGGATTTTACTGGAACGAGAGCGGAGGCATTCAATGTTCAATGTTCTACTTCTGAATATTCGATATAAATCGAAAACCCGACTTTTGAATGGAACCTGGGAGACCCATAGTGTCAGAAATTATTATCAAAACTACTTTTTACCGAAAATAGTGAAAGGCAGAAAAGTAATTTTTGTTCTATGCACTGTCATAAACTCGAAGAAAATAATATAGGGATTGAACATCGATTGTGATAATATTATAATTCTCATGATATATCAATTTAAAATGATAAGAAATCACGCTACTTGGAATAATTTCGAGCATTCTGAACATAGGGTTATTTTTTTGTTTATTTTTTATATCTTTATAAACAGATTTTGATTGAAGGCGCATAAAAAACAGTTAATTAAAATTGAATTCCGCTCGACAGTTGTGAAATTTGTGAAATCGTTGTGAAATTTGTACCTTGTTTCAAGTTTGTGATTTAAAGCTTCCACCCCTGCTTGCTAAGCAAAGTTTTTGATTCACAGTACAAATAAAAATAGTTAGTATTATCTTTTCATATAACATATTTATTGTAGATATAATAATGAATTCTGCTACGAATGATTTTTGATAAGATATATTTTGATACTAGCTGACCCGTCGAACTTCGTCTCGCCCAAAAAATATTTATGTTTACGGACAGCAGAATTGTCAAACGGCTAAGTGGTTAATGTTTCTCTCCATCATTTTTCTGATTACTTAACCTACAATCAACGGAATTCGACACATATTAGCTCAAAACGAAATATCACCAAAAATTATTGTGAAAATGTGAAATACTTCTGTTAAGCAAAAATTGAACAAATGTACAGATTATCATCTCATCCTTTGAATCAAAGCACTGAACAGAGATTCCTCTCTAATGGCTTCGACATAAAAGATATAAGGTGCACCGTTTTCTCTTCCAGATGTGATTCTTGCTTTCGATAATCGAAAAAAAGCTCACTAACCACTAACACAATGTTGCAGAGTTTCTCTTCAAGAGTTATTCATTCGGTAGATTGAGATATGTTTACAGATTGTATTTAGCCCAAGTAAGTGAAAGTTCGTACAAATAAGATTTGGTTTAAACAGCATTATGAACAACCCGTTTTTAAGGAATTACTCATACTTGAATGTTCACCCGACGCAACAGAAAACACTTTGAAGCAGTTCCTTGTAGAGATTTTATGCAGCGAGAAAGTTTTCTCAGAACTTGTTCTGTATGTTCAAGTTGCCATAAAGTGCCACGCGTACCTGAGAGCTGTAATAAAGTGTATATTTTTCAGATAATGTGGAACTTTTGGTTGTTTGGAGAGACGACGCTTAAATTTTAAATTGGTATTGATCTTATCAGTTTGAACATTCTCCACAGAATATGAAATATAAAATGGTGGTCTCGTTCCGTTATGGACATTAATCTAATTGCCACTTGTTATGTGCGCTTAGTCTAATCTAAATAATTAGAAAGCAAAATGCAGTGAAAATCTCTTAGTTTGGGCTTAGCGCTTCATTTTGATTCATTCAAAAATTTTATGAATTGTAAAACTCGCGCCCGCGATGACCAATACTATTCATCTGACTCCATTGAACACAATTCATTAACTGGTAAATATCAGAAATTTTTCTCCTGCCTACAGTGGCTTTTCAAGAACAGTCACATGTATTCCGTCATTGAGTCATTTGGCAAGTAATAATTTTGATACACAATCAAGCACGTGGCTCGAAATAAAGAATCGATCAAGTATGCATGTGAAATCTCCACACAAAACAACTCGTAGCGTGCCAAACAATTTTTTCAACGATCTAGTATTCCTTTCTTCGACGGCCAAACACTTATGCAACTCGTTTCGCGCCAAACATGAACCGTAGATTTAGCAATCATTGGCGACTTTTTCAGTGGAAAATTCCATTGTCCATACAAAACATCTTTATGGATTTTTACCACTTTTCCGGTAAGTTTTCCTTATTTTTTTGAACCAGGTAGGGATAAAAACTTATCAAACAAAAAAAGAATCATCCAAATTCGTTCATCCGTTCTTACGTAATGCGATTACAAAGAATGATCTCTGCATTTATATATATATATATATATATATATATATATATATATATATATATATATATATATATATATATATATATATATATATATATATATATATATATATATATATATATATATATATATATATATATATAGATTACTACGCCATTTCAAACGCACCATTGAAATGCTGCGCTCCAGTTACTTCATTAAATTAAATTGATGTCAAATAACGTTTCATTGGGTAATGATAATGCATGAACATCATCAGCATCAACCAGCTGGAAGTAAAACAAAGTCTTTTGTCGCTATAATCAATATTTGGTGGTTAGATTTTACTAATTTTGAATTGCGTATTGATATTGCGCAGCGAAAACTGTAAAATTAACATTCATCTAACATTCTTTTACTTTCATCTAGTATTCATTTTATTGCAATTAAACAACAGGTTGCGAAATCGAATACGCTTTGTATCAAAGGAGAACATGTGTTGAAACTTTGTAAACCGTGTCGTAACGAAACCGATATGTTTCCCAACTCTGGCGATAAATACTGTTGAAGGAGCATTCTTGAAAGTTACAAATTGACAATTTTCCTCAAATTGAGCACCCTCATGCATATAAATTGATAAAAATCATTGATGTTCAAACTCCTTTAATATTCCCATCACTAAACTTTCCAAAGATGCACAATTTGCAATTTTCCATGATTTTTAAAGTCCAATTGACACGCATTATCCTTAGTTAAAAATTACTGTAGGATTACTGTTGTAACTAATTTTTACGCCCCTCATTGGAATCAACGATTTTAGATGTAATCCAGTAATTTGATCTTACAGGAATCAGTGATAATAGTAGCTCAAACTCACCACCGATCAGTATTGATTTTGATCGATGTGATTCAAAGATCACTGATCAACTGATCTTGAAAAGATTAGATCTGTAGTGATTATTGGGGAAGATCACAATTGATCATCTTTGTTAGTGATTACGATTTAATGATTGCTTGATTTTGATTTTTCCACTTTGAATTGGATAACCGAATGTATTTTATCTAACAGATTCAAAGTAGTTTGCTTTATTAATATTTCGTATGCGCTTGCAGTCCACTATTTAACCTACATGTTGTTTGAGATCTAAAAGATTTTTTTGTGTACTGGATATTAATGACGAACCTGTCATTTTAATCTAATTGTATAGAATTCAGATATTTTTATCTGGTCTGGTCGAATTAAGTTCGAAAACATATGCCTATTCAAATATTTTTCGGAATCAAAATTCATGAAAGTCTGAAAAATTACTTCAATTATCGATATCTTTAGGTTTAAAAAGTAGTTTAATATAATTAAAATTACTAACGTGATTACTATATTTAATTCTAGATCATATTTGAATTATTTTTATGTACCACGCAAACAATTTTAAATAAATTTTAAGGTGGTGTTGATTAAAATCGCATCAGAATTTTCAAGAAGTAGTTAAAAAAATTAGAATGATTGAATAGTTACAGATATTTTTCCCTGCTTCTGAAAACCTAATTATTAACAATTGTGCCGTACGCTGAGGAAAATAATTAAACAAGTCTCAGAAAACACACCTGCCAAAAATGAAGGGTTTAATATTATTACAAAATTATATGAATATTATATTGTGATCGGGGACTTGTCGGAGAGTTAATTAGCACAAGTTGCTACACCTGTTCTCATGCGAATGGAGCACTCGAACTCCGTTCTTGGTTAAACGCGCTGAGAACGAGCGAAACGTTGTACATCCATTTCTGCCGCGGTTCTTAAATGCGCGAACGAGTTTTTGAGAGCAGCTAATGCTCTTCGCTTGCGCATGGTTGTCTTTTGAGAATAAGAACAAGTTTGTCTCGCAATAAAAAGAGCGCGTACGGATAAGGTCTGCTGCTACTCTGTGTAATATACACTTCCCACAATTAAAAAACTAATCGCCATTTTAGTTACCAAATTTTATAATTCACGGTGTTCAGTTTTCTGCTTCACAATCGGAAATCTTGATTCACATTTTCCTGTGCAAAATGGGCTTATTTCCACCTTTGATTTAAAGTAATCTTCTGCTTTTTTATTGATGATATAAAAGTATTCTGGATTCATTCAATGTTTATAATATCGATGGTGTATAAGATTCAACTAGTTTACTTGAAAGCAAGTTATTTTCAAGTTATGGGAAGATAAGTTATTTCAGTATGGCATTACAACGTAACGATAACTTATTTTTAGCCGACTTAACAACTAGTAGAAACTGCGCTTTTTGAGTCATGCAAGTGGTTAGATGTTAGTAACAATCACTCAAATATCTGGTTGCAAACTAGTCACAAACAAGCTAGCGTAACAAAAATTGTTACTTGGGTACTCCCACAATCAAAACCCAAAAAATTTTGTGAAAAGAAAATGCTTTTGAATTAAAGGTGAAATTTTCGTTTCGTTACACCACTAGAGATCACACCGAAAGGTTTTAAAAGCTTTGAAGGTAAATGATCTAGAAGTTTTGTTTCCAAATCGTTTTTTGAATTGGTGCTCAAGACGAAACAGATCAATGGAAAAGCTGAATATTATCAGAATAAACACGTTAGCGTCGATAAAAACGGGAAGTGCACAGCATAACAATCCTGAATGGTTGCTGCAAATCATAATGTTCCACTCTTCCTTCGCTGGATTACGGTGGAAAACTATACGGTTACCGAGTTTAAGAGGCAGAAAAAAAAATCATAGCGGTAAAAAAAGTCGTCAATGTGAAAGAAAAAGGATTGCGCGAGAACTCATTTCATGCAGACGCAAGTCTGCTCCGTTGCCGTTCGGTTTATTATCCAGCCGCGAAAGACTGATTCCGGAAAGGGAAGAGCTACATTCGCTACGTTCCGGGTTAAGAAGCTGGAATGCAAAAACTGATGAAACTCCAAAAGAAAACTAACTTTTAGCTACTAAAGAAAGACGTTAGCGGCAGTCTGGGAAACAAATGTGGTTGCACTTTTCGTGAATCGAGGAGGCTGCATTTTTCGCTGATGTCGTCGACAAGGCAAAACTTTTTACGGAAGGTTTTGTTTCGTGGTGTTGCCTTCGGTGACAGAAAATTTAATTACAATTTTATTTGATTCATTTTCTTTGTTATTCGCTGTCGGAGATGTCTTAAAACTCCGATCAAGCTCCTGAGCATTCCTGAGATTTCTCGTCTTAAGCAACGGAATAATGCGGAAACGGAGATAAATTTCAGGACAATAAAAAATGTGTCGAGAAAGAAGCACTGCCTCCAGGTGTGTTGAGATCTGTTTGATGGTTGCATCAGAACGTGACATTCATCTTTGATTTATTTACTAAATGCTTCTGTTGTTGGCATTTCTGTGAATCATTCAGATTTCTGTCTCGTCTTCAGATTTTTCATTCTGTTTGTGATGACAGAACTAATTGGTCGATACAGTAAAATACAGGACAATAGCAGTCGGCATTGTGAAAAGTAAGAGACATTTTGAGTCATAAAACAAATGTCCCACAACTACGCTGTACTCAGTCCCACTGGTTAACATATTAAACTTCTATGACATCAGCAAGCCCATTTATTTTATTTCAGACGTTTCAAGTGCGACGTGTTCCTCTGAGGGCATTCGTCGATAGGATGTCCTATCTGGGGATGTTTGCTCGTGGCTACAAGGATGTTCCATAGCTAGCACGAACGTTTTGTTCGTAAGGTGGCCTGAGGTTCCTGCCTGTGTGATGTTGTTCCGTTATGCGTGGATCTTTTGAGGACAAACTCAGTCAGTTCGTTTGTAGGGGTGTTCGAATTTTTGGTGTCTAACTAAAGCTCTGGTAAGGTTTGATCCGATTTAATGTTTTCGGTTGAGAGATACTCTCGGTCTGATTTTTACATTCCACAATACAAATAATTGCACACAATTTTCAGTTACCCAATCTATTGAGATAACGCGATAAGAAAGGATATGATAATTTTGGTTGGTGAAGCAAAATGATGGGTAAAAAATTCCAACGATATCGTACATCATAAAATATTAACAATAATGATAGGTCTAACGGAGACTCCAAATCTAAGCCGGTTTTCGAATCACATTATACGAGAACAGATTTGGGTTGTTCATGGACCGTGAAAATTCGATGGAGATTGAATCACCTCCACGGGCCCGGAGGCACCTCTGTTATTGCCTACCGGAACAAGCCACTGCCAGCCAGGCTCCACCATCACCGGTTCGAACAGCCTCAAACAGGTCGTATGTAGACAGTTCCAGAGAAAAATATATCCTTCCACCCGCGGCGTTTGGGATCGGGCTTGGTGCGGCGGATTCAACCGAAACGATGGAACAAGGTCGGTTGCTTGCCTTGCCACTGTTTCACTCTTTCCCCCTCGTTCCGTGTACCGACCGAACCGACCGGTGGGCTTTGTGTGCATGTGTTTGTGCATCATCTGTACTTTGTACGGTTGTTTGACGAAGGGTAGACGGTTACTGCTGTTGTTTTCCCTGCAGCCAGCAGCTACCACACACAGCCTTTCGGAAAGGAAGTTAGCCTTCTTCCAGTGCCTGCTTTCCATGAATTGTTTCCGTCTCGCATCTGTTATTACATGGTGCTAGAAGCGAAAACAACAACCAGGAAATCTACATCTGGAACGGAATGCTGCTGACTGCCGGCGCTCGGAAACACTCATATTTCTCGTAATTTCTTTCCCCGGGTCAACGTTTGTTCAGGCGAGCAGGTCAATTGGTTGGCCTGAGATGTGGTTTACGGGTGCCTCTTTGTCAGCCATCCAGCCATCCAACGTGATTCGTTGCCAGGGCGCTGGAAATTAATTTCAATCGGCCTTGGAAGAACGAAGGCAGATACCTTGCAGATTCAAGCAAGGAAATCAAATGTACGCGTAGCGCATGAGAATTGTACTTAATCGTAGTAACTTTGCTTCTGTGGTTTAGGTTTATTGAAGATATGGTCATACGTACAAAACGGAACTGATGAGTTTTCAAAATTAGTTTCATCCATCCGTGTGAAGCATAATTTATGGTTTTATTGAGAAATATATCAAAGCTAGATTAGGTTATATGGAGGAAATATCTTCTATATCACTTTACGAAGGAAAAGTGAAAAAAATGGGAACACAGACCTGTTCAAATATTTCATTTCATGAAAGGTGAATTGGTTAAATTATGTTTACCTTTGTGGGAAATACATCAAACGTAGTTGAATCCGATCGGAGAACTATTTTCTGGATATAGTGCAACGAAACATGTTATTTCAGATAATTTCAATAGAGGTTTATACAAATAATTAATCCGAGTACCAAAAAGCGACTGGGAACGAAAACAGGTTGGCAGTAGTTTTTGATATTATCACTTCTCGACGAAAGACATACTAGAAAATTATCGAAATGATTAAATGAAATGAAATCCACAAATGAAGACTTGTGAAAAATATTACCCCAGCGAGAGGACTTGAACCAAATGGACTTTTTTTCGAATCCAATTTCCTGTTCCGGAATTATAAGTTGAAGTGTCTTAACAGTTTAAAATTTGGAGTGACGATGAATAAAACCGTTTCAATCCTTCTGAATTTTGCTCAAAACTGTTTTAGTTTGTAGGTTATGTACTTTACTAACCGAACAAATGTAAAAAAAAACTGTTTTAATCCACCTAGTGGTGCAATAATGTCTTTCTCATATACAGGGTCCGGCACTCGAAGTGTAACCAATTAAAAAGGCCATAAATTCAGTTTGGAAAATTACTTTTACTTAATTCAAAGTACAAAATGTGTAAAAATAATACAAAATTCAGAATCAATTCACTTTTGCTCGATATGACCACCTTTTGCCTTGACTTGATGCCCTGAGAGAGCGAAGGAGTTGCTTCGTTTGGCCGAATGTGATTTGCAGGTATTTTGGCCCACTCGCGGGTATAAATAACTTTTTTCAGCGCCTCGAGACTGGTGTATCTTTTAGTTCGGACTTTGCTCTCCAAAATGGCCCAAAGAGAATAATCCATTGGATTCGCATCTGGTGAATTCGAGAGCCATTGTGTGGACGTGATGAAGTTCGGAACGTTGTTTTTCAGCCATTCTTGGTTCACTCGAGCTTTGTGAGACGGTGCCGAGTCCTGCTGAAACGTCCATGGTCTGCCACCGAAATGTTTGTCTGCCCACGGCTTCAAAGCAACCTCCAGAATACTTTCCCGATAATATGTCGCATTTACCTTGACGCCAGGCTCGATGAAAACGATTGGAGAGCGCCCATCTGCGGTTACAGCGGCCCAAACCATTATCTGTTGCGGGTGCTGCCTCCTGGTGGCAAATCAAGGAATCGTTTGTGCATTTACTAGTATAACACGAAGAACGACACAGTGCTTTGTTCGCGTGGGTCATGCTTAAGAAAACGAAGTGGGTTCACTATTATATGTAATTCCAGCACCGGAACCCGAGAAACGGTATAATCGAAGTCGGTCCGTACGGCCACCAACAAACATCGTACGTACAAACTCTACAAGTTTTTATTCAAATTTTGAAGTTTTTATAAGATTTGGCCATCCGAAAATATGCAGTAATTTTTGGTAGGACCATAAGACCTAACCTTTCATTTGATCCTAAGATTGGAAATATCGGTCCTACAAACTCTGAGAAAAGTGAGTGAGATCCAATTTTGAGCATATGACTATCTTCTCCCGTCGTTAATCGAAAACCGGGAACCAGGATAGCCGAAATCGGTTTGTTTAGTTGCCTACTGATAATGGCTATCGATTTCTGGAGTTTTGAGTCCAGTTTAGAACATTTTTTGCGGTTTTTGTTTCGCCGGTGTACAATATTTAACACATTTTCCCTTTAACTTCGGAACCGGAAGTCGCATCCGGATGAAATTCAGGAATACTGTATGGAACCGTAAGACCTTTCATTTGAATCAAAGTTTATAAAAATTGGATGAGCGGTCTCGGAGAAAATCGATTGCACGTTTTAGTTCTTTTTGCACATTTTACCCCATAACTCCAGAATCGGAAGTCGGATCCAGATGAAATTCAATAGCAACCTATGAGACTATCAGGCCTTCAATTTAAATCTTAGTTGAAGCAAATCGGTTAAGTGGTCTCTGAGAAAATAGAGTGCACTTTTTCTTAATTTTTTTTGCACATTTTACCCCGTTACTCCCGAATCAGAAGTCCGTTCCGGGTAAAATTCAATAGCACCCTATGGGACTAAGAGATCTTTCATTTGAATCTAAGTATGTGAAAATCGGTTCACCCATCTCCGAGAATCTTAGTTTGTGAGAATCGGTTCAGCTGTCTCAGAGAAAAGTAAGTGCACTTATTTGTATTTCTTTTGCACATATCACTCTGTAATTCCGGGACCGGAAGTCGGATTTGAAGAAAATTCAGGAACTTTGTGTGGGGTTACAACACCTTTCATTTAAATCTGAGTTCATGAAAATCGGTTCAGCCATCTCCAAGAAAAGTGAGTGCAAAAAAAAATGTTACACACACACACACACACACACACACACACACACACACACACATACAGAGACATTTTGCGTACTCGACGAGGTAACCGGTTCAAAAGTTGGTTTTCACAGTGATTGCATAACCTTTCTATATGAGAAAGGCAAAAACAAAATAGATTTTTCTGATAAAGTCTACATATCCGGAAAGTTTCATTCAAATCTGAGAGGGCGCTGCCAACATTTTCGAATTTGCGCAAAATTCATCTATAACACCTATGTAAATATAAAGTTAAAAAAATCGGTTTTGCGGTGTCTGATAAAATCGACTGAATTTTTTCATAGTCATCGCGTCCCTGCTACTCTGGAACCGGAAGTCGGATCCAGGTTGAATTTTAAAGCAAGTTATAGAAGTACAATGCCCTTTATTGGAATATAAGTTAATACTCGATTCAGAGGTCTCCCTTCCAATTCCTATCTTTGTGATAAGAAATTGCAACATAAGAAATCTATGAATGTCCTTTACTATAGTTTTTGTCAATCATTATCGTTGATGCTTGATTGAGTTAAAACATCCATATTTCAGTTAGTCATGCTGGAAATCCAAAGCCTACTTAACCAAATAGCATTACGTTTGCAACCCATTCGCCATCGGTACAGTGCATCTTTGCGGTGCAGTAACGGGATGCAAATTTACAATACCTGTGTGGCCAACAAATGCGGTTTCCCCGTATAGAACGGAAAACGATGACATTGCTTGTTTCAGCTTCAAAACCACATCAGTTCCGTATACTCGTGAGAATAACCGTGATATTGCCTCCGGCTGGGTTAATCACCATCAACTGCCAGCCGGTTGCAAAATCACGTTGTTTTGCAGTGTTTGCTGACGAGAACTCGGGGCAGCACCAACCACAATTCCCGGGGTCGTTGAAGTAAATCATCAGTTGAATCTGTAGTACTCACCTACTGCGTCCTGGACCGTGGCGTTATCGCTGCAGCTGAGGAATTTATTGTAAAAGTTAACCATCACCAGGCCACGATTTTTCGTCACCAGTCCCAGTACGGAGTCCTGCACATTCCGGCTCGAGTTGCACAGGGCGTGGGCTGACGAATGGGAAAATATGACCGGTGCTTGCGAAGTCGCCAGCACATCCTTCATCGTAGCGACGGACGATTTCGATAGATCCACAATCATGCCCAGTCGGTTCATCTCCCGGATGATGGTCTGCAAAAATGAAAGCAAAAACAAACCGTAAAAATACCACACGAAATGGGATTCAGCACATTGAAGATCATAGACCACGCATGTTCAGGGCGTAGTTCCGATGCTGGATAACATTCTGAGCGAAGGGAAAAATGCATAGGATGATTCCGAAAAAAAATGCAACGAGATATTTTTATCGTAAATGAAAAGTTGTTGTTTGTTCGGAGTCTGTGTACCGATGTGTGTTTGACGGACAGAAGTGGGTAGTACATCAAAATGGTACGATGCTTCCCTGGAGATAAATGTAGAGAAACAAACTGCTTTGAAAGCATTTTCCACGCATCCTTTGCAACATCTGGAACGATTATGTGGAAGATGTTTTGCAGATTGTGATTTGTACAAGTACGGTTGTATAAATTTGTTGCTTGTATGATATAAATTATGATGTAACATAACTAATCATGATTGTAAGGGTTGACATATTGCGAATGTTATTAAAACGTGAGTTGATAAATGCGAAAAAAGTGTGTAGATTTTCATGAATTTGAATTAAAGTTCGTGTTTTTTTTTTTAAATACGACAACGACAACGACAACGACAACGACAACGACAACGACAACGACAACGACAACGACAACGACAACGACAACGACAACGACAACGACAACGACAACGACAACGACAACGACAACGACAACGACAACGACAACGACAACGACAACGACAACGACAACGACAACGACAACGACAACGACAACGACAACGACAACGACAACGACAACGACAACGACAACGACGAACGACAACGACGAACGACAACGACAACGACGAACGACAACGACAACGACAACGACGAACGACAACGACGAACGACAACGACGAACGACAACGACGAACGACAACGACGAACGACAACGACGAACGACAACGACGAACGACAACGACGAACGACAACGACGAACGACAACGACGAACGACAACGACGAACGACAACGACGAACGACAACGACGAACGACAACGACGAACGACAACGACGAACGACAACGACGAACGACAACGACGAACGACAACGACGAACGACAACGACGAACGACAACGACAACGACAACGACAACGACAACGACAACGACAACGACAACGACAACGACAACGACAACGACAACGACAACGACGAACGACAACGACGAACGACAACGACAACGACGAACGACAACGACGAACGACAACGACGAACGACAACGACGAACGACAACGACGAACGACAACGACGAACGACAACGACAACGACGAACGACAACGACGAACGACGAACGACAACGACGAACGACGAACGACGAACGACAACGACGAACGACAACGAAACAGCGAAACATTTCAGAGCAATGAATAATTTTATCTTATTTCATTATAATTTTAAGAAATTTAAAAGATGATTTTCATATAGTCAACTGTGTTTCAACGATTATCTTCCAAATTTGGAACTGTGAAATAGTGCCGAATATTGATTCCTATCTGTTTCTTTCCATACACGAGCATGCCCTTATCCATTCATTTTAAAAGTATGCTTTCTTTTCTTTTCTAACAATCCAGCCGTTTGATAAATCCTGAATGTAGGAAAAGCCAAATACAAGCTCGCTGGTAATCCGTTTAGGAATTTCAGCGTTAGGTTGGAACGTACAACCATAAAGCTTAATTCAATTGTGCCGTTTTCGCTTGATGCCGAACCTAATTCAGTTTCCACTGTAACTGCAGTCAAACTGTTTGTTTAAAGTTTGTTTCGAACATAAGTTCAATGCCATTTCAATTCTGATTCTCAAACTGGGTTCGCTTTTACCACCGCTGTTTAGAGCGAACCCGTCTCAGTTTTATCTAAATTGAATTAAAGTCAGTATCATACTAACGTGGAATCGTTTCCGGGCTTTCAAGCGAAAAACATCGTCGGGCTTGATTTCGATGATTCAACAGCAAATTGTTTGAGCTAGAGATTCGGATATGTTGTGCATCAGGGTCAAAAATTGTGAATTCTTTAAATTTGATTAGTACTTAATGAGGAAAATAGAGCGAAACAAACCACTTTAATTTTATCTAAATATAGCTGGTGTGATGTAGTGTTCTTGTATTTCTTGCCTGAAACCCGTAGATGCCAGCGTTGTTTCTAAACAGTATTGCACTTCGAAAAGTTGAACAGACAATAACTGTTCGGAAGAACAACAGTAACTGTCGTAGGAGAACTCACGATCAGTAATAATGTCGTATTCCGTCGATTATCCCAATTTCTCATCTGTCCACCATCTTCATCGAAACTAACAAGATCTTTTTGCTGTCACTAACCTTTTCGCTTCCCCCTCCCCACCTCTTCACCATCTCGATGTCAACTAATTAGATCTCTGTCGTTCTTAGTCATTTCGTTCCCATATTCCCTTTTTACTTCGTTTTCCGCAATATATACTTCTCTATATTTTTTTCGTTCTCTTCTGTAACATCACCATCATTGCCCACTGAAGGCCGCTCTAGTCTATATACAGCATGCGGGCCACCCGCCGGGTATTCGTAGCCTGGGGGTGTTTCCCGCGGACCCACACGGACCGAAGGATGCGGCCAACGTCATTTGGAAGACTCATGACATATTCAATCCATCGGCCGGTGCCGATCGCCAGCTGAAGGCTGGATCTGCCAAAGTCGACCACTGCGACCTCAATACAACATTATCCAATTATTCTATCCTAGTTTTAAGTTAGTCGTTAATAAAATTAGAAAAAGTCCTTGGCATCTTAGAGCTTAAGTAGTGTGCCTTAAAAAATATATTATTGATTAAAAAAAAAAGTAGTATGTTTAAGGACAATTAGAAAGAACCAGAAATCTCGGACGCTGCATCAAGATTCAATTCTAACGAAAGGTCTGTTTGGAAGATCCATTTAGGCGCAGCTGTTGTAATTCAACTAGAAACTAAAACTAAAAACCAAAACACGAGCTCGAAAGTTTTATAATGAGGATTTCACGCATTGATGGACGACAAAACGTCAGTAAAGACTCCTTGAGCAAAAGCTTAAATTGGCTACTCAGATATATACTGGCAAGTTTGCTGAATACTCGTTGATTAGGCAAGCGATCTGCAGCTGAGGACAAAAAACTTAGTTTTTCCTAAAAGTATAAGTCCACAAATCTGAAGCTTTACAAAAAAGATTCCCAACTGAAATCCTACATCCATTTGGTTAGAGCACGGATGGAGAGACAAACTCAGCTCAACGCTGATTGTTTTTTTATAAATAGCGGATGTATTTTTGCAGGCACTTTTTTCAAATCCCTGTAGCTCGGATAGTGAAAATTGTACAAAAATGTTGTCAATGATTAAGTTTTAGACGGTTTTTCGAGAATTAGAAAGTTTACAGAATTAAATGAAAAAACCAAAAATTGTTTGAACCTGACACTAGAAATATCGTTTCTGATAATTTAATTAGCGTCTTTTTTAAATTTTAAGAGAAAGAGCTGAAGCAATAGGATTCTTGGTATGTAATAGTTATTAAAACTATTACTCTCAAGGGCAACAAATTTGCACGTAAAGTACTTGCTCTCAACCATTCTCAAAATATTTGAACGAGAAACTCGGAGTACTCATAATTTTGTTGAAGTATAGTTTGAGAGTGCCCAATCGATTTCTCACAACATCGTCTTAGACATCATTTTTGTACAATTTAAAGTTTCCGAGCTACAACCATTTGAACAATGTGCCAGCAAAAATAAATACGCCTATTTTTTAAATCAGTCTTACGTCGAATTTATATTTCTACTCAAGTAGTAAGCCACAACTAGTAACTAGTTCTGATACGTCCAAATTAAGGAGTGTATCGAAAATAAGCTATCCACATACATTTGTTTTGTACGCATGTATTTGTGATGGTTTTTTATGCTCAGATCACAGCATGCTGTGCGTTTGGCTGTCAGCTTTCGTTTGTTTACTTGTTTGTGCGGTTGAAGTTCTGCGTTTGCAAAATGTCGCTTATTGAAAAGGAAGTGAAAATTAAGGATCTGGACACATGGCTAAGTGAGAAGGGTATTACAATGCGAAAATTGGCGAAGCGGTTTGGAATTCATCATGCCAGTGTTAAAACCACCATTAATTAGCTTGAGGAATACTATTCTTCGGATGAGCTACCAGGAAGAGGCAGAAAACCCGGTCTTCCAACCAGAAACTGGACCAGAAAGTGGTATCTCTTATCATAAAGAACAAATCTATGTCAATACGTGATTTGGCCAAAAAAGCAGGAACGAGTGTCGGAATTATCCAGCGTATCAAGAGGCGAAATCACCTGGAGACCTACAAGAAGCAGAAAATCTCGAAACAAAGTATAGAACAGAAGAAGCGAGCAGCAACAAGGGCCCGAAAATTGTATTCGCGTCTTTTACAGTGTCCGTATGCATGCGTTTTGATGGACGATGAAACTTATGTAAAGGAGCATTCAAATCCCCTTCCAGGTACACAATACTTTACTGTCGTCGTTGGGAAGGATGTGAGTGATGCGGACAGGTCGATTCAAGTGGAGAAATTCGGTCGAAAGGAACAGATATGACAAGCAATATGTTCCTGTGGATTGAAGTCAATCATTTTTGACACTACTGGAACTATAAAAGCAGAAATCTATCGATCTGAGTGTCTCCCGAAGAAATTGCTGCCTTTATATAAGAAGCATAGTACACATCCACTGTTTTTGCCGGATTTGGCGTCGGCTCACTATGCCAAAACCACTCTCGATTGGCTTGCGGAAAAGGGTATAAATTTCGTTCAATCCATCAAATTGCCCTCAGCTTCTACCCATGGAACGTCTGGTAAGGCAGCTGAGAATATACAGGACTCAAAAAAATTTGGGCTCAAGTATCCAAAAAATGCGATGCAACACTTGTCCGGAACTTGATGAAGAGCGTTCGATCAAAAGTTCGAAATTTCGTGAAGGAATAACTTAAATTTCATCTGGTATTCATTATGCTCAAGTTTAACCTCGTACAATAAAGGATCAATTTTAGTTTGAATAAAGTATTGTTTGTTGTCCTAATTTGAAAGAAAAATTTGTGCATAGCTTATTTTCGATACACTCCTTATGTTGCAACAAGAGCACGAACATGTTTTCAATGTTACATTGGTTCTAGTGAAGTTATATAATAAAGTGAAAGTTACGAATTACCTATTTAGGTTTACAATTACTATTTTTTTTGTCAAATTATATTTTTTATCATTTATAAGTTATTGTTACTTAATTCATGAACATAGTTATGCTTTTAGCTAATGATAAATTGCGATATAGACAAATTTTCGTTATAGGCTACTCAACTAGGATTGAATTTCGCTTGCCAATTTGAAATTAGTTTGAAACTTGTACTTTGCAATAATCCTAATAACATTGTTTTTTTTTTAAGTTGTAACAAATTTTATTGATACAAGTTATTTTAATATTTCTAAAAGATCAGTTTGTCTCAGGCGCGTACCCAGTAAAAACAAATCCAGAGGGTGTTTTCATAATATAAGGGAGACCGGGGATAAACCGGACACTTTTTAGAAATTGAAAAAAAAACATCTATTAAAACTGGGTTTCTACCCATGTCATCTTTACCGCGTCATCTCCAAGCTCGTTTACAAAGTTAATCCATGAATCGAAATAATAGCAGGTTTATAAGATATTTAAGCTGTCCAGTTTAATTCCGTGTCCGGTTTAGAACCCCTGGTTGTTGAACCCCTAACCCCCCCCTCCCCCTGTATACGCGCCTGGTTATTCTTGTCTGTCCTTGTAACAAAACGACAACTAGTTTTAATCTTATTTTTAACTGATTGCCAATACGTCATAAGTCACAAGTCAAAACTGCACTTTTTGAATAATGCAAGGGATTAGATGTGAGTAACAATCACTCAATTTTTTGTTGCAAACTGATCACAAATAAGCTGCAGCAACGAACATTGGATGTCCCGTATTGGATGCCCATGCAAAACGAATAGTTTGCCATTCTGATAACGTGTGTTTAATTCAAATTGGGAAAAGTCGAGTCACCTTTTTCACTGTTAATGTCTGAAATTTATCTGTTAGAAGGTATTTCTCTAGCGAATATGACACACAAGTTTGAGAAAACGACCACATGATCATTATATTGACTTAAAACCATTACTTCATTGAATTTGGGTTAACACAATACCAAAAATAGCACCAATTGCTGCCAGAAAAAAGTGGTTTCAAAAATTTATAAAAGATATTGTAAAAATTCTGGACCGGAAACAGGGAATTGTATTGAGTAGAAATGAGTTTTTGAAGAACGTCCGACAAAATCTGGATGTCATGTGGTTTGAACAACATTCAAGAAAAGTTTGAATCAAATTCAAGAATAGGCTTTTGAAACATCCAGAGCATATCCGAGAATTCCGGAGCATTTTATAACACATCAGAGAGCTAAACTGGAAAAGAATTTCACAAACAGAAGATGTTTGAAGATCTCAGTAGATATCCGAATACGTCTGTGAATAGTGCCCGAAAAAAGGGGAAACTGGGAACTGTAAGAAGGACAGATGGATGTTTAGATGGATTTGAAAAATCTGAAAGTTCAAATAGAACAATGCATTTTTCAATAATAATTTAGAATAATCAATTTCAAGCCCCTTTGTTGAAGATATTTGTTCTATATTTCTAACCGTTTTCATACTAGAACGATTTACATATCCTAAGTTAGAATGCTTAAAATAATAGTTTTTAAATAACTTTTTTATTTGTTTTTTCTCAATAAAGTTATTTTTTTTATTTAAAAGATATTTTTATTCAGGCCTTTTTGCGTACAAGCTTTACGTGGCCGGTTGAGTCGATTTTTTAAATAATTTTTTTTTTGAGTTGGATCTCGTTGTCACCCTTTTGCTAGGGGGAGAGGAGCTTCCATTTCCCTCCTGCGAGGATTGAGGGGCACTTCTTTCGTGGTTCGTCTCGTCATCCATTGCCGCATCGGTGGTATTGTTGTTGATTTCGTTGCTAGTTGTTGTAGATGCGTCTTGTTGTACATTGTTTACAGTTGCTGGTTGGTTGGATGGTAAGCTGTTAACTGCAGCTGGTGTACTTTGTTCTATAGGGGTTACGTTGGATGGTTTCGTTGAAGGGGATACTTCCCTGTTGTTGGTGACTGTCACAGGTGTACTGGGGTTGCTTGGGGTTGGTGTGAAGGAAGCACCGTTGTCCTTTGGTGTGGTTGTCTCCTTGTCCAGTTTATCTCATGGCTTACCGTAGTGAACGTAAGCGGTTTTGTTTTATCGACTGACTTGGATGAGATGTGAAAGCGAACTGTCGTTTGTCGTTGTCGTTCGTCGTATTTAAAAAAAACACGAACTTTAATTCAAACTCATGAAAATCTACACACTTTTTTCGCATTCATCAACTCACGTTTTAATAACATTCGCAATATGTCAACCCTTACAATCATGATTAGTTATGTTACATCATAATTTATATCATACAAGCAACAAATTTATGCAACCGTTATGTTATATTTTACAAAAATTTAGTGTCTAAAAAAACACAACTTTTAGCGAAAGAAATTTTTTTTATACTTTCTGGTCCGATAGTGATGAAAAGTTTTAACAAGGAAATATGCGTTTTTCAAATAACGATATCTCAAAATGGGGAGATCTGGAAAATACTATTTTGATTGCATTTGACAACGTATACTTTTTTGTATAGTATGTGATAAAAAAATGGAAAACTGTTATTTTTCCATCTCATTTAAATTGAAATCTCGTGCAAGTATTTTTATACGTTATCATACAAGATTATCCAGCTATGATTCTTTTCCGTCTAGACAATTGGGTCGAAACTAATGGCTTACTTTCAGATACACAATTTGGTTTCCGCAGGGGTAAAGGAACGAACGATTGTCTTGCGTTGCTCTCAACAGAAATTCAAATGGCATTTGCTCGTAAAGAACAAATGGCGTCAGTTTTCCTTGACATTAAGGGGGCTTTTGACTCAGTTTCTATAAATATCCTATCTGAGAAGCTGCATCAGCATGGTCTTTCGCCAGTTTTGAACAACTTTTTACATAATCTATTGTCTGAGAAACACATGTATTTCGCGCATGGTGATTTGTCGACAATACGATTCAGTTACATGGGTCTTCCTCAGGGCTCATGCTTAAGCCCCCTTCTATACAATTTTTACGTAAGCGACATCGATAAATGTATCAACACATCTTGCACGCTAAGACAACTTGCCGACGACAGCGTTGTGTCTATTATAGGACCCAAAGCTGGCGATCTGCAAGGGCCGTTACAAGATACTCTTGTCAACTTATCCACATGGGCTCTTCAAATGGGTATCGAATTCTCTACGGAGAAAACTGAGCTGGTTGTATTTTCGAGAAAGCGAGAACCAGCACAATTACAGCTTCAACTAGGGGGTGAAACCATAGCTCAGGTCTTCACATTTAAATATCTCGGGGTCTGGTTCGACTCCAAAGGCACCTGGGGCTGTCACATTAGGTATCTGAAAAGAAAATGCCAACAAAGAATCAACTTTCTTCGTACAATAACCGGGTCGTGGTGGGGTGCCCATCCAGGAGACCTGATCAGGCTGTACCAAACAACGATATTGTCCGTGATGGAATACGGATGCTTTGGCTTCCGATCCGCGGCGAACACTCATTTCATCATGCTGGAAAGAATTCAGTATCGTTGTTTGCGTATTGCCTTGGGTTGCATGCAATCGACTCATACGATGAGCCTCGAAGTGCTGGCGGGTGTTCTCCCATTGAAAAACCGGTTCTGGGATCTCTCATATCGTTTGCTCATTCGATGCGACATTTTGAATCCTCTGGTGATTGAAAATTTCGAAAGGTTAGTTGAGCTTAATTCTCAAACCCGTTTTATGTCCTTGTATTTTGATTACATGGCTCAGAATATTAATCCTTCTTTGTTTGTTTCCAACCGTGCTCATTTCTTGGATACTTCTGATTCTACTGTGTTTTTCGACACATCCATGAGAGAAGAAATTCGTGGAATTCCGGCTCACGTGCGCCCTCAAGTGGCCCCAAATATTTTTTATAATAAATTTAGAACAGTCAACTGTGAAAAGGTGTTTTACACTGACGGATCAAACATCAACGAGTCCACAGGCTTCGGCATCTTCAATCAAAACATCACCGCTTCTTACAAACTCAGTGATCCGGCTTCAGTTTACGTCGCAGAATTAGCTGCTATTCAGTACACCCTCGAGATCATTGAAACGTTGCCCAAAGACCATTACTTCATTGTCACGGACAGTCTAAGCTCAATAGAAGCTCTCCGAGCAATGAAGCCAGGAAAGTATCCCCCATATTTCCTGGGGAAAATACGGGAACATTTGAGTACTTTATCTGAACGGTCTTATTTAATATCGTTAGTCTGGGTCCCTTCGCATTGTTCCATTCCGGGCAATGAAAAGGCAGACTCATTGGCTAAAGTGGGCGCATTAGAAGGTGATATTTATGAAAGACCAATCTGCTTCAATGAATTTTTCAGTATCTCTCGTCAGAAAACTCTCGAAAGTTGGCAAACTTCATGGAGCAATGACGAACTGGGACGATGGCTACACTCCATTATCCCTAAGGTATCGACGAAACCTTGGTTCAAGGGGATGAACGTGAGTCGTGATTTCATTCGCGTTATGTCACGACTCATGTCAAATCACTATACATTCAACGCACATCTCCGGCGTATCGGGATCGTGGAGAACGGGCTCTGCACCTGTGGCGACGGTTATCAGGACATCGAGCATGTCGTGTGGTCGTGCGTAGAGTATCGCGACGCCAGGTCGAAGCTACTGGAATCCCTCAGGGCCCGAGGTAGACCGCCTGAGGTTCCGGTTCGGGATGTGTTGGCGAGTCGGGATAGTTCATATATGCTTCTCATATACCAGTTTCTCAAACACATTAATATACAAGTGTAATCTGTTACATCTGGCTTAGAAAGTTCCTCCTATTTATCGACGTTGTTTCAACTGTGGCTAAGAATTATTTCTCAACTGCAGGTTCGACACTAACTTCCGCCGATTATCCCGATTCCTCATCTGTCCACCATCTTCATCGGAACTAACAAGATCTTTTTGCTGTCACTAACCTTCGCTTCCCCCCTCCCCGTCTCTTCACCATCTCGATGTCAACTAATTAGATCTCTGTCGTTTTAGTCATTTCATTCCCATATCCCCTTTTTACTCCGTTTTCCGCAATATTTACTTCGTTATATTTTTTTTTTCATTTTCTTCTGTAACAACACCATCATCGCCCACGGAAACTTATCAACAGCATGCGGGCCACCCGCCGGGTATTCGTAACCTGGGGGTGTTTCCCGCGGACCCACACGGACCGAAGAATGCGGCCAACATGAATATTCACCAACGCCATATGGAAGACTCTCATGAAATATTCAATTCACCGGCCGATCACCACATGAAGGCTGGATCTGCCAAAGTCAACCACTGCGACCCAAATATGACATTACTTAATGATACAACCTTAGTTTTAAGTTAGTCGTAAATTTTAAATTAGTAAAAGCCCTTGGCATCTTAGAGCTTAAGCAGTGTGCCTTAAACATTATATTCTTGAATAAAAAAAAAAAAAAAAGATTATCCAGCTGGATAGGTCTTTCATACAATCGACCTAACTACGAAAAAGGTCTCAAAACTATAACCAGGAACTATAAAAAAATCTACTTTCACTAAAAGTAGGACGTTTTTAATTTTTTGGAACATATTTCAATATTAAGTTATTTAAAAAAACTGTTATTTTTAGATGCACCCTAGCTAAGGATATGTAAATCATTCTATTATAAAAACGTTTTGAGATAATATGTTCAACGAAGTTGCTTGATATTTTTTATTTTAACTTATTGTGGAAGGATGCATTGTTCTCAGATTTTGAAATAATTTTTTAAATCATGGTTTGTTTCAGGACCACCCTATAACCCAAAAGAGCAATTTTTTGTGCAAAGACTTTAAATCTCTAAACCCAATGATAGAAATGAAGATTTTTTTTTGTTTCGATTATAGAGGCTTTTACATTGTGGTCATTCACCTCTTCGGACCAGAAAAGTTATCTGACCCTATGTGTGGGGTTGGGAATCGAACCTAGGTGGGCAGCGTAAAGAACTGTTTCCTGCTAATTTTGCATCCTGAATCACTGTTTAGACATGCCTTTCATTTTTTTCTTAATTTGGAATCAATTCCATATCCGGTTTTAAGACAAATGCATGATTCGGTTAAATGATCCTTTCGGCAAAATTACTTACGTATAAATGACTTTCGGCGAAATGATCCTAACAGAAAAAAAAAATAAAACTAACAGGACATAAAAATCCACGGGTGTTTCAAATAAACATAACCTGAATGGGTACTCTTTTTTGAACTACTCAAATCATTTTATCACGAAGCAAAAGCGTTCAAAATTTGCCGCGGTAGCTTATCTATATGAATCCACCATTTATAGATTAAATTAATGACATCCCATAGAGTAAATCTATAACCGAAAGGAGAGTGGATAATGAAAGTTTCATCTAAATGCTCTAGTATCATTCATAGTTGCTCACCGTAACATTCCATTTCTGCTGCATTGCTACCTCTAACTCCAATTTATTTTTCTGATAAGCATAGAATGTATAGGCTGAGGTTTTCGGAACAGGACTGGTTCTAACATTACTCAATGTTTTTTTTCTATTCGTTCTGTTGTCAAATCACACCCGTTTGATCTTTACCTCTAGGACTACAGGACTCGCACTCGTGGATGGAAGCCACGATAATGGAATGAATTCAATATAAATTGACACTCTGACTGGGACCACACACCAGGACTTCGCGAGCACTGCTGAGCAGCAGGCGACCGACCGTGTTGTCCTTGTTCGGTCGTGTAACATGTTTGCTGTTCGAGTGCACAGTAGCCCCATCCAATCAAGAGGGCGAAAAACAAAACCACAAAAAATGATTTTATCACCAGCATTGTGCGGTATGTGAGTGTGTATCAACGTGGACAGATGCTTCGCTTGGCTGCGGTAGGTAGCGCGTGTGGCTACTTTCCTGGCCCTAGCTTGCATCCCATCAATTCTCGACAGTATTGAGTGGGGCAGAAAAAAAAGCAGCGGCTCAATCTAGAGTGAATGTCATGTCATAGTATTCTATGAATGGGCAATGTAAACATGTGACATGGAGCTGGTCGGCGAACGTTTCGATACTGATGTGCGATGATGTGCCATCATGTTAGGAATAGACTAGTAGAGTATTTTTTTATCTCAGGATTTTTTTGTACTGCGACTGAAAGTCTGCTCTGTAACATAACATTGCTATTTTTCTATCTTAAACTTCTGTGATTGATGCTACGGATGGGTAATGCCTACATGCTAACCAGTTTCAAAATCCATTGGAATGCAATTAAAAATAACTATCCAACTGAAATGCAAACGATTCTCAGTATAGATCAGCGATGATAGGTGCTGGCCCTGCATCCTGACAATTGCATTCACTCGGATGCATCTATCTGTTGTGCCTACAGTAGCAGCAACACGATACGCACAATCACGCTTAGATAACACAATATCCTTACTCACCTTCCCGTATGTCGTCAGACCACCGTGCTTGACGTCGTACTTCGGGGCATCCGCGTTGCTTGAGTCCGCCCAAGGTGTGTGGCAGGTTGACGTAAGAGTCATGTAGCGGACACCGAGTGCATAGTAAATCCGTAGGACTCCCAACGATCCACCCAACGAGTGACCTCCCTCGACTCCAATTAGTGAACACATTTGATGGTTTTTGTGCGCTTCTACAATATCTGTTGGAATGTTGGAAACACGTGGGCACCAACGAAGAAGCATGGGAAAAAAACGAGATAGAGAAGAGATAATTAGAGTCCATGGAAACGATAACAGGTTCCGGTGAAACAACACTGCGCTTTAAACGGATAACGTTATTCGGGACGTAATGCAGCGTACAAATACATGATTTACATATACGAGTCCGGTCCGGACGTGGCAGGATTACTAAACCAAGAATCACGAAACGGGAGCAAGCACATTCGGTCGGTGGTAGATAATGAGACAACGTCGGACGAAATTTGTGACCCTATTCACGTCATGCCCCGGGACGGAATTGACCGGCGGTGACCATCAGAATACTCCGGTCGTTAGTGTGACTTGTTCCCGCGAGCATAGTCCGATAGATCGGATGCAATTTTCGGGATCGTTCCGAGTGTAAATTGAGCACCTTACCGTAAACCGACGTGCAGGCAGTCAGATGTGGCGAGTAACGTTCCGTCAGTCTTTTAATTACATCAATCTGCTCCAGGGTAATCTGCACGGCATCTTTGTGCTGTGCCTCGCAAGGCACGTACGCGGCCCAGAACTGGAATAGGGATAAAAATAATTTCGTTACTTTCGATGGCGAGGATAAAAATGAGTCTATTAAGTTTGCTAAGAACAATATTACGGTTAATATGACTATTATGGTCACAACAGGCTGTCAGTCGCACCGAAACAGAGTGAAGTCCCGGTACAATAGAAGTGTCTCAAATAGAGATAACTCTTCGTTTGCTTAGCGGGTTATTGTGAACTGCTGATTGGCGTGGCAGTTCAACATAAACTGGTGTGCACTGATGAATCGAAGACGAAACGTGAAACAAAAAATATCAAACAATCATGTGCGCTTATTATGAATCGGTTCCTTAGAACCAAACTCCTAGATGACGTTGTCATTGCTGACCAAATGGAGTTACTCAGGAATGAAAGTAAGAATACTTCAATACTTCCGTTTCAGATAATGTTTGAACGACAGTTATCACCGACTACTATCACGTGCAGAGCTTAAAATTGTCACGTATTCTCGATGATACAATACAACACAATAACCTCATATTTGTTTTTGCTGTCTCATTCGTAAATGATTGCATCCAAAACAAACGAAGAGAGACGAAGCATTTTCGTCTCTCATAGCAAAACAAAAAGATTATCACGGTTAAGTCACTCGTTCCTCTATGACAATACGAAATCAAACTAACGTTTGCAGGGAGAATCAGTAGAACTTCAATTCTCATTCTTTCATAGATATATTGAGATTCTGTGACGTTTGGCTATAAAGACTGTCTAAAATATGATAAATCGAAGTAATTACACTCCAGAAGCCCTTTGGAAAACAAAAATACTACAAATTCGAACACCAACAGGTAAAAGTCATTGTGAACCGTATTTTGTCATTATCGATTCTCAATGCTTCGATTGAATATCGACACTGCATACTATTGGATTTTCACTGAAAACCGAAAATCATTGAAAAGGTAAATGAAAGAATGAACACAATTTTGAAAGTACTGTTCTGCTTATGTCATTTACTAGACATGGATCTCGTTCTCATAATTTGTAATCGCAACTAAGAGTGACATTTATTTATCTTAATTTCCGTATCTTTTGAGTAAATAAAAATAACTTTTTTTTTTAATTCTAATCACATGAACAGCCGTATTTTAGGTAAGCATTTTGAATTCAATTCGAGTTCACTCTTTCAAGTTAGGAGAACAAATTCGTGCTCTTTCATCGAACAATAAATGTTTTCTGTTTTAATCCATCTAGTGGTGTGATGATGCGTTTCTCATATTACTCATATTTTGATTAATATAACCAGGGTATTCTTGAAAAAACTTTTCATTGAATATTAAATAAAAGAAGAAAGAAAGTAAATTAACATCCCTCTCAAAATGACGGAAATTTTCAGCAAACCTTACAGTCTATTAGATCGAAAGACTTTTAATTCGAACCAAGTTTGTGAAAATCGACCCTGTCATCTGTAGGAAAATGAAGTGATTTTCGTTTTGGAATTTTTAACACTATTTCCGCTATCTCCGGAACCAGTAATTGGAAATCATCAAAATGGAAGTCAGTTTGTTTCGCCAGCAATTAACATAATTGAAAAACTGATACAGTTTTGTAGTTAATTTGGAAAACGGAATTAAGCGACGATTTGGAATTTCATACACGCTCACCCTGTATTTTCGGAGGCGAGAGTCGAATGCGGATGAAATTCAAGAGAAGTCCGTAGAGTGATAAGATCTTTCATCTGAGCCTATGTTTGTAAAAACTTAGTTTCATTTTTGAGTTTTTTAGCATTATTTTCGGTACTACAAAGGCTGTAGCCGGGAGAGCATGTGATCTACTTCAAAGGGAATTTATAACGTTATAAAATAATTGAAAGAGCTTGTACTGAATTGGACAATTTTCCCAGACTTTTTACCCTTTAGCTGCTGTATTGAAGTTAGAGTGGTTTTATTGATTTTCGTTTTTTAAAGTAACTGCTCCACCGAAAAATTTAAAAAAAAGTCGGAGATTGTCAGGAAGATTTACATTTTTTTTCATTTATTTTGAAAAAGTATTTCTTACATTAAAAATACTCAAAAAATTTGATACATGTTCTTCACACTTCTGGTTCTCGTACCACTTAGCAATAAATAAACAATTTTCGGGAACAATTAAAAGGAAATGCTTGGTGCATAACTACTGGAGTTAAGCACCATGCGTTTCCTTTCAATGGAGCTGCGATGGAGATGCATGGTTGATTGCTAACTTTAAAAGAAATCAAATATTGTGGTAGTCCACATTTAATAAAGTCGGTTTTCACAGTGATTGCATAACCTTTATATACGAGAAAGACAAGAAGTGAAGCCGGAACACAATAATGTGTTTCAAATTTATTTATTCATTACTGAAAAATTCAGAGTGGTACCAATATCGAAAGTGGGAAATTTTGTGTTAAAAAGTTTAAGTATATTTTGATGTGAGATTTTCATCAATTAATAAAATATATTGTTTTTTATATCTTTTCTGCCAAATTGACAACCACACAACCTTACATCGGATGTACCGGTTTCCGGAAGTACCGGCAATGAAGGTAAAAATCCCTCAAAACGAAACTTACTCACTTTTCTCCGAGATGGGCCAATCGACGTTTTCGAACTATGGTCTTACTGAACTAAAAACATTCCTTTTGTGGAATTTGGCCTTTCTGTTTCAACAGACTTCGCAGCCGATTCTTAGTGTACGGAATCATTGCATGGCTAGTACTATGGATCCTACTGACACTAAGAATCCTTCCTGGTCGGGGCTCGAACATACGATAACTGGCTTGTAAGACCAGCGTCCTGTGCATTGAACCGCCAACCCGACACATCTTACTGAACTAACTGAACTGAAAAGTCTTACGACCCTTGACGAATTACATGTGATGAGAGTTAGAAATGTCAAGTCATCGCTGGCCATAAAATCCGACTTCGGCTATACCGGTCCTTGTAATGCGGAACTACGGGGAAAAATGTGTTTTCAAACCGTTATTACGAAAAACGGAGAATTATTTTCTAATTTTAGTTCAAAACTTCTACGAGTTATAGGCTGTGCTAGGTTTTCAGCTAAACAAACGTTCCTCTTTCCATTCAATGAGCAAGTTTTTGAAGAATTGTTGAAAATGATTTTCAAAGTTATCCGGGTTTATATGCGTTACAGGAATTAACAGAAGAAAAAGGGATAAAATCGGGATCGACTTTCCTCTATTTGAATGAAACTTCGCATACGATTTAAGTATGGCAAACCATCTGTTTTTGCCGTACGGAGAGATCAATTCCACTCTATACTAATTTTGAAAAGGGCGAATGTGTTGTTTCGTATGTAAGCAAATGCGGAATTCGGCCTTTCTGTTTCAACAGACTTCGCAGCCGATTCTTAGTGTACAGAATCATTGCATGGCTAGTACAACAATCCTACTGACGACCATACGAGTTTCGTATATACATGCCTTAAATCGCTGATTGAATAAAGGAGTTGCCGCAAATCAATTCCAATAAAAATATACAATGGAAAAATGAATCTATTTTCAACAATCAAAAAATTTAGAAGAAATGATTGTATGTCATTCCTCGGCGAATGACCGTAAGGTTAAAACCGAGGATAAATAAAGCAACATAATAATAATAATAATAATAATAATAATAATAATAATAATAATAATAATAATAATAATAATAATAATAATAATAATATTAGTAATAATAATAACAATAATAATAATAAAAATAATAATAATAATAATAATAATAATAATAATAATAATAATAATAATAATAATAATAATAATAATAAAAGCTCGTCTTCCATTTTTTGCGCAACATTTAAAACTATGCATGCATAGTTTCCTTAAAAAGTCTCTATCAATTGACGAACCTAATATTAGAGATTGGTTTCTTACCCATTTATGTATACAGTTACTACATTTGTGACTTGGAAAAACTAGCATAATTTTTTTAGTCACCATGGAACGCGGAACCAAACCGGACTTTGGAGCTTCACACAAAAATGAAGAACGAATACGGTAGGGCACCAAAATTTACGATAACTTAATAAGCGCTAAGGAAATGAAATGATTTTTGGGTTTTTATTGAAGCCTATTTGATTGTTTCGCTACATATAATGTACGATTTGATTTGATTTATAATAAATTTAGTTTTAAAAAGTGATAAGAAGTAGAATTCAAATACAGATATCAATATTTAGGTATGTTTCAACAATCCGTTTAGAATTTCAAGTCGAAAATTATGTGTCCGATTGAGCTCCCTTTTTTGTATGGTTTAGCCCCGCAAAAACAGTTTATTTTTTAGACACAATGACAATTTTATTTTTCACGTCATCGAAACACCTAATAATAATCATTGATTTAGCTCGGAATTAACATCTGAAAGAAATTACCAGACCGTCATTGCAATGCACAAAAATCAAATGTTCTAAAATAATAAAAAAAAATCCACAAAATATTTCTGTTAAAAAATCTTATGCCTTTTGACACCAAAACGATTGACACCGAACTGAATTGACTCAGCGTCATCCAGCTGATTGACGTCTGTCTATCACATGAAAGGGCGAATGAATTCTATCCATGGATCGAAATAATTGCTGGTTTAGAAGAAGACGGTTTAGCCCCGGTCTCTCCCTGGAACATAAAATTAATTGTGGCTCATAATTTTCGACTTGAAATTCTTAAGGGATTCTTGAAACATAACTAAATATTTATACCGATATTTTCAATCTATTTTATATTACTTCTTAAAACTAGATTTTATAAAAATTTAATATGTTGCCAAAAAAATCAAATAATCTTCAAAAAAGACTCTAAAGTAAATTTCAGCATGAATTATTTTGTACTGCTGGGTGTCAAGTTTTCGGCGAAAGGAATTATTTCTCACGAAAAGTTGAAACCTATGGAAAATCCATTCGAACATAGTTTCATTTTCTTCCCACTCATTACGGTGTCTTGAGATGTATTCGATCTTTATTTATTTCACTGTGTATGCTATGTAACCCCATAAAGAGTACGGCTTGGCTCAGCGAATCCGGAAATGTTGGATTTTGGGTTGGCCACTTCATTGTGACTTTGTGCGAAAACTAATGCATATTTTTCCAAATCACAAATTGAGAATTGTAGCTAAAGGCTACACAAAGGAATAGTTTAAATATAGTTGTGATGAATACTACAACAACTACAAGATCAGCCCTATGGAGTTGTTCGAGCCATTGATGTGGAACGAGGCAACCAGAATTTTTAATGATCTGCAATCAAACAGTTCAATCAATCGTCACATTTTTGAATCCGCAATTGCAAGAGAGTTTGCTTAGATTGATCTTGATTAGGAACCAACACCGAACATTGTTTGTTTCATAGCCGACGAAATTACACCAATATCCCAAATGTATGCAATTATATCTTTGTACATACTTGCGATACGATTTTGATATTTAAGCTTCTCTTCGCCAAGCTTGTGTTCAAGTTTTGTATGCTAGAAGTTATTTTTATAGCGTTAAGTTTCTCTACCATTCTGCGATTTCGGTGGAGGGGTAAACTTTTTCTCATTATCAATCGAGTTCATCTTATATAAATTAGAAATTAATCTTAGGCACTGAGAATATACCCAGGGGTAGTTGTCAATTTCTCAGGTGAAACGTCATAACATGGAATTTCATCCGAACTAGCATGACACAAGATCAGAGCATAAAATTTAAAGCTTCAAATCGTTTTATGGCACGTTTCGTCTTGCTGTCTAGCAACAACCTACCTCTAGTATGCTACGCGTAGGACTGAAACGTTTCGCTTATATTTATAGATTCTCGTGCTTCAAACAGCTTCGCTTTTGCATCGATTGACCTATCAGAGCGATGCTTATATATCGCTTACTCCTTCAAAACCGTCGTCTATGGCAGGGAAATCTGGTATGCCGGAGATTTTTAGCAAACAAAATAGGACACTGCTAGCTACTAATCAAAATTTCATCATTTATAATTGAAAATACGTGGCTTGATACATTCAAATCGAAACTTAGAAGTATTTCCAATCAAATGATGAAATAATATTTATAATTGATACAAAATAGACTGAGCTGTAAGTGTTTAAAACCTGACCACATTTCTACGTGTATTTTTCCTTGAGTTTATGATTTGCACTCCTATATGTGAAAATAAAGATGTGTTTCACATCAAAAGTATCCGGTTTAGCCCCCTTCTAATTTTCAAATCACTATGTGTGAATTCTATGACATTTCGATTAGTCAGATGAATGTGACAGCTGAATGATTTAAGTGATGCTACTTTTGTCAGTTTCAAAACAATGGTTTCAATACTAATTTCGTGTGTTTATTTATTATTGCTTCTCAATTTAAACATGCTCGTACAGAAACCGATGATGATGAACGAGGGATCTAAACTTTAATTGAAATTCCTTGAGATAGCTGAGGCCCTAAAGGTATCAGAAGGCAGTCTGTTTACAATAATGCATGAACATTTGATTATGAACAAGCTTTTTCAGAGTGGGTACAGTGTTTGCTCACAGTCGATCAAAACCAACAACGTGTTGAGGATTTATAGCTGTGTTTGTTCATGTTTTCAAGTTCAGTTTTTTTTGCGTCAATATGTGACAATGGATGAAACATGGATCCAGGTGAATATGGAACATGAAACCACTTCCTAAGCGTTCAAAAATACAATAGTTAGCTTCGTTCTTTTGAAATGTTTCTTCTTCCTTTTATTTTCTATTAGTAAAACATTTCAAGAATATTCTGAGTAATTTTCAAGCCTATCGGAACAAAATTCTGGAAGCTATGGGCTTTTACCTTTGCTTATCTCATACTGGGAAAAAGCAAGAGCTCGGCACACAGGATCAAGAGTTCTGCTTTGATTTAGTTGAAAATTTGACAAAACATTCTTGAAATGTTTTATCATAACAAAATACAATAAAATAAAATATGATTTTTTCAAAAGTGTTAGACCCTATAGCCAAAAAACTTTGAACGCTTGTTTCTCGAAAGCAGGTTTTGAAAGTCTGTGTCCATTGCTATTCAAAAACTACTTCGCTTACTACTACTTGTCGGATTATTTCTCAATTTTTTCATGAAAAACGTGTTTAATCCACCTAGCAGTGAGATGATACCTATTTTTATCAATCCGCATGTGTTTTCTGCATGAATATTCTTCGGTGTTTAAGTTTTCATGACATTATTTTAATGACCGTCGGTTTAAGCGACAATTTGAGATTTTAGTCACTCATTACTCTGTAATGTCGAAACTGCAAATCGGATCGAATTTGAATCTAGAAGTGTAACAATCGATTAAACATTCCATGATATGTCGAAGTAAGTTCCACTTTAGAGTTTACAGTGATTTAAGCTACTTACAGAACCGGTATTCAGGAACCAGTATAACCCAAACCGAACCGCCATATGACGAATAAATTACAACAGTTTTGAGTCCAACTTCGAAGCTTTTCGGGATTGTCATCTTTTATATCGGTTTGAATTTTAAAAATTCTTGTTTCTGAAATTTGATTAGGCTTGTTTTGAGAAAACGATTGAGCTTTGAGAAACGATTTTATATTGGAACCGGAATCATAACATAATGCAGGAACTTTGTTTGGGAGCATACGACTTTTCGTATGAATCTGAATTTGTAGCAAAGAAATTTTCCGAGAAAATTAAGCGAAATTATTTGTCACACACGCATTTGCTGATCTCGACGAACTGATTCGAATGGTATATGGATGTTATGTTGTTCCAGCATTTATTGCTGTAAGTAGTTTAAAACAAAATAATTAAAAAAAAATCTGTCATCATCTGGTTTATATATGTCATATTCGAACGATTATGTTGCCAAAAACGAGCCGTGCCAAAATCGGTCCGAGGCTAAATGTCATGAAAAAGGATCCTGTACACAATCCTTTTGGTACTTAGAAACAATTGTATGTAACAGTATAAAAAATCGTGTTTTCCGTTGCTCCCAAGCATTTCTTTGTCATACAGCGCTCAAAACTCTTACTGCTGGAATAGGGGGAAAGGTCGTTTACACAAAAATTTCGATATCTCCGTTGAAAATGGACGGATTTTAACAATCTATGGCTTGTTGGATAGCTACTACCGTGCGGAATCTAAGTCTGAAAACAAAATTCTGTTTTCAAGGTCAATTGTGACAGATGCTGTCAAAAAACTGAAAATTTTGACATAAAACTTTGTATAACTCAAAAAGTAAACATCCGATCTCAAAACCCTTCAATAGCGTTTTGGGTGACGGGGAGACCTTTCATTTGCGACTAGTTTGATCAAAATCGGTTCAGACATCTCTGAGATCTCGACCTCTTAGTTGACAACACACATACAGACACACACATACACACACACACACACAGACATTTGCTCAGTTCGTCGAGCTGAATCGATTGGTATATGTCATTCGGCCCTCCGGGCCTGGGAAAAATTTTCTAAAGTTTGAGCGAATTCTATACCTATTTTTTATATATATAAAAATAGGTAAAAACTACGATACATATGTTGTTCGAATGATGCTCTGTACAAGGTATCCCACGATAAATTTCGAATTCAAAAATGCAATATTTAAAAAGCAGTTTGATAGATTTCAATGACTGTACATATACTTGAAAGGTTGATTTATAAAAATTATTTATAAAAAATGTTCGATTTTAACAGGGCAGCGCTACGTGCCACACATCCAACGAATCAATCAATGTTCTGCGAACAATGTTTGAAAATCGAATAATCAGAAGAAATGATGATGTGAATTGGTCTCCGAGAAGCTGCGATTTGACACCGCAGAACTGTTTTTTTAGCAGTGGTTCAAGATAAATGTTACGTTGAAGACCTCAAGCATGAAATTCAAGTTACTATTGATGACATCAGGCCAGAAATAATTGAAAATGTACTGAAAAATTGGGTGGATCGGAATGGCTACTGCCAAGCAGAGCTCTAAATAAATTGCAATAAATTGATTTTGGGTGCCACGTTTATTTACAGTCGATTGGAAACAACAACGTGTTGATGATTCAACGTTGTGGCTGAACATGTTTACAAGTAATAAATCAAGTTTTGTACGTCAATATGTGACAATGGATAGAACATGGATCCGGGTGAACGTGGAATATGGAACAGCCGGTGAACCACGTCCGCAGTGTTTCAAAAGCACAATAGTCAGCTTCGGTCTTGTGGAATGCACAAGGGTATAATCTTAATCGATTATCTTGGTCCACATGCCCATTATTACATGATCGCGTACGTATTTCGTACTACTTTTTGTAGTTTTCATCTTTAGTATGCTGATGAAGACTGCAAAACGAAGTTCGAGATGCGTACCTGTATTGTAACGTGTTATACTTAGTGAAAATGTAAAAAAAAAACAAAGAAAACAAGAGAAATTGATGAAAAAATCTGCACAACAGGTCACTGTAAAAATGGTGATAAAGCTTGAACATGAAAAACATTTTCGATGCTTTCATCGAACACGAGGAATTTTTGAAAGAGATTTTGCATTTGTCTGCTTGAACGAAAGACAATCTTCAACAGCTCGTTATTTAGTGGAATGTTCGTTACTGACTTTATCAATGCATTCGTGCTTCTGTTATGAAAACAGTTTTTAATAATTAGTGAGTGAAAATGTTGTCCTTTTATTCGCGAAATGAAAACTTCGCCATGGAACTATCATTAAATTTATCTTATGAACTAAAGTGGATCCATAATCTCCGAATACATTGAAACAACTCGAAACAAGATCTCTTATTTGAACACAAAAAAAAACTCTGAATGTATTGACTGAGGAAAACTAAAAGGGAATTAGGTCATTTATTAGAAAACTTTAAAACACGAAAGCGAGATACATCACGAACTTTTACTCTACTTGGGGACCTACCCTATCTTTCTAGTTCCAATTTATATAGAGTAATGAAGAAAACACTTTTTCAATCTTTATTTTTATCTCACCTGATAGCACTTTCAGTCAATGAAAGTTGATACCGTCATGTGTACAAACATCACCCATTAGAGGAACGTAAATTTTCAGAGATCATTTTGAATCAATATTAATCTGCAACAGGTTCATTGATTTGAAACTCTAATGCAATCCAAGATATACAGATAAGAGCAATGTGAAACAACCCTACATGACGGTTCGAACGCGGTGGTGGTGCTAGATAACTTATCGAAAAATATTTGTATCGCGTTTACGAGCATATTCTTGGTAGGTAGTAAATCTTCACCCTCCCCACGTCCCTTTCCGAAGGGCAGTAAAGCATAAACTCTGCCTGCACTTGACTTTGGCATGAACCCTACACAGTGTTGATGACACAAGTTCCTGGTCAAAGTGAAGCACCAGATGGAGCGAGGTACGTTTATAACGCATAAGAAACTTTCTCTCCTTCCAATAAGGGAAATAAACTTTGATATTTGATTCCAAAGAGAAGATTCCGATACTGGAAAATTGCCATGCAGCCGACGGTTTGACTTTTGCTGCCTGTGTACGAGTCAAGTTTTCCACTTGAACGTTTTTCTCCTGCTGAGCTGGAAGTTTGAAGTCAAACCACAATCACCGCCCTGGTTCCGTGGTCATCAAATTGCTGGGCTTTGCTCTGACCGGACGAACCGTCGGTGTGTAGGGGAGGAGTGGTGAAGTTTGCTTCGGTACTTTTTGGTGCATCGATGAGGATGATCAGGAATACAATCACTGTTGCTGCTAGACAAAATGGATACCGTATACTGACTAGCGATTGACATCCCTAGTGGCAGGCACAAAATAGAATATCTTGTCGTAACTTTGTGTGTTTTTGTTGGATTATACTCAATAAACTTTCAGTTGATTCAATTTATACCAATCTCAAGGAATGTTTTTCCTTGCTGTAAACAGATAGGAAACTTTGGGCAAAACCGACACACCGGTTTGCTAAAGTTGAACCTTAACAGGATTTTTTTTTCTCATTTTGATTGGCTTACCTGTGCAGCTATCCGGCCACGTTTCAGTCTTTGCAAATCGGTGTGACTCCAAGCACTTATCGACCAGGGTGACACTAGCTTCAAGTCGTCGTCGAATCTGTGGAACACGAAGTATATAGGAAGAAACAGAATGAGAATGCAGAACGCGATAATGATCTCAATTGCGAAATTGCTACGAAAACCCGAATCATCACGTACCGGAACTCGTTGAGTTGATTATGTAAAAACTTCCTAATGTTCCACGGCAGATCGTTGTGGCCGTCGATTAAAGGCACTGTATCGAGCAGCTGGGTAGCGACCTGGAGCCGTTCCTCGAGCGGTGCCTCGGCCGATACCTTCAAGGCGAACGGGACGGCCACACCGGCAGCACCGGCTATCAGTAGGATGGAGGTCACTGCTAGCCACTGACGCGAAGGTAGATCCCATTCTGAGTGTGTCGTGTGTCGGATCGGAAGCATTAAATATAGGAAAAGAAATAAACAAGACAGGATTATTGGATTACGCCTTTGCACAATGTGTCAGAACAAGTTGGTGGGAGACAATACATTTGGAGTTTATTTTTGCCGCCCCTCGCAAATAATGCAGTCGCCTTGGGATTTGAGAGAACTCAATTCTATTTGTTTCAGCTGCTGACTGTGGCTGGAGTACAATGGTTTTCTTTTTTTTATTCGAAATGTGTGAGACTTTGCAATGGCAAATCAAGCTCAATGCCATTGCGAAAATTGTACTAAGCAGATTTTTTATTACAGTTAAGGTGACATTTTCACTCGCATGAACGTTATACTGTACACACATTCGGTGGATTCATTTGACACGTTTCAACACCGCAGGGAGGATTTTATTTTTGGTTATAGAATGAGAAGGCGAACGGCGGAGTTCTCGTAGCGTAATTTTGGAAGTCTCACGAGCCTAGAACATTCGTTAGTATTGCAATATTTCAATCGTTGATTGGCGATTGGCAGGGTGTTCCTAAAGTCCATGACAGGCGAACATAGATTTATTATTTTCTCTTGTTCCTTAAAATAGACTCTATATTTTGAATTTCCACTCAACGACAGCGAAGAAAACTTCTTTTGCGTTTTGCAACAATGGCCGTTTTCCTAAAATTGTGAATTACTCCTTAACGAAACAAAAAGATTCAATTGTACAAAAATAGTGTCTCTTCCAAGAATTAGAAAGAATAAGTGCGTGGAATCCCGGATCATCTACGCTCGACGGAAATCCCAAAAATATTTTCAAGTAAGTTCAGGCATATTGACTCTGAGAAAATGTTTTACACGTTATGTTTTTCGCGAATTGAAGAAGCGACAAAGTTTGGTATGTTCAACAATAATGTTTCGGCCTCATTTAGGCTTCAACCTGCATCTGTTTATATAGCAGAGCTAGCAGCAGTTCATTATAGTTTGAGTGTAATCGTCACATTATCTCCAAACCATTATTTCCTCTTCACAGATAGTCTGAGTGCAATTGAAGCCATTCGCTCAAACATGACTGGCAAGACTGAACCGTTTTTCCTGGGCAAAATAAAACAGTGCCTGAACGACATATTGAACAATAATTATCTAATCACTATAGTCTGGATACCGGCTCATTGTTGCATTCCTGGCAATGAAAGAGCCGATATTTTAGCCAAACGTGGTGCTATTGAGGGTGAGAGACCGATTGCTTTCAACGAATTTTATAGCTCGTCTCGCCAAAGAACACTTGCCAGCTGGCAAGCTTCTTGGGATAAAGATGATCTGGGTCGGTGGATGCACTCAATTATTCCGAAAATATCGACAAAGGCATGGTTCAGGGGACTGGATGTGAGTAGGAATTTCATTCGTGTGATGTCCAGACTCATGTCCAATCACTACACGTTAGATGCACATCTCCTTCGAATTGGGCTCTCCGACACTAATCATTGTGCTTGCGGAGAAGGTTATCGGGATATTGATCATGTCGTTTGGACATGCGTGGAGTATCGTGATGTCAGATCTCAACTAATAAATTCTTTGCGTACCCAAGGTAGACTATCCAATGTCCCAGTTCGAGACATTCTTGCTTGTCGTGACCTTTCATACATGAAACTTATTTATCATTTCATAAAGAAAATTGGAGTTTCAATTTAATAAAGGCCCCTTTTAAGACTTAGTTCTGATTCCAGCTGCGTCCATGAGTTCAACCAATAGCTAAATTAGAATAAAAATTATGTAATGATACAAACAAACAGCTACAGCTTATTTTATAATTTATAGAAGTTAATCGTTTGGTTCAAATAATATTTCCGAGTAGATTTCATAATTAATGACGAGTTACCTAAGATGATATTTAAGTAATTAGAGGAATATATTTTAATAAATTCAAATCGTTGTGACTATCTTAGGATTAAATTAGGATAAGAATTTTATGTAAAAGTGATGCTACGGCGAAGAAAAACTTATGTAAACTGCCTTAAGAAATAAACGTATTTATGAAAAAAAAACGAATTACAAAGAAACGAAAATAATAAATATTCAGAAATAAAAGCCTCTTTATTTTGCAATAATTTTATTCAAAATCTGTTATGAAACCAACATTTGTCGCTAAGAGGTTATATCCAAATTTGAGAGCAAAAGTGATCTAAATTTGCTAACTTTTTTCAAACGTCACTTGCAAATTTTATTTGAGCACGCGAAAAAAATTGGTGGTAATACCATCTAGAAACAACATGTTTAATCCACCTAGCAGTGAGATGATTTCTTTTTTATCAATCCGCTTGTGTTTTTTTGCGATGTTTTTAGTTTTCATGAAATTATTTCAATGACCGTCGTTTCAAATGGCAGTTTGAAATTCCATTTACTCATTACCTTGTTATTTTGGAGCTGCAAGTCGAATCGAAGATAGAAATTGTATGAAACCTTAAAATTATTCCTTTCAATTTGAACGTGTGGCAATCGATTAAGCATTCCATGAGATGTAGAAGTGAGTTGCTCTTTAAAAATTTTGTCATTGTTTATGGTACTTCCAGAAACGATATTCAGATACCAACATAACCCAAAAATGGTCGTATGTCCATGAATTAGTATGGCGAAAAAATTGAAATAGTTTTGAGCCCAACATTGAAGATCTTTTGGTATGTTTGAAATTCAAACCGTTATTGAAGATGACGTATAACAGTTTGAATTTTAAAACCCCTTTTAATCCACCTAGTGGTGTGATAATGCCTTATTTCGTTTCTCATATAGAAAGGTTATGCAATCACTGTGAAAACCGACTTTTGAACCGAGGCCCGGAGGGCCGAGTGTCATATACCATTCGACTCAGTTCGTCGAGTACGCAAAATGTCTGTGTGTGTATGGGCGTATGTGTGTATGTAACGTTTTTTGTGGTAGGTACATGAAATTTCCGACATCGAAAAAAAATTTTGATGCCAAAATTCTTAGAATTGCATGAAACGTCGCGATTTTTTTTGGAAAATCGACTTCCTGGGAAGGTTATAGAAAGTGGATTTTTTCAAAAAGAATTTTTTTAGATAACAATAAATCTCGACGTTTCATGCAATTTTAAAAATTTCCGAGTTCGGAAATGGTGCTTTTTCAAGATCGAAAATTTTCAAACTTTTACCCCTTTCCCATGTCCGATTTAGCTCAAATTTTACATGAGGGCTTTTTTCGAGGTGCTTAAATTTTTGAGCATTAGCGCTTTACGAAATTAGAGGTGATCCCAAAATATTGGCACCCGTATATATATATATATATATATATATATATATATATATATATATATATATATATATATATATATATATATATATATATATATATATATATATATAAATGAGCGGTAAAAATGATGTGTTTTGTCGGTTCAGTCACTGATACCATTATATCTCCTGAATTAGAAGTCACAGCCATTTGATCTTCGAATTTGATCAATGACCTAATAATAGCTTTCAAACGAGCCTAATTTTTTAAAAATCGGTTCAGCTGATCTTGCTGATCGGAGAAACTGGAGCGGTAAAAATATCTTCGAAAAGTGCACACACACAGACATTTTCCGATCTAGTCGAACTGAGTCGAATGGTTTATAACACTATGGGTATCCGAGGCTCCGTTCGAAAGTCGGTTTTTCCAGCAATTCTAATACCTTTCTATAGAGAAAGGCAAAACTCATTATCTTGTAATTTAAAAATTGAAATCCGGAATCGGATAAAACTCACCAATTTTGCATGGGACCATAAGTTTACTTTTATTTGAATTTTTGCCTATAAAATTCGTTTTAGCTTTCTTTTAGCTTCGAAAACGAAATTCGGGAATCGGTGTAGTCGAAGTCAGTTAAACTCGCCTATGGGATTGTTAACCATTTCATTAGATTCAAAATTTTTGAAAAACACTGTTGCCATCTTAGAGAAGTAGTAGAGCGTTCCACATAAAATTTTTCGGAGCCTTCCGGTATCGAACTCCGAATACCACTAAAACTGAAATAAGTTTATTTGGTCGTCGACTATCAAAATCTGTGAACCCGATAAACCCGATGATGTGAAATTTTTACACTAATGATGTGAAATTTTTACACTAATCACCCTGTTTTTGCTGGACCGGAAGTCGGATCGGATTAAAAAATAAGCAGTTTTTATGGGACCTTAAGACCTTTTATTTGAATGTTAGATGGACGAGTTTGTACAACTCAGTTGAGCCATCTAGAAGAAATTATTTTTCACACACAAATTTGCTTATCTTGACGAACTGTGTTCTTCCAGCAATTATTGCTGCAAGCAGTATAAATAAATTTAAATATGAAATTGTTTTGAATTTTAAAATACTGCCATCTTTCTAATACATATGTCATGTTGGAACGATTATGTTTTTAACGATTTATTAATTTTAGTTTGACGTAAAGCCGCCATGACTAAGTTCAGTTTTTGCAATGACTGAGCGGAAATATATATTGGAGAAGCCAAGTGAAAGAAAAACTAACAGAAAAGATGAATTTTTTGGAAAAAGATACGCTCAGAGACAGGACTCGAACCTGCGTTCTTATGCATTCCGTGCATACGCGCTACCATTTCGCCACTCTGATCTTGCTTTAGGGTATCGGTCGGGTGACGGCCAGGATGTAGACCATGTTCGATGTACGTTGCTACTATGTCTGTGAGTTTTAGTGTGGCTAAAGCAAGATCAGAGTGGCGAAATGGTAGCGCGTATGCACGGAATGCATAAGAACGCAGGTTCGAGTCCTGTCTCTGAGCGTATCTTTTTCCAAAAAATTCATCTTTTCTGTTAGTTTTTCTTTCACTTGGCTTCTCCAATATATATTTCCGCTCAGTCATTGCAAAAACGATTATGTTGCCAGAAACGAACCGTGCTAAAATCGCAACGTCATGGAAAAGGGTGCTGTGCATAGTCTTTTAGGTGCTAAGAAACAATTGCATAAAACAGTATTGAAAATTGTTTTCACTTTGCTCCGAAACATCACTTTATCATCAAGCGCGTAAAACTCCTACTACTGGAATAAGGCGAAAAGTCGCCTACACAAAAATATCGATATCTCCGTTAAAAATGAATGAAATTAACAATCTATCTTGTTGGATAGCTATTACAGTGCAGAATCTAAGTCTGAAAATATATTCTGTTTTCAGGGAGTCACCATGAAATTGGGAAAAGATTTCCTAAAAATAAATTGACTAACAGGAATGCAAGTTTAAAATAGCAGTTTTTAATGATTTTTTAAACAGTTGTTGCCAATAGTATTCAAACCTCTCCTAGATCACTTCAAACCTAGTTTTTACTAAGGCTAACCTAACTTTCCGATCCAGATATTGTTTTGACCGTATGTGTAGGGTTTGGAATCTAACCCAGGTAGACTTCGTGTAAGGTGATTGTCCTACCGGGCCTGTCCCGTACTTAAAAAGTGTTTTCATCAACATAACATTTTACATGCGTAATTATTGTAGTAGAATTCAACTTTTTTTCAGTATCTACCATACTGAAGACGCATCCATGTTTCGTTCCAATTAGAATACCCTACATTGAAAACTATGAACTTTTTTAAAGTGAATCTGTGCGATATTATCTAACAAATCTTCATAGTTTTGTTGCCATTTACACACGTTACACACATCAAAAGAGTCTGCATTGTATTTCAATTATGAGTAAAAATGCACACACCAGAAATAAACAATCCGCACATTTGTACCGAAGAAAATTTGTTCCAAGCTATCATGTTGAGATATACTCAAACTGAACAATGCGTATTTTCCCGCATTATGAACTTCACAGTAGATTGTATATATTTAAGTTGGATCGTTTTTTTTTGTTTCGATTACAGAGATTTTAAATTATCCGCCTCTTTCGTAGAGAAAAACTTTCTGAAATTATGTGCCGTGAAATTAATTTTTTAATCTGTAAAATTATATTCTAGTGTTAAAATGACTATTTTTCATTCAAAACTTGAAGTTTTGCAAATATTGGTCAATTGATTCAGTTGTAACTTCTTGAGTTTTCAATTCACACTAAATACAAAAATACATCCGCTTTTTCTAAATATCTGTTTTAAGTCGAATTGGTCACTCCATCCGTAAAAATCAAATGGTTTGCTATTCAGAAAACGTATGCCAAGTTGCATTGACATTGAGGAAAAACGATCCTGATTTAGCCACATTTTTTTGCTGTTAGTTTCTGGAATGGCTCCTTACCTCCTGTCTCAGTTTGATAGTTTTTTTTTACATCATTTATTTTACCCCGGCTTTAACCTGTTCGACAGATTGTCCTTAAGGGTAAGATGAAAATAGGTTGCTATAATAGCACACAGTTCGGAAAAATCTTGTGATTTTACATCTTAGAAGATGTGCTTAAATGGAGCTTCGTATTTCACACGAATTTATATTCAAGAACAGGTAAAGTTGTGTGATATGAAAATTACATGGCTTGAAATCGAATGAAATGAAAAACAAAAGATCGACAGCAACAGCGCGACTTGAACCGAGAAAAAGTAGATCACAAAGCACGCCAGTTAATCGACTGAGCCACAGAAGCACATATCTGCTAAATGAATAAATGATACATATAAATCCATACAGCGGCACTCGGTAGCCGAGTGCAAATTACACTCGAAGCTTTTAAAATTCATCTGACAAATAAAAACAGCTATGAATTGTATCGTTTGTAGAATTATGTAAACTTGTAAAATTCATTATTTTTTTCTGTGCAGTATTGAACAATTTTCGAACTATTTTTTCTGCAGTATTGTTTCTTAGAGCCGGAGCAAAGATATTCTATCCGATTCTATCGCAACTCGTTGATTAAAAGTCAAGTAATCAGCAAAATAATATGGCGACTCTACTAATGAGATGACTTTTGGTCAAATAGCACTATAAATGTTTGAAACTGAAGGCTGAAACGAGTATAACCTAAGTAAATTTCTTCGGTTTTCAACTAGTGAGACCCATATGTGAGGATAGTATGCAAAGATTTTGAACGTTTCTTTAGGTCGTTATTTTTCAAACTCATCACCACCATGTAACACTAAAACCGAAAATCGGATCCGTATATTTCAACCACAAGCTATAGATCCATAAAATCTTTGATTTGAATCTATGCTTTTGAAAAATGGTTGAGTTATCTCTGAGAAAAGTGTGTGCCGTGCCTTTCTGTATGACAATGACAAAAACGACGATACGAGACCCGGACGAATTAAGCTCACTACCCTTCAAAGTCAGGTTGAATTTCTAAACTGGAATTTTAAAATCGGTATGGCCGAAGTCAGATAAATTCACCTGAGCAGCTGTATAGTTTACATTTGTTTCAAAATATTTGAAAATCAGTGAAGACATCTTTGAGAAATCATAGCACAAATCAAATTTTTAGGTGCCTTCTGAATCGAAAACTGAATACCACTAAAACTGAAAAAAGTTTTTTCTCGACTATCCAAATCTGCTAACCCGATAAACCTGATTAATTTATGTGGAATAGACATTTTTATACCAATCACCCTTTATCCCCCAAACCGAAAGTTGGATCTGACTGAAGAGCAAGATGTTTTATAGAATCTTGAAACTTTTCATTTGAATCTTAGATCGGTTCAGCCATCTACGAGAAGAATGAGTTAAACAATTTTGATTTCGTTTCACATATCATCCTGTAGTTACGGAATCAGAAGTCGGAACCAAACATAATTCAGGAACTTTGTTTGGGAGCACAAGACTTTTCGTATGAATCTGAATTTGTAGAAAAGAAATTTTCTAAGAAAATTGAGTGAAATTATTTGTCACACACGCATTTGCCGATCTCGACGAACTGATTCGAATGGTATATGGATGTTATGTTCTTCCAGCATTTATTGCTGTAAGTAGTTTAAAACAAAATAATCAAAAAAAATTCTGGTTTATATATGTCATATTCGAACGATTATGTTATCAAAAACGAGCCGTGCTAAAATCGGTCCGAGGCTAAATGTCATGAAAAAGGATGCTGTACACAGTCTTTTTTGTACTTAGAAACAATTGTATGTAACAGTATAAAAAATCGTTTTTTCCGTTGCTCCCAAGCATTTCTTTGTCATACAGCGCTCAAAACTCTTACTGCTGGAATAGGGGGAAAGGTCGTTTACACAAAAATTTCGATATCTCCGTTGAAAATGGACGGAATCTAACAATCTATGGCTTGTTGGATAGCTACTACCGTGCGGAATCTAAGTCTGAAAACAAAATTCTGTTTTCAAGGTCAATTGTGACAGATACTGTCAAAAAACTGAAAATTTTGACATAAAACTTCGTATAACTCAAAAAGTAAACATCCGATCTCAAAACCATTCAATAGCGTTTTGGGTGACCGGGAGATCTTTCATTTGCGACTAGTTTGATCAAAATCGGTCCAGCCATCTCTGAGATCTCGACCTTTTAGTTGACAACACACATACACACACACGGAAATTTGCTCACTTCGTCGAGCTGAATCGATTGGTATATGTCATTCGGCCCTCCGGGCCTCGGAAAAATTTTCTAAAGTTTGAGCGAATTCTATACCTATTTTTTTTAATATATAAAAATAGGTAAAAATTGGCTGATTAATGGCATATTCGCTTAAAACATAATTGCCGGCAAGGAAATCTGCGTTTGAAAAATTAAGTTAGGAAAAGGTTAACTTTTCTTAATTTTTCATGTTTGCAGTAATAATTTGTAAAGATTTTTTCGTTTAAATAAAAAGATACAAATAGACATCAGATATAAAAATGAGCTTGGAAGGTAAGAAAATAGATTTGAAAGTGATTTGAAAAAAAACACGTGAAATCTTCAGAAATGTTAAAGTTTTGGTTAAACACCAAACAATTTTAATGTTACACACACTTAGAAAAAACCCCTGTGATTTTACATCTTATTAGATACACATGAATGGAGCATCGCAGTTCACGCAAATTAACGTGGAAGAACATTTAATATTGTGCCTAAAAATGCCTGACATGGAATTTATTGAAATAAAAAAATGAATACTGATAGCGACCGCCACGACTTCAACCGAGAATCATCGGATCTTGGTGTATGTCTGTTAATCGACTGAGCCACAGAAGCACACATCTGCTTGGCTGCTAAAAGGTGTATTTAAATTCATACAATCGCACCTGCTAGCAGAATGCAAGTTACAGTCGAAACCAGTGAAATTCAAGCTAAATTCCGTCATTTGACTGATTAGGTCTTTATGAATTACATGGTATGAGGGATTAAGTCACCAGAAAAACTATTTTTTTTGTGTGCAGGTGGCCTAATCTCACATATGATACAATTCATTAAGGACTGAGGACAGTACCGTAAAGTGGTAGGTTTTTTGCTATTTCCCGTTTCAAATTATATTTTCTTGGAAACGGTGCAGAGTATAGAAAAACCCTCCTGACAATGTCTTCGAAATTTAGTTGAGAATATTCTGTGTAATTTTCAGAATGATTCATTGAGTGTAGCAGTCGTGTTGTATTTTTTCTGACTGGAGAACTGCTGAAAATTGGAACGCTCGGAAATGCATATCTCTACTTGTTCATCGAATTTGTCGGCTTATCGCGATAAAAATAACGTCTTGTATTTTTCTGCGAAACAAAGTCAATTTCAATGCATCCACCATTTTTTTCGCTTTGGTTTCCTGATCGCATTCTGAAAAAGGAGAGAGAAATAAAATTGGCTCGACAAGGCTGCCAAACACACAAACGTTTCATTGTATATAAACACATTTTTTGTTTTGCATTCAATCTCTGTGAAAGTTTAATATTTTTTCATTGTTCATTGGAATCTATGTAATGTTCAACCCATACGATAGATTTATGTGATAAAACTTCTCATCAAAATAATAAAATGTATGCTGGAAACCCGGTACAGTTTGCTCATATACGAGAGAGTACAAGAGAAATACGATGCGCAAAGGGAATTGAGCGAGACAAGTGGTCGATTTAAAACTCAACACGCGACCCTCCGTCCTCAGACCTTAAGACCTAATTTGTCAAATGACGAAAGATTCCATTTGTAATGACTTAATGTTAGATGATACTGAATTTTATTAGTTTAGAATGTAATTTCCATTCGGCTAACAAGTGCGACAGCTAAGCAAGTGTGTGTTTCCGTGACTCAGTCGATTAACGGATGTACTTTGTGATCCAATGATTCTCGGTTCAAGTCGCGACTTTCTTCCTATCAGTATTTTTGTTTATTTCAATGGATTTCATGTACATGTTCTTGAACGTAAATTTACGTGAACTGCGACGCTCCATTCATGTGCATCTTAAAGAAATAAAATCACAAGATTTTTTGTGTAGAACAGGTTTTAGTCGATGAACATTTTCTTAAATAGCAACCAGTATCTTGATGGTTAATAATCGAGCACCATTTCTGTTAAATACTTCACTTGCTTTATATTCTTGGGCATTTGAAAAATGGTATTGGTCTATATATAATGTTCCATTCCAGAAAAAGTTTCAGTTTTATCACAATGAATACAAATCGACATTTTCATTTCAGAGCAATAAACTTTTGTTAATTTCCGCCAAGATTGTGTGAATGAATTCGCGTGTTTTTGTCGAGAATTGTTTAAAAAAAATGGAATCCACTTAAAAAATTTCGCTCGATTTTCTACTCTAGCAGAAAATATCCTCTCTCTACGAGCAACGCCTCTAAATTTCATTCCACCTTAATTGTGCCAATTTACAGATCCTGTCAGCTTGGAGCAAAATCAGTCTTCAGCTCAGCAACGCCATCGCACGGCATCACATTGAACATATCATGTCAATGCGCAGTGCTGCTAGTTTGGCGCGCACGAGTTTGACATTTAGCTCACCTACTTGTATGTACAAGATTCGATGCGGACTCACCTAAGGGCGCCATACTAGCAAAAAAGGATGTTGACAATGATTTGTTCGTGAAATATGAGAAGACACTTGGAAAATTTTCGATGTTCAAAACAAACAATGTTCAGATTACACCAGATCTGGACGTTTCATGCATTTCTAAGATTTGGAATCGAAAAAAAAGTTTTTCTTCCATTTTGCATTTTTTTTTCTACGCGAAATAAGCGAAGTTTCGCGGTCTACTTGAAGAAAAAAATGGTAGCCTATACAGTGTGATAGGTTAAATTCCTGTGTTACTTTGAAAATTTCCCCTATCTTTTTCATGGTCGCTGAAGTTGTGGTGGAACTGAATTTTTTCACAGAAAACTAGTGTACTTTCACATTTAGTCAAATACCGTGTTTTTAGTGTTTACAAAAAACTCAATAGATTTTGGGTTTCCTAGCTCATGAGAAAGTTTTTTTTCCGAGCGGTTGGATGGACCAATTAGTTTGCAGATATAGATTTGGAAGTGCTTATTTCACTCAGGTAGGTGGTTCAGAATATAAGCCGTTGATCCCGGAAGCCAGTTTTCATATGTTCGAGAGTGCGCCTGCAAAGTTTACTGAAGCAAAAGGCCAAGAGATGCGTCGAAATTTATTATCCAGATTTTGCTCCGTTCATTGCATACTGCACTAGACAGATGCTCAATTGTTCACGTTATGAATTTTCATAAATAACTCGAAACATTTTTATTAGAAGGTATAAGTCAATATCTTCCAATCGAAAATCGCCAGCTTTCTACTATCCCTATTTCACACTACGCTAGCAAATTGAGTTCTCTTGAACCATATTATTTCGAACCGATGTGACAAAAATGGGTTCAGTAACGAATGATCTCCCCTCGAAGAAGCGTACGACATGCTCGTGGGTTGCCCGTGGAATGCAGTGTAGGTAGATGAAAATGGTAATCCGAAATAAATTATTTATCAGACTGCAGACACGACTTCTGCAAAAGCTTGTTTGTATGCATTGGAAACTGGAAACAAGTTCTGCACACTCAGCTCAGCCCGCAGCTGTGCAGCAATTTCTCCCAGAACCGGGGGACGGGAAAAGTTTTCCCCTTCCCCATACAAGCGCAATCGGCGACAAAGTTTGGTAGACATCCTGTGAAAAGGTATTTTTGGTTTGGTGGCGAATGTTGTCTATTTTCATTTCGATGGTGAAAGAATTCCATTATTGGCTGATCCACCCTTCTAGCTTTTCCGACATGAGCTCTACACCAGATAGAGCAATGACTTCAGCGGCCGAATGAAACAATTTCCCCTTCCCTCGTGGGAAGACTGTAGGACGAACCGCAAAATAATAAGCACATTTTATGGATGCTGAAATCTCGGTCCTAGAGAGGGACTGAGTCAGCAGCAGCAGCAAAATGTCTTGCCCGATGCACTCATTCGACCGATGCATAATGTAGAGCATGCTACTTTTGCTTCGTTTTGAACACAACAAGCCATCTCACCATTGAATGGGATTCCGGAGGTGGCCGAGTGCAATGTCGAAAATGCAATCTTGGAGAGTCGAAATTTGTTAGTCTGCGACCGATTGGGAGTGAGCATGTTATTGCCAAATTGGAACTGTTTTGTCTTGCTTGTACGAGTCAGTTAATCGCAGTTACGTTCGTGTCACCAATTTGTGAGTCTGGTTCGAATTTCAATTTACGATTGGATGTACTCTTCTTATTGAATGGTTCTGTTAGAATGCATACGGTTTTTAGAAGTATCCTATTGCAATTGGAACGTTGAGTTGAAAGTTTCTTAGTATGTCGCAGTATAATTTTAAAATGTTAAGCTTAGAAAAAATATTGTGTTTGTCAAGCGAATTGAAATTGTTGATCAGTAAAATGTTTTTTTATAGAAGGAATTTATTCTTTTCAAGACGTTCTTCTTAAAGAATGCCAGAAAAAAATAGAAAACAGTAGTAGAGAACGCCAGCCAACCTCGGTTCGATTCCCAACCCCGCACGTAGGGTCAGAAAGTTTTTCTAGCCCGAGAGACAAATGACCTTTATCATCGAAACAAAAAAGGTAAGAAAACAGCACTAAGAAGCAAAGATAAATTGACTTTCCAATCGAGGCTTCGAGGGCCAAGTAATGTGTACCATTTGATTCAGCACCACGACACTAACTGGGTATGTGTAGGTGAGTATATTTGTGATTCTACTTCAGTATGTATGCGATTTGTGAATTCTAATTTCAACTCTGAACTTTATTGTTCTATTTTTTTTTGTTATGATGCAAAGTTTTATGTATTTTATGGTTCATGGATTACGGTTTATGAATTATGGATTACGGTTTATGTCAGAGGTGGAAATAAGCCCTTTTTGCGCATGAAAATGTGAATCAAGATTTCCGATTGTGAACCAAAAAACCGAACACCGTGATTTAAAAATTCGGGTAACAAAACTAAAATTGCGATTATGATTTAAATTGTGGGAAATGAAATCGAACACTTTTTTAAAATCCAATTAAAACCAGAATTTATCGTATCAAAAATCATAAATTTCAAAATTCATTATAATATCTACAATAATTATGTGATATGAAAAGATAATACTGACTATTTTTATTTACTGTGAATCATAATTTTTCCTTATTTCTACCCCTGGTTTATGGTTTATGGTTTATGGTTTATGATGTGTGGTTAAGATTCCCATTTGTTTAACAAGAAACAGTATATTTTGCGTAAAAATAAAAAAATACAGTACATCGATATTGAAAAATACTACATTTTGCAGTACGCTTTTTATCAAACAATAATTAATAAAAAACAAAAGCAAATCATCATCAGATGATTTATTTTCATGATTTCATTATTTTTTTTTATTTCTTTTTTAATTTTTTTCAAGTTCAACAAAAATTTATTTTTGTTCAGAAATTGATTTATTTGATAATGATTTTGATTTTGTACAGTTTTGGTTTTTAATAGAGGCAATTTTCTTTTGTTTTGAATCAATAAAATTTAGCAAAATTTGTATGATTTTTTTTGATATGAAATGACTTTTGCTGAAATGGTTTTCGGCGAAATGGCTTTCGGCGGAATGGCTTTCGGCGGAATGGCTTTCGGTGAAATGACCTTGACCCGAAAAATACAGTACTTTGTAGAAAATATAGTACAAATTAAAATACAGTACATTTAAGGGCGAAAAACAGTACCAAGTATTTGGGTCACAAATACAGTACAATATTGTAAGGGACGAACATGATTCATTGTTCATGGTGCATGGTTTATGGTTCATGGTTCATGGTTCATTGTGCATAATTTATGGTTCAGCTTTCGGTATTACGATTCTAAAGTGTTGTGGATTTTTTAAACTCGTTCTTTGATTTTTATTTCCATCCTATGGTGATTCTTAGTTTTCATAATATTTTTAGTATTATATGAGGCATTCACTTGTTTTCAGTCAAAACAAAAACTTCGAAAATATTCCGACCAGTGTGAGTATTTTTTGTTGCAGTGTGTATTTTTTCAAGTCTAAAAGGGTGTACACTCAGTTGTAGATGGAAACGCATGGTCTTAAGGTATTTAGGACATGTGATATATGTTTTAAGAACTAAACACCATGCGTCTCCATCGGATGATAATTTGATGGAGACGCATGATTTTTCCAATGAAATAATTTTTTGAACGTCTGATATTAAAAAAAAAAACATGAAATTTTTTTCACATTAAATACATTTTGAAAAATTCTGAAAAAATTCTGAAAGGTTTCCCATAATCCCGAGAATATTCCTGATTTTTTTTCAATTTTTTTGCTAAAGTGGTTTTTGAAAAATTAAAAAAATGAATATCAGAAGAACCACCCAAACTCCACAAATATGACAGTAGAAGGGTTAAAATTTTCGAGAAAATCCCCTCTACTACAAACCCTTTCGAACAGCTTATGTCAATTTTATTTCTGTTTGGGGGCAGTTTTTATATGCAAATATTTTTCAAAATGTATTTAATGTGAAAAAAATTTCATGGTTTTTTTTTAAATATGGACGGGTATAATATCAGACGTTTAAAAAATTATATCATTGGAAAAATCATGCGTCTCCATCAAATTATCATCCGATGGAGACGCATGGTGTTTAGTTCTTAAAACATATATGTCATACATGTCCTAAATACCTTAATACCATGCGTTTCCATCTACAACTTGAGTGTTATTTACACACGCCCGTACGTCTGTCTCTAGCTAAATTGAGACAGACATACGAGCGTAATGATGTAGGGAAACACTTCGTTTGAACGCATCAGTATTTATTTCACATTATTCAAATCAAACAAACACACTGTAGTCAATTTAAATCTCACATTTTAGGTATGTTTAGAAAAAATTCTAAAGAACTTTAAAATTATAGTTCTTTTGCAGAAAAAAATATTCCCAGACACCAAATGCAAAATCAAGAAAAAATCGAAACCAAGCGAAATAAAAAACTATTAGCTTTAGGGTTGCCTAGAACTGATAGCTGAAGAGTTTTTTTGGATTTCGCTTGTTTTTTGGATTCTTGTTGGCTTCACACATGGTCATGGTGTTTAGTGAATACTTTTTTCTGCAAAAGAACTATATTTTTAATATTCTTTAGAGCTTTCACTAAAATTTAGCAAAAATAAGTGAATAAAGTTAATTACTGTGTACTTACATTGAGTTGTATACAAAAAATGTTTAAAAAATTGCTTATATGTCAATTCATTAATTTTGATTCATGTTTCTTCCTCACTTGTCCTTCTTTCTGAATTACAACCGGCCACTGGCTGACATGTTCATTAACGCATTCCCTACATTATTGCTTGGTAAGTTGAGCTAGACATGCGGGTATGTGTGAATAACATGAAGAATGAAATTCTTTTATCATTATTAATTACGTCAATACACAAGCCCTGAACTCAAGTTGCACATGAAAACACATGGTATTTAGTTCTGAAAGTGACTGGTGTACGATTTTAAAACTAAATACCATGCCCCTCCATCGGATGATAATTTTATGGAGACGCACGGTTTTTCATATGGTTTATTTTTTTAAAATTCTGATATTATACCCGTCCACATTTTTTAAAGTCTGAAAAAAATACAGCGTAATGTACACATAAATAATTTATTTTTGATGTAAAATATAGAGTGGTACAAAAATAGTAGGTGCGATTAAAAAAATTTCGAAAATTTTGAACATTTTTTTTCACATGAAATACATTTTGAAAAATTCTGAAAAAATTCAGAAAGGTTTCCCATGATTCCTAAAAAATTCCTGATTTTTTTTGCCTAAGAGATTTTTGAAAAATATAAATAAAATGAAAATCAGAAGAACCACCATAACCATAACAAATTTGACAGTTAAAGGGTTAAAACTTTGTGAAAATCACCTACAATACCAACCCTTTTGAACAGCTTATATCAATTTTATTTTTGTTTGGGGGTAGTTTTTATATGCAAACCCGGCTACACCCTTTTCATATTAATCACAAAATGTCACCAGCTTTTACTTAGTTGCATGAAACAATCAAACTACACGCGAAATCCCTGTACGGTAAACTATTTCACTCACTTGACGATCCGGAACCGGTGCTGCTGGAACCTCTGCTAGGGCACTGCCGGTGCTTCCAGGTGTGCTGCTGTTTATTCGGTGTACCGCCGTTCAGGCTGATAGACGAGCTGAATCCGTCACCTCCGATCACTCCCAGACCCCCGGGTCCACCGATGATGGTGGCACCCGGTGCAGAGTCTAACCCTGTTCCAAAGTACTGTGATGGATTGAAGTTGAAATTACTGATCGAGTTCGAGAAGTGGTGCTGATGGCTGCTAATGAGATTACTTTTCGCCGAGTTGAACTGGTTTAGATTGCAGGAGCTAGCGTGATGATATTTGCTGTTTCCGATAAAGTCACCACCAGTCATGTGACCACTGTTATCTCCGCTTCCGCTTGGTCCGATGGTATTGTACTTCGACGGGAGATTCAGCGTGTCGTAGTTCGGGATGTAGGTTGACGGCTCGTGATGGAACAGGTACAGTTGACCTTCGGTGTCATTTTTTATGCTGTTGGCAGGGAATCGGCCCTCCGGATTTTGGTAGTAGAAATGCTGATGCAAACTATGATTCAAATAGTTATCGTCAAAATAGTAGGGCGGAAACTGTTTCACTGGAATCGTCCCGTTTCCTCCGCTAACCGAATCATTCGCGTTAGGGTCACTAAACAAGCCATTATTCATTACGTCAAAGTTTGAGCCACTCTTTTTCAGCTTTGGCTTGATTTTGTTGGCATCGTTGCCCACGGGTGCATTGTCCCCATTGGTTAGTGCTAGGTTAGTTGTTTTATTCCTTAACGTCGATTTGAGTGTCGAGGCATAGTCACTGGTTCCGAAACAGTTTGCCGGGTACTGTTGAGTGTGAGTGCCAATTGCGTTGCCTTTGTTTCCAGCGGTTGATGCGAAATTGAACAAGTCGGGCTGATTCGAGGAACAATTATGAATGATGCCACTGTTGCCAGTTACCGTGGAGGTTAGGTCATTAGCAAGGCTGACCGATGGCTGCTGGAGAGGCTGATGGATCCCACTGAGGTCACCAACCTCGTTAGCCAACGGTTGTGGAATGCAACTGTAACCATAGGATGGCCGACGGTTTAGCGGAGGGGGCGGTGGTGGTATCATATCCTCTACGAATGGTTCGTCCTGAAAGGCACAGAAAGCATAGATAACTAATTAGTGAATTCCAGCAAAGGCTCAATGGAATGGTAGGCCGATGAACAGCGTTGTTTGAATTGGTGATTGTTACCATTGCGACAAGGTTCAAGTTTTATCAGGGTGATGAAGCAGGGTGGGATGAAACACAAATGTATGCATGTCAGTGGCTGCCCTAGTCTCTACAGATTGGCCGACGCAGTATCTGGCAAATTCTGATCCTGGTTATCAGCATTGTTTATTCAGTTGAATACAGTATGAATTAACAATAGCACGCATTGAAGTTGTTCATCGCGTTCGAGTGTATCATTATTGTATGCTGCCACACCACGAATGGCCATTAGTGGGTTTGATAATCAATACTCAGGCGTCGGAAGATCTCTGAACTACAACAGTTAGTCGGTTAGAAAATTAGTAGCAAGCCATCAAAAAACATTACCACGATTGATTGCAAATGAATGTGTCATTAATATGAGCAAATTAGCAAATCATGATTATTTCAACTAGAGAATTTTGGATCATAAGCAAAGGAGTCGAAAATTTACATATGCAGATGCTCTTAATTGCAAGTGCTCTAATTTCTCATGCAAACGAATTCCGTGCAACTTGAAAAGAAACCGCTTGCCTGTCACCAAAAAGTGTCTACATTGAAGTTGTACAACTTGTTTGGAGAAAACCGTGACAAGCGGAAAAGGGAAAGATTAAAAATTCCATTATAATCAGCACAATAGAAGCTGCCAGCGCTGAATAGATCATTTTGCTGCTAAACGAGGAAATACACTTCAACGTGGTCGGATTCGGGAATGACTTTCATTTTGTTTCAACAGAGAAATTCAGAGTTCATTTTCGATAGTCATTCTTGAGACCGAGTGTCAAACCGAACGTCGCGGAAGGATAGCGTTCTGAGGTTGAATGAAAAAATACAACCTCTTCCTAATCCACCTAGTTGTGTGATAATGTATTTCTACTGTCATTCAAATAGGTTCGTTATATTTTTTATTGAGAAAATTTTTGAATTAGAAACCAAAACCATATTGTTTTCTCAAATCAATCTTCTTGAATTCTATTTGTTATATTTAGATTTTAATCAGATCTTCAGTAGTACAGTTGTTGTTTACTTTAGGCAGTGAAAAGTTCGACTTTCGATAGAAGAATTAGAAACTTTGTTTATGGAATGAGCAAATTTAGCATCACTTGGAGCACGATACTGTGCCCAAGTGTTGCAGTTATTCTGAGATATGAAAAGTGTATGTTGATTCGTAAAAAGTTCTGAAAGCGTTATTTCCTATATAATGCTGATTCGCGAAACTAAAATATATTCAAGTGACGGTCACTGATAATTTACTGCCCAACGATTTTAATCTATCAAAGCGCCACCTGCATGTCAGTGTCGGTGTTATCAGATTCAAGGATAAGGAATGGCACATTGTCGCAAAGCTGATTTACCGGTAGCGACACCTACCAATGAAAAATGGAACCAAAAAAAGAGGATTCTTTCGGAAATTTTCATATCGTTTATTCAATAGTATAAATAGATATCAGCAATAAAAGTACACTCGGAGTAGAATAAAATCGATTTCAAAGTGATTATTACTACTTTTTTTTAGTGTAAACTACGATTAAACATGGAAAATCTTCAGAAATGTGTGAAATTGGGTAAGGCTAGGTTTATTCGGATCAACATTTTTTTAAACAGAAACCAGTGTAATGTTGATTTCTCGAGTACTAGAATGTATAGCGATCGAGTACTATTTATTTTGGATACTTTATTTGTTACTAGCTGAATTACCCGGCGTTGCTCGGAAATGTTTCGTGAAGGGAAGGCCGAAAAAAATTCTCGAAGTTGTCCTGCTTAGTGAAATACTCTTGTAGTGAAACATAGCTTAGACGGCAACTCGATTGAACAATACTCCGTTCATGTTCAGATTGCGAATGATCAGTGTCCCATCTCAGATCTCACAATAATCATAATTTTCATGGTATGCTCGACAAACTGGGTCAGTTTTATATTTGAACCCTTTTGTTAGAAACATTTAAAACACCTTTCTCTCTATAAATACCTTCTTAGTAATCTCCGAGTTTCATATCTATATGTGCTTGTATCGTACTTCCGTACTTCCTCGTCACAATCGATCTACAATACCTTTGGCTTCCATGGATATAATCATTTGCTACTCCCTTCTCTTTATAAAAAATTTATGACATCATGAATTGTTCAAAATTGTCCATCTGATAATGATTATTTTACAACGAAATGTTGTTTAACATCATGACTATATGTTAATACTATAGAATAACATTTTTCTATAATTTATTTTACCAAGGCTTTAACCATTTTGGCCGTTCATCGGGGAATGGAACTTATGGAATAACGATTCAGTTAATACAAATGTTGTTGTAAACTTATTTCCATTACCTTGAGTCGAAAGTTTTTTCAATTTACATAATAAAATGCACATTGGTTGTATGATTTCGTCAATTCAGATCAATGTTGAGAATACTTGTTCCCCCTCACTCTTGTGACTATTTTTGTGAACCTCACTTAGTTGCTAGAAATATACTGTACTCGTAAAGAAGTACCAATTTTTCGTAAAACCCGATCAATTTTCCCTTTCACTTTCCATGTTCGGGGCACTTACTCCACTCTCTCACCCTCTAAATAATCTTATAATCTATTTTTATTTAACTTCCTTTTTGACAGTGAACTTTGAATTCCCCGGCAAAATGAAACCAGATCTTTTGAAATTATTTAATGAAAAATACGACCTTGAAATTCTTGCCACTCTCTTGTTTTATAAAAAATGGGAGATTAAAATTTATTTTCAAAAACCCCTCCTTCTAGTCTAGATGTCGATTCTCTTCAAATTTCGTCATTGACCCTCTCCCCCCATGCTAAGGACACTTCCTACACACTTTCCCCCCTGAAATTGTCCTAATGATCATTTCTGAAGAGCTTCATTGTGCTAAATTTGATAGCAATCCGTTCAGTAGTTCCGGGATTGCGCCGTTACAAACTTTACATCTCCTTTTTAGAGGGAGGTACTACATCCACCCTACACGAATACCCTAAGTTGCACAAAAAGTATCTATGGTCTTCAAAAAGAATCGATTCTCGTCAAATTAAATAAATTTTTTTCATGACCCCTGTTAAGGATAGTTGCTACGCTCTCTCCCCCATAAAAATACCCTTACAACTATCTCTGAAGAGCAAAAAGCAGCTATACCAAGTGTGATAGCAATCCGTTCAGTAGTGTCGGAGCTATGCCGTTACGACCCCCTTTTTAAATGCACTTGCTACATTCACTCCCTATATCTATCATATCTAAGGTATGGAAAATGTTTGCATGATCTTCAAAAATAATCGATTCTTGTCAAATTTTATGATTCTTTTTCATGGCCCCCCTTAACATGATACTTGGTACGCTTCATCCCCTATAAAAACACCTTCATGGCTATTTCTGAAGAGCAAGAAATATCTGTACCAAATTTTATAGCAATTCGTGCAATAGTTACGGAGTTATGCCGTTACAAACATTACACTTCTTTTTTAGAGGCACTTACTACACCCTCTCCCCACAGAATATCCTTATAATCTTATCTAAGTTGTGCAAAAAGTGTTTTTAAAAAGTACCGATTCTCGTGAAATTAGATAATATTTTTAATGACCACCTTTGTTAAGGACACTTCCCACGCTCCCTCCCCTCGTGGAAATATTCTTATAACCATTTCTGAAGAGCAAGAAGTACATGTACCAGGATTGATAGCAATCCGTTAAGTAGTTTTGAAGTTATGCCATTACAAACATTACACCCCTCTTTTTAAAGGCATTTGCTGCATCTATCCATCATTAAATTATATTTACGGTATGCAAAATGTTTCTAAGATCTTCAACAAATATCGGTTTTCATCAAGTTATATGAATTTTTTCATGACCCCTCCTTGGTTGTGACACTTGCTACGCTCTCTCCCCCCATAAAAATACACTTATGACCATCTATGAAGAGCAAGAAGTACATGTGCCAAGTTTGATAGTAATCCGTTCAGTGATTCCGGAGTTATGCCATTACAAACATTACACCCCCCTTTTTAAAGGCACTGGCTACATCCACCCCCCCATATAATCATATCTAATATATGCAAAATGTTTCTATGGTCTTAAAAAAGTGTCAAATTAGACAATTTTGTTCATTACCTCCCTCTGTTAAGAACACTTACTACGCTCCCTCCCCCATTAAAATATCCTTATGACCATCTCAGAAGAGCAAGTATCTGTGCCAAGTTTGGTGGCAATCCGTTCAGTAGTTTCGGAATTATGCCGTTTTAAACATTACACCCCCTATTCAAAGGCACTTGCTACATCCACCCCCCCATATAGTCATATCTAAGGTATGCAAAATGGTTCTACGGTCTTCAAAACGTATCGATTCTTGTCAAGTTATATGAATTTTTCCATGACCCCCCCTTGTTTATGACACTTGATACGCTCCCTCCCAAATAAATATACTCCCTAAACCATCTCTGAAATACAATAAGTACTTGTGCCAAGTTTGGTGGCAATCCGTTCAGTAGTTCCGAAGTTATCGCGTTACAAACATACAAACTTACATCCATTTTTATATACACTGAAGTCTTTTTTTATGCGGATTTACGTACCGCATAAAAAACCGCATAAAAAAAACCACTTAACTCTGAAAATTCGCATAAAAAAAGACCGCATAAAAAAAACTTCAGTGTATATATATATATATATATATATATATATATATATATATATATATATATATATATATATATATATATATATATATATATATATATATATATATATATATATATATATATATATATATATATATATATATATATATATATATATATATATATATATATATATATATATATATATATATATATATATATAATTTAAAATATCTACCCTCGCAAAGGGGTTTTTAAAAAGAGAGAACACTTTTCACTTCTAAGGTTAAACTGAAACTAAACTTTATTTTTGTTCTAACTTTACTCTAAGCCTAACCTAGCTAGCTGCCGATCGTGAGAACCCTGTCGATTTACTATTCCCTAGCGCCGGTAACGCGATACAAGATTTGTTTACCGTGTACGTGACTGATGCTGGGGCGACGATTGTTGTTGATGCTGCGGTCTTCATTCTGTGGGAATCTCGATCGTCTGCTATTGGTGACGTTCTTGGGAAACGCTGGCTGTTAACTCCTCCATCCCTTAAAGAAGCACGACCCGTGCGTTCGACTAATGCTGTTGAAGATATTTTGGTTTTATGATAAACGATGCCTAGAATTGTTGTAATCAGGATAACTGCGCATATGAAGGAACCAATTGATAAATGTTGTTTCAATTCCAAAGATTGAAGGTTCTTCCTGTTTTCGATATGTAGGTCATGTAACTGGGTTATGTTGACGTATTTTTCCAAATGTGTTTCTGCGATTTGGTTTGACCTTAGAGGTGCGATAATAGGGTGACGGAATTGAATTTCATAGTTTTCGAATAATTTGTTTCCAATAATGATGGTACAATTGTGGAATGAGACGAGAAAAATGCCTTTCAATTCTTTTTGATTAATTCCACACGTGCTGCTCAATGTAATTTTGTTGGTGAGCGCTTTGACTATTATGGTACCAGGTGCGGGTAATTCATATTCGATGGTTTGTGGCAATTCTGAGAAGGGACATTTTCCGTTCAAACCTCTAATCAATGGTGCGATGCAATCATCTGCACTGATGTTTGTCAATAGTTCTCGTTTACAGATAGTAATTTTGGGCGTTTCTTGGCATCCTGTAGAAACGGCTAACGTCTCGTTTACATGTTTGAAGATTACTTTGTGGTCAATGTTCACTGTTTTGTTGTTCACAGGTAGCGGTAATAAAAGCATTTTGTCAAACACAATAGGCTGTACGTTAGGGATATTGATGCTGATAATGATGTTATCTCCTTGATAAAACGCTGTAGTTGTCAGGTACACGCAAACTTCGTCTAAACTATCAATCTTGAATCCTTGCTTGGTTAGCTTTGCTGCTATGACCTCTAGTTCACTATTTGATAAAATTTGTTTGTTTATTATGTTGACCTTGACGAGTGATAAGCTATTTTCTATAGAATGTAATGAGTTTAAGAGCATATCTAATTGAAATAAGATTGAAATTTTAGTGGATTCAGTTATGATATAATCTTCTTTAAGTAAAATTTTAGCTAAACTGTTCTCATGATCCTTGATCTGATTGTTTACAATATTAATTCGTTCTTGAAAATTTGCATTGATAGATATTTGTTTGTTATTTTCATTTAATAAGCTATTTTCATTGTTTTTCAGTGCATATAGATCTGCATTAATATTTCTCAAATCCTGGGCATCTAAATTTCCGGTGATTAGTTTGATGGTGCTTCCTAACACTTCTATTGATCTTTTTACCTTTCTGTTTCTTGGGAGAAGGCTCATGAATGTATCATTTATCATTGAAAGCTTTAATTCGATTAAATTTGAAAAATCTCCTGTTTTATTGTTGATTCGATTCAACACATTTTTAATTGTAGTAATTGAATTCTGGAACTGGTTTAATTCTATAATGTGCAAAACCTTATCATAGCCTAAACTAATTCTTCCTTCTCCAACTTTCATAATTAACGCACCCGGATTATTCGAAATGTCATGTATTTGAATGAATTGAGGATAGGAAAAGGGAATGAGAGAAATGAGTGCGATGATCCGAAAGTCCATCCTGAAAGAAAGACAAATATTAATTTCAAAGTCTTTTTATGTTTTCTTTGTGAATTTCCCGGCCGGACCTATCGAGGATCGTTCTTTGTTTGTCCTCCATAGCTTCAGTCGGTGAAAATCTTTCTTTAGTTTTCTTTTTGATTCCTTGAATCCTTTTGAAAACTATTTCTTCGTCTGCTATGTGAGGTGCTTCTTCTCTTCCTTTATTGTGGAAGGATAAATTTTTTGATCGTGTCTTATCGTTTGCCAAAATTACCTCATCATAGAAGTTGTCTCTTTTTTCTATCATTTTCTGAATGTCAAGAGGCCGTTCGTGTTCGTCCTTTAGCCCAAAGAAAATCTCTCTCGGTTTGAAACCGGTGGCTGAATGAATCGTGTTGTTGTACAAAGTACAAGCAATTAAGAAAATTTCTTTGTGCGTAAGGTCATTGTACTGGGGCTTTATACATCGAAAGATTTCTGCAACTGTTGAATGAAATCTTTCGACCAAACCATTACTTTCACTGTGATTAGCAGGCACGAAATGCATCTGTACATTCAAATTATTTACCATACCTCTTATGTCGGCTGATCGAAATGCAGGTTCGTTATCACTTACGATAAGCTCCGGTGTACCATAGGTTGAGAAAAGTTTCAGCAGGCCTCTTCTAACATCGACTATATTCCTGGATTTTATTGGGATCAATACTCCGAATCTAGAGAACTTATCTACTGCAGATAAAAAGATGTACGGTTGAGTTAAAAATATGTCAATATGAATTATTTCTAATGGTTTTTTCGTGTTCGGTGTTGAGCCAAGTTTAATTTTGTATGGGTGTCGGTCATATTTGTTTCGATTACATATTTCGCAAATTTTGATGAACTGTTGAATTTTATGCTTCATTTTTGGAAAGTAGAACCGATTGGATATTTGTTTTTCGTTTTCCCAAACTCCTCGGTGGGCTGATTCATGAGTTTGTTCAATGGTGGCACTTTGTTCCTCGAGGGTTTTTAAGTCAACCAAAAGTTTCTGCGTGATGAAAATTTTGAAAGTCTTACATCGACTAAAGTAATTTTTGTATACTATTTGAATCGTATTTATCAAACTTTCGGGACACAATATGCAATTATTGCGTTTCAAGTCCATAAAATCTTTAAATATTGTTATCAATTGGGGGATACCAAATATTAATTTTGTAATGGTTCTTCTATGAACTCTCGGAAAAACCTCTTCGTGAATATTATCTTCTTCGGGGCCAACTTGAAGGATTATTTGATTACTGAAATAATTTAAAGGTTTTTCTGTACACGGAATGTATTCGGAATCATCCGTGTCTGCGGAATGTACTGTTGCGTTATCTGATGATAGTTCATTTTCGTTAACGTTAATTTCTTGAACAACTCTAGACAATCCGTCTGCTACGACGTTTTGTTTTCCAGGTTTGTATTGAACATCGTAATCGAATTCTGCTAAGCTTAAACGCCAGTGGATCAATCTTTGATTCGGTTCTTTTAAATTCAAACTGTAAGTTAACGGTTTATGATCGGTGTAGAGCGTAAATTTTCTTCCATAGAGGTACGGTCGAAAATATTTACAACTCCAAACGATCGCCAAGAGTTCTTTTTCGATCGTTGAATAATTCTCTTCAGATTTATTCAATGTGCGTGAAGCAAACGCGATGGGTTTGTCTTTACCCAAAGGTCCTTGTGAAAGAACAGCGCCAATTGCATGATTAGAGGCGTCTGTAGTTAAAATGAAGGGTTTATCAAAATCTGGGTATTGGAGTATGTCATTACTAGTGAGGATTGCTTTACATTTTTGAAATGATTTAATGAACTCTTCAGAATGAATGATGGTTTCGCCTTTCCTAAGTGAATTTGTTAAAGGTTTCGCTATTTTCGCAAAATCTTTTATAAATTTTCGATAGTAACCCAAAATTCCAAGAAAGCTTCTAAGTTCTTTTTCGCTCTTTGGCAATGGCCAATTTTTGATAATATTAATTTTGTCTGGGTTTGGCTTAACTCCTTCAGTAGTAACGATGTGTCCTAAAAATGCAACTTCTTTACATAGAAACTCGCACTTATCTAATTGTACTTTCATATTGCATCTAGATAGTGTATCGAAAATTTTTCCCAAATTATCCAGATGTTCTTGAAGACTACTTGAAAAAACGATGATATCATCCATATAGATGAAACATCTTAGGCCAATGTGTTCTCTTAGAACGTTGTCCATTACTCTCTGAAACGTAGAGGGGGCATTCTTTAGTCCAAAGGGCATTCTCAAAAACTCATAGTGTCCATTCTCGACATTAAAAGCCGTTTTGGGAATGTCTGATGCTTCAACTTCGATCTGGTGGAAACCGGATGCTAAGTCTAGCGTAGAAAAATAATTGCATCTCCCGAGTTTATCGAGGATGTCGGTTATGTTCGGGATTGGGTATCGATCATCGATAGTCTTTTCATTTAACTTCCGATAGTCGATTACCAATCGCCATTTCTTTTGGCCGGAAGCGTCCATCTTTTTCGGGACGATCCAAACCGGAGAAGTCCAAGGGCTGACAGAGTGTCTTATAATACCCTGTTCAAGCATTTTGAGAATTTGTTTTTGTACTTCCTCCTTATAACAAAAGGGGTACCGATACGATTTGGAGTAAATAGGCAAATCATCTTTTGTTTTGATGCTATGTTTTATTGCGTTAGTAAAGGTAAGGTGTTCTCCTTCTAACAAAAATACACCCTGATTTCTACTGATGACGTTCAACAATTTCGATTTTTCGTCTGAGTTAAGGTGATTCAATCGCAATTGATCGAATAAACGCTGGCTTATCGGCTTGGCAAATTTTGGTGAAGGTTGGGTTTCAAAATTATTTAATTCAAATTCCATGGGTTGACTAATATCGATTCGCGATAACTCGTTCGAACTATTAGTTATGGCTAAACAAGCTCGACTATTCACTGCGCTATACAAGCCTGAGTGCAGGAGTATATTGTTGCAAATAAAAGTATCTTCTGATACTAGGAAATCGCCGTTATTGATATTAACAGGAAAGCTTACGAATTTCGTCTCGTTAGAGTTTAATTGTATTCGTTGAGAATGAGGATATTTTCGTTGCATTTGAATTTTTCCAGAAGCAAATTGAAGTTCGTTACTAGCAGTAAGAATATTGGCTTTCAGCAATTGTAACGCCTCGTATCCAATTAATCCATCGAAATAAGGATGAAAATCAAAGATATAAAATTTCAATTTTTGTGTGCCAGGAATCTGAATAAAGGGGTTAAATTCAACAAATTGATTTATTTTATGACAACCATTGATATTTTGAACTGAGGTTGGCTCGGTAAATCTGCATTTTTGAAGGTTTACGTGCTTGGTACTAATGTAATTCTTGTTTGCACCTGTGTCTATGAGAAATTTTAGTAAGCCTTTGGAAGTGTTTATTTCGATGTAAGGGATGAAATTATTTACGTCGGATGAAAGTCTGCCGCCACTTGATGAAAATTTAGATCATCAATTTCGGCTTCCTTGCTATCGGTTTCTTGATTGGATTCTAAATGTTGGGGGTTTGTTTCGACTGGTGGAGGTTCGTTAGTGTTTTCATACGCAGTTTGATATTGTTGGTTATAATTATCGTAATAATAATATTCATTGGGATCATAGAAATAGGAATCATCACAATTTGTTGGAAATTCCTCTATTTGAAAATGTGGACGGTTCATATAATTTATCTGCCTACTTCTAATGGAGCTATCCACTTCCATTGGAGTTGGCTTTGGTTGTGGGTTTTGAGTCACTCTTTGAGGAAACGGAAATGGTCGTTGTTGGGGATTTTGAAATTGTCCTTGCGGTGAGAAATGAAATGGTCGTTGTTGCGGAAATTGGAATCGTGGTTGTTGGAAGGGAAAAGGTCTTTGTTGTGTGAATTGAATTGGTCGTTGTGGTGGAAATTGAACGGGTTTTGGTGAAAATGGTGGAAATTGTGATCTATTGTTAAACGGTTTAATGGGCCATTGTGGAGATGAATTTGGCTTTTGTGGAATTGGTGGAGGTGTGCCAAATGGTTTATTTCGTGTGTGAGAGTAATTGCCTTCTTCGATGCATAATCGAAGAGCATCCTTTAAATTTGTTGGGACCTGAGCCCGGATTATTGGTCCTAACGGATCCTTCAATCCTCCCAAAAATACTTTTAGTCCTAGCTGTTGATAAAAATTGTTCTTCGCAGCTTTCACAGCTGTGTGCTCTTCACTGATGTTCAGCAAATTCACTAACAGAGATACCACATGCGAGGTTTTGCTGTAGAATTCTTCTACAGTGTTCACTTGGTGAATAGCGAAGAGGTCGCGTGTCAAAGACACCTCATCCCGTCGGTCGCTATAATGTGTGATTAAATTTTGCTTTATGTCGGTCCAATTCAAATTTGTACCGTACAATTCTAGAATATTGTCTGCTTCTCCCACTATTTTGGTTCGAATTGCTTGAATCCAAACTTGGTGGCAATCTGTTCCAACAGCTCTATTGATAGTTGGCATTAAACTATCAATGGCTCTAATAAAAGAATGCAATTTTATTGGGTTTCCATCGAAACTGGGAAGGTCTCGAATGATCTGGGGAGTCTGGAGAGATTTTAAAATACTCTCGGGATCTCCTGCAGCTCGAGGTAGCATATTTGTTCTAGCCTCGGCAGCTGCTACTTGAGCCGCTTGGGCAGCTTCTGACGCACCTAGAAGCTCCATTCTTAATTGTTGAATTTCGTCCTCCTGTGAGGCGATCTGTTGATTGAGAGCAGCGATGTGCTGTTCCATTTTCACTGATTTGTTTAACTAAAATTAATTTCACTTCACTACAATGTCAATAGCTCACTTTTAGGCAATAGCTAAGAAATGTTAAATGCGTTAAACTTATGTGAAAATAGTTAATTAAAAGATTAAAATTACTTACGGTTAGGTTGCGATATTCTCTCGCTGTTAACTAGATGATGGGTCCGGTGCAGCTTCTTCTGGATCTCTTCACTAATCACCGATGTACATTCGGGGATGGCTCTTCGTGCCGAAAGAAATCACTTGAAAAAAAAAACCGCACTACAATCCGAACGACTGCGCCATTTAAAATATCTACCCTCGCAAAGGGGTTTTTAAAAAGAGAGAACACTTTTCACTTCTAAGGTTAAACTGAAACTAAACTTTATTTTTGTTCTAACTTTACTCTAAGCCTAACCTAGCTAGCTGCCGATCGTGAGAACCCTGTCGATTTACTATTCCCTAGCGCCGGTAACGCGATACAAGATTTGTTTACCGTGTACGTGACTGATGCTGGGGCGACGATTGTTGTTGATGCTGCGGTCTTCATTCTGTGGGAATCTCGATCGTCTGCTATTGGTGACGTTCTTGGGAAACGCTGGCTGTTAACTTATATACTAGCTGACCCGTCGAACTTCGTCTCGCCTGAAATTATTTTTTTAAATTTGTGTTTTCGAACAGCAGAGTTACCAAACGTTAATGTTTTTTTCCATTATTTTACTGATTACTTGGCTTACAATAAACGAATTACGACAAATTCATATCCAATACAATAACTTCGTCCCGAAGAAGAAATATCATCAAGAATTATTGTGGATATGTTCAATGCTTTTGTTACGCAAAAACTAAACAAATGCACCGTTTGCCATCTCATCCTTCGAGTCAGTGTATTGGACAGAGATTGTAGATCTCTCTCAAACTAAAGATTTGACATGTGGGATGATGGATTGGATTGAATCATATCTGACTGGTCGTAGTATGACCGTGAGAATTGGCGACTGCGTTACTCCATCATTCATCGTGAGCTCTGGCGTTCCTCAGGGAAGCCATCTAGGACCATTCATATTTCTGCTATAGCTAAATGATCTGAATTTCGCATTGCAATGCATGAAGCTATCATTCGCCGACGATTTCAAACTGTTTCATCTCATCAAATATCTGAAAGACTCAAACTTCTTGCAGTCACAGTTGGATGTATTTTTTAACTGGTGCAACGTCAACAGAATGGTTATAAACGCCTTCAAATGTTTCGTTATCTCCTTCTCTCGTAAACGAACCACGATCATGTATGATTACACTATTTCGCAAGCTGTACTAAAACGGGAGGTATCAATTAAGGATCTAGGAGTGTTATTGGATTAAAAACTTAGTTTCAAAGATCACATAGAATATACCCTCTCTAAAGCATTAAAGATGCTAGGATTCATCTTTCGCATCTCAAAAAATTTCAATAACATATACTACCTGAAATCGTTATATTGCACTCTAGTTCGCGAGTATGCTGTTGTTGTTTGGGCACCATATTATCAAACAGATAAGCTACGCATTGAAACTGTTCAATGCAAGTTCATTCGTTTTGCTTTGCGTCGCCTGAAGAGATCCATTTAATCTTCCAAGCTACGAAAATCGTTGTAGACATACACTTCGATTTGCTTTCTGTCTGCCGTGATACACAAAAAGCTGTTTTCGTCGCGGACCTCATCCAATCTCGAATTGATAGTGCAGATCTCCTACAACAGCTAAGTTTTGACATTCTTCGGCGTAATTTGCGGTTTAATCCCTTTCTCAGAATTCCTCGTGCTAGAACTAACTAAGGGTTCATTGAACAGTTTTCGAGTATATGTCGCGTATTCAATACTTGCTCTGAAGGATTTAATTTCAATTTATCTCGTAACGCCATTTCAATTTATCTCGTAACGCCATTCTCCAAATCTTTTCCCGCTAGTTTTATTAGGATAATTAGTCAATATGAATAGTTGTTAGTTAGCTTTGTAGTTTAAATAAGGGTAATTAAAGATTTCGTTATGTATCATTTGGTCAAATGTTATTTGTTGATACAAAAGATGAGAATGTTTTATGCCTGCTGGAGAAGGAGAACCAAAATCTCAGCTTCACCAGGCTTTTCCCTTGCTCCTAAATAAACAAATAAATAAATTAACAGATGGATGAAAAAGAGATGACCAAGATAAATATTTTAAATTGACCCCACAAATTTCCAACAGCAGCCTTCGGGGATTGTTGTTTATCATTGAATATTAAGACTTATTTGTACTGAAGACGTTTAAAATTTAATAGCAAATCCTTAGGGATTATCGAAAGTAATAAACTAATTTTGAACGGTTGTCCATAACCTACTTCACCGCTACTGATATTACTTAGTCGTGTTTGATGAATGTTCGTAGCAGGATAATGACAGGATCAATTTTCGATTAACGAATTAGCGATAAAATGAAAAATACTTGGACATTCGAAAGTTCAAATTACCCTTTTATTAAATATTGTGTCCATTACCTTTGACATGAACGCTATATTCGTTCAAGAATTGTATCAAAAGGCCTCTCATTCGTCGAGCCACCACATCGGTTTGCTTAGTATTTAGTCCTGAGAATCAATATTCGGTTCTAGTGGAGTGAACATGAGGAGTGATTATTCTTATCGTTAAAGCCAATGTATAAAACAGCAGATCTCACAACTAATGGTTCTTACATGCCACAATTTCTCCTTCAGATATGATAGTCACGATTCGCATATGGTAATTCGTCAAGTAATCCAAAGTTCGGAAAATGAAATGATTTGGCTTAAGCAGCTTACAAATGTCATGAATACCATAAATATTTTCATCTGAACTCATTATTTCAACAGCAGAATCCTATCATTGATACGTAAAAAAATCGTTACATAATTTGATTTGTTCAACTCACGGCCACGATGGCCAACATAATTCATCTAACTACATCTACTGGTAAATGACATTAGAACTTGTGCTTCTGTTTACGGTATAGCTAAAACAGTCATTTGGCAAGTAATGATTTGGATACCCTATTAAGCACGTGTTTCCAAATGACGAATCAATCATGCATGTAAAATCTCCACCCAAATCTACTCGTTGCGCGCCAAACGATTTTTCAAAGATCTAGTATTCTTTTCTTCAACGGCGAAATACTGAGCATCTCCTTGCGCGCCAAACATCAATCGTAGATCTAGCAATCATTGGCGACTTTTGCAGTGGAAAATTCCATTGTCCATACAAAATAACTTTATTGGTTTTTCCCACTTTTCCGGTAAGTTTTCCTAATTTTTTTGATGTACGAACCCGGTGGGGGTAAAAACTGATCAAACAAAAAAAAAAGCATCTCAATCCGTCCATCCGTTCTTACGTGATGCGATTACAAAAAATGATCTCTGCATTTTTATATATATAGATATTTATATATATATATATATATATATATATATATATATATATATATATATATATAGATTTCCAGGCATTTGAAAAACCAAGTTTAATACTCTATTCTGAATAAACGGTAGATTTCGCACAATGAACTAAGATCAACATTACCACCTCAGAGTAAAAACTTTTTCTTCAACTTCAACTATAATTTTTCAAATGAATTTGCCCATTTTCATGAGAAATAGTTGAAAAGGTGGAGAAATTAGAAATTTTCCTACCGATTTGACAGCTCTTACTAAAAGTATCATCTCTGAACAAGCATTTCAGTTTTGCGTCAATATGCCAAAAATAGATTGTGGTCGTTGTTCCAAGACAGTAAAATCTGAAGAGGAAGTTTTTATTAATTATGTGAAAATTTACAAGTCAATCCTGTGATTCTTGTAATGAAAATGTAAAATTGGTCTGCAGCAAACCGATCCGCGAGTGTTTGTTTTATTTTTTCAGTGTGTCATCTCGCCGCTATTTTATTTTTTATTTTCTATGTTTACTAGAACGTTTAAAGGCATAGTTTAGACTACTGGGAGCGCCAATTTGGTATTTTATTATTTTGGTTAGGGAGTAGAGATCAGTACTTCCTACCGCGTCAGGCGTTGTTGTTTGATTGATGGTCATCGAGTGATATCTAGCAAGTAAAGGGTTATTTTTGAGAGGTATAAAATTTGATCAATATAACTTAATGTTTGAAGATGATTTCATGCCAGTGTTGGCCGCTGCTCCGCTTTAGATGGCCCATGGGCAAGGTCCAATTTTGGGGCACTCTCTCCAACATATTGGCCGGTATTTCACGAATAATGTCACCGGCCCATAATCCACACCAAACAGTGACTTTTTTTTAGATACATTGGAAGTTCTTGCAATGCTTCTGTTTGATCTTCACTCCAGATGCGCAATTTTGCATGTTGACGTATCCAATAAAACAAAAATGAGCTTCATCGCTGAACATAATTTTTCGATAAAAAAGTTGTTCTTCCACTAATTTTGACAGCGCATATTCATGATTAAATTATAGACCAAACGACGATTCATGATCAAATTATAGACCAAATTGAACAAGATTGAAAATGAAACAAGACACAATTCAAGCGTGATCTGTCAAAATCAGTGTTGCCAAAATTATACCAGAAAAAAATCACCCTTTATAACGGCTGCTTATTGAAAACAGAACGCAAAGGATGAAATACACGAATTGAAGGCAAACCTTCCGACGGCCGGCTATTCGAAGTTTCACGAGTTTCGGATGGTAGTCATTTTATACATCGTGATTTAGTAGGAAATACATATAAATACAAAACACGATAAAATTTTGTATCATCGGTAGCTGGCTACTCAGAGCAATAAACTCATGGTAATATTATTAGAATATTGACTAACAAAGTACCCTTTCCTGTGATGCAGATGGAAATTCCTCGATTTCTAGTAGCAAAATGCATCTAACTTGCAATCCTGCTTTTCTCTAGTAATCTACATTCGGGTGGAGTCGAGTGTCATTGGAAAAATACAAAACTAACCTCTTAGTTTTTTTTTCTGTCATGATTTTGAACGCTTACAGCTTAGTCATTTGTTGACGAATTTGTATAATTTTTCTTCAATCGATTTGAAAACATTTAACTTTTACATGTATTGCAATGTCGGTTTGGTATTTCAATAGCAAAGCATTGAAAACTTGGGTTCAGTTGATCAATATTTTCTCGAGCCAATAACAGCATATCATAATGATATCATCCTCTCATGCCAAGTGTCAAAAACCAAATTTAGGTCCTTTCACAAGAAGTAGTCTGGTAAAATCTGGCTTCATCTATGTCAACAAAAAAGTTTCATTTGGTTCTTTACGTCTCGTCACCGACTCGTCTGTAAATGAAGTTCTCGTGCATGAAGATTTGAAGCTCACAACAGACGTGATTCTACGGGCAAAAATAAATCTCTCTGGTCCTCAAAATTTTTCTCTGTCTCTTTGCACAAAAGTGTGTGATGATCCGTATTTAAGGGCATTTAGCCCATACAATACAATCAACTTTCCCAAATGTCAAATTGTGAATAAAATAATCAAAACTTTTTCTCTTGCTCATTTATTTTTGTTTCCATTATAGGGGTTCTAACCTTAAGGTGATTCGCCGATTTGAACCAGAAAAGCTTTCTGACCCTATGTGCGGGGTAGGAAATCGTACTCGGGTGCAGTGCAGTAAAATTTCATTTTCAATCGAATAATATAAGATGAAAATGAAATTTATGGCCGCTGACCGTCAGCATATCCCTACTAACTCATTTGACTTTTGCTACCATTTTCAATTGAAGCTCCTGGAATTCATCGTCAGTTGAATAATCGTACCTAGTCATTTGAAGTTTTGCTTGCTCAGTTTCGAGTGCCAAGTAGTCTAGCTCCTTCATTGCCTTCACTCTTGGTAGTAAGCAAGTTCGAACGAATAGAATTATAAATGGAATAAAGTATTAAAAATGAAAACTGAAGGAGGAAACAATTAATTTATGTGTACTCTGTGATTGATATTTGAGCTATCTGGTTTGTCTTCCATATATTTTCTTGAACCAATTCGAATGTTTACATGAACCTCATTTGAAGGCCGCTCTCACACTATTGAAAGAGATATTTTGTTACTTCAAGAGATCAGCTGACAGTGGTTAAACTGAGCCTCGATTGAAGAGAAACGAGCGATGAACTGAATGCTGCCCGTTCGGGCCGTCAGCAAACATTGTGTGTGTCAGAGAGTGAAGTTTACTGCGTTAGAGAGATCGTCAATGTGTTCCGCATTCAGTTTCAATTGAATTGAATGAAGTTTTACTGCACTGCTCGGTTGGACTATAGAAAAAGTATCGACGATATACTCGTCCCTTCTTACTCGGTTTTTCTCTCGCGAATATCAACTCAGAAAAGAGTGACAAACCGATTAAATTCATGAATAGAGCATGTAATCAAAGGCAGTGTTGGAAAAATCATGATCAGAAATAGTTCGTTTTATTATCACTAGTGATAAAATGAGTTCATGAGATTTTCTAATAAAAACTCAGTGACTGAAAAAGTCATCTCAGAGATTTTTATTCATGAAACAAGCATCCGCAAAACTCTAAACCACAATGTTCGCAAGTGATATTTTGTGTCAGCGAAACTAGATGACGAATTTTCACATTCAGAAATATCTCCGAGAAGATAATCAAAAGGGAGGAGAGTCTCCGATGATATTCCGATGCTGAATTTCCACTACGCTTCAGTTCGACACCGAAGTGATTCGCACACGTTTTAATTATTATATTTCCATCAATAAAAAAATCTCTGCAGAATAAATATGCAACTGAATCGAACTGAGAAATAATGACTGCGTCAATATGAACAACAAAATTTTTACCACATTTAAAATAGTAATTGAGATGGTTGATTACACACTGCACAATATATTCAGATTAAACCCAATAAAACGCTATTTAGCATGAATTTGATTTATAGAAGTAACAGGAGTGCAGCATTGGTGGTGCGTTTGAATGTGCGCAGCGTTAGCCTGCGCTCCTGTTACTTCTGCGTATGATTTTCAAGCTAAATTGGCTAATATTTTTTAATAAGCTACATAACATGCTTAGTGATTGGTTTTCATTAATATTTTTAGAATCATTAAAATTATTTTTAATCAAAGCATTTACTGTTTATATTAATGAAATTTTTCCTCATTGGCGAGTTTATTCATCATGTATTCTGTAAAGGGTTGAGATATAACGGCTCATTTCCCAAAAATCTTCTGTTCAGAAATTATATCAGATATATTCAATGTTCGAACTTTTTTCCTAAATGCCATCGAGTATCTTCAGTTTTAGTGAAAATCGCATTTGCAAACAACAACAGTACTGAACTTTTTAGGCAGTGAGTTTTCTGATCGATGATTTTTTTATGTCTGTGAAAAAATTCAGTCACGATTTTCGAAATTTTGACTTTTTCCCAACACTGGTCAAAGGCTCAGTTTCTACCTATCTACTTATTTTTGAGTTAGGTATCGAAGCCGTTCAAATTTGTCTAAAAATCTTTCATTTTTCACAGGTCCTGTTAGAGATATAATGACCTGTTTGTATAACGAACAAATTTAAACAATTTAGAATTTTTTGCTGGATTTATTTTTCCAGTTGTAGAATGTATTATCAAAATTGGGCCTGCTGAAAAGCAATATTTTATCAATCAAGGAGACGACGTAACTGATCTTAAGTGTTCATGAAATCCTGAGTTATCTATGAGCCTTTGGTGCAAAAGTTAATCAATGCTTGTTCCATTTACCATTACATCCACAGGACAAATTCGGAGAAAATTGGAAACTCTGCTTCACACCACGCATTTCATTCAGTAGCAGTTCTGCTTCGGTCGGCAAATATAGGTTCTGTCCCAATTTTTTGCTCGGTCAACGACTGCCTCTAAGCAGAGCGGATGGGTGAAATATTCGCTGTGTCATCCGCTCGGTTAATTGGGAACAGCTCGTTTGGAAGTTTTTAGTATGGAGCCGACTTGCATTCGGTGGAGTTGGATAATACCGTAGAAAAGGTTGCTTGTGCATATCAGCATCAGCAAGATATTTTATCGGTTTATTTTCAATGTGTGTGTGTATGCACGTATAAGAAAATCGCTCCCACAGAATTCAGGTTGCACCGCAGGCTGTTTGTGCATTTTTGATGTCATCGGGATCGGTCGAATCTTGTACAAAACCCTGTAACTTTTTCATTGAAAAATGAATTTATTTCCTTCAAGCACAAAGCCAAAATTTTGAGCCATCGCACATTATGGTGAATGAGAAGGTTGGAATATTGAATTCATTTCTTTTATGAATTCTATAAAAACACGACGACCTCTTTCAAAGGGTGTTTTTAAGAGCTTGCTGATTTAAAACTCAAATAAAATACATGCCAAATTATGGAAAAGCCAAATGTTTTTTTTTAATTGGTGGATAATTTCTTGGCTTTTAACTTTGCAAATATGATTTCGGGCATATGGTTGTCGCGACTATTGTTCACAAATGTCATTCTTGAGATCCAATTTTCGACCACTTTTACAAACATTTAAGGGCGTATTTTAGCAATGACATGCTGCGTATTGCTTTCCAAAGCATCAATCGTTACTGATTTATCCTCATAAACCAATAACTTCACTTATCCCCACTAAAAATAATCGAGTTGCGTCAAATCACACGAATGCGGAGGGCAATTCACCGGTCGATTTCTCAAAACATTGTTGCCGTTGAAATGTTCTTTTGATAAGTCGATTGTTTCAGCCGCATTATGACAAATGGCACCATCCTGTTGAAACTACATTTTGTCCACATTAATATCTAGGAGATTCGGCAACTAAAGTCTATTGATCATGGTTCTGTATCGATTTTCATTCACGGTAACGTGTCGTTCTGTTTCATTTTTGAGGAAATTAGGATCAATGATTCCACCAGCCCATAGACCGAAACAAATAGTACATTTATCGAGATGCATTGGTAATTCTTGAACGGCTTGTGGTTTTTTTTTGCAATTTTACTTATTGATGTATCCATTCAACCAAAAATGCACCTCATTACTAAAGATAATTTACGTTATTCATGATGATTGCCAAACAATACTGAGTAGAGACGTCACTTTACACTATCAAAATAACTTTCAGACATAAGACTAATCCCTGGTTCAATATTCTTTAAGAGCTATGTTCAGAGAAATAGCCGCTCACTAGTTAGAGAACCATTTATTGAATTCATTTTTTTCGAGTGATGACACGATGACTTAAAAAATATTTACTTAGTTTTTTTTGCAATGACTGAGTGTAAACATATATTGGAAAAACAATGAAGGTAGAACTTAACTCAAAAGATGATTTTTTGGTAAAAGATACGCTCAGAAACAGGACTGCGTTCTTATGCATTCCGTGCATACACGCTACCATTTCGCCACCCTGAACCTTGTGATAGACACAGCTCTAAAGCACGATTAGGCATGATAGAACGTACATCGAACATAGTCTACATCCTGGCCGTCTCTCGACCGGTACCATACTCAGTCATTCCAAAAACTAAACTTAATTATGACGAATTTACGTCAAACCAACTGAAATAAATAAATCGTTTAAAACAATTACGGTTTGATTTTCCGTACCAGTCTGCTTCTGGTAGTGAAAGGGCAGACTATCAAACAGCTTTCATAGGAGTCTGTCGCTGACGGTAAACAACCAGCGACTGGCACAATAGAGAAGGCAGCAAGTGATTATAAATATACTCTCCTACCCAGTGATTGAGCGGAAGAATAGGTATAGAGCAAGAACACAAGTGTTTGTTGTCTAATGAACAGAGAAGATGTTTGGATATGGGATACCGGTCTTGAGGCGGCTATGATTTAGACCATGTTTGATGTACGCTTTACCATACTTAGTCGTGTGTTAGAGCTGTGTCTATCACAAGGTTCAGGGTGGCGAAATGGTAGCACGTATGCACGGAATGCATAAGAACGCAGGTTCGAGTCCTGTTTCTGAGCGCATCTTTTTTCAAAAAGATAATCTTTTCCGTGAGTTTCTCATTCATTTGGCTTCTCCAATATATGTTTCCACTCAGTCATTGCAAAAACTGGACGTGAATCTATTTTTCAGATCGTTTTACTAGAGAATAAAAGCTATTTGGTGATCTGTATGAGGGTTCCATTTTTCTCCTTTTGTGCTACGCCCTTTATCTGCCGGATTCAAGAAAACCCGAATTATTAATATTCCTAAATAATTTTCAACACTTATTACCCAAACAATCCTCCATTAACCGAAACAGCAAACAGAGATTTTTCGCTTCTCTCCAGAACCAAAACCAGTCCGGGGTCGAATCTGGTAACCAGAGGTCGTTTGCGCTTTCCCGTCTGATTGTCACAGTAGCTTTCTGATTGCTTTTATAATTGACCAGCATTGTGTTCCACAAAAAGAACGGCAGAGCAAATTGTGGCCGTGTTAATTAACATCGGCAGCTCAACCGGGTTTGCTAGTTCGGGTGGAACGGAACGAACATTACCACACGGCACGCAAACAAGCAAACAAAACGGCAACCCATGCTTCAATTAACCTGCCTTTGGTGAAATCGAAAAATCCTCTCCCAACAAACGAAATACACAAACAAACAAACAAAAAATCATGCACTGGAAGCGAGTATGGTAACACAAGCAGGTACTTACCTCCAGGTTGTAACTATTTCCCGGGCAAACTCCCGGATAGTCGAACGGGTCGTTCTCGTTATGGAAACTTCCGGACTGAGGATCCGATCCATTTGCCGACTTCGGTTCGAGATGGCCCGAGCTCGCTGTCCTGGGAATGGTTGCTGTGATGTTGGATTTTTGTAGACCCATCGAGGACAGAGTGGTTAGGTCATTGGTGGATGTGGTGAAATGCTACCGTGTATGTGTATGTGAGGACGCGGGCGGAAAGCGGAAGAACAAGATAAAGTGCAATGTTTAGGCGCAAAATCAATTACCGTAATTGCCTCGGAAAATTGCGTGCGGTTAGTCTTGACTGGGAGATGGGTAGGTCTGTTGGGGACTGCGACCATCAATCGATTGGAAAATCAGGGATGGTTCTTCCTTTTAGATGAAATTTAGCAATTACATTTGCAGTCCATCTTTGGAGCTGCAACCGGCTGATGTTATAAGCTAGTAGTAGTTTATTTCTGTTTTGCAATCTGGTTTCTATAAACGTATCCTTCCGGTAGTGGCACGACATGTATTTTCAATAAACAGTCAAGTGGAGTTCGAGTTGCCCTAGCGTAACGATCAGAAAGTTAAGAAGCACTACTGTTTCGGAAATCGATTTTCTATTCTATAATAACTACTAAAATGGCTGCATGGGTCAAAATACTACGAAGCAGGATATAAATATCAATACGAAATATTAAGATTTCTTTGGAGATTCAGGAAGTTCTGTACACTAAAATTTCGTTATTTTATATATGTTTGAGGTATGGACACACAGACTATTCTACAGCTTTCATTTCATTCTATTACACAGTTTATTTGGATTCAACATCCATTTGATCCCTAACTCAAGATGATTCTGATGAGTCGTTGAATATTTGAATTCCCTACTCTGGGCGAAACCTTCAAGTTTGCTAAGTCGGTTAAGCCCAAAAAGCATCTTCTTCGTGAACCTTTCCGCTGAGTCAAGAACCCGAGCCGAACTTAAACTCGCTACCCCCCCGCATCAAAAACTAAATACTGACACAGGAAAATGCATACAAGGCAACCAACTTACCAGCTTTCCGGAGGACCCGTACTTTCGGTGGCGATCTTTTTCGAGGCGCAACAGAATCTGGGCGTTCTGTTCACACGTGTAGGTGTGCTGACGGGGATTCTTCCGATCCAAACTGTACTGATATAATGGCCTTAATGGATTCGGTATTATCTGCAAATATTTGAGATACACAACAGGAGACGGTGTGAGATTGAGCTTGATGGCCGGGTTCGGTGGTGAAGCTGACAGCAACGAAAGTGGTTGCGTAAATATTTAATGGAATTTCGTGGTACAAAATTGGGGTGTTTCACAGCTACAATGGGGAAGGCGGAGTTCGACTGGCAAGTGTTGCCGATGGTCAGTGTTATTGGCTTGATGTTTTTCGGTAACTTTCTGGGCGAGAATGAATTTTTCCCATGGGATACGCAGCAGATGGATGGACCAAGTCGAAGAACGAACAGTGACTGGCGGTGGGAGCCAAAGTGGCCTCATTCTTTTGCCGAGCGTGAGAAGATGGATTACCCTAAATCAATGTCATATGTAGAAACTTCGGCTATTGGAAGATAAGGTTTCTGGATGGGGAAACTGTATTAGCTTGTGATTTGGGTATGTAATACCTATCGACATATGTTCGTGGGCTTCGTTTACATTGTTGTCGCTATGTCGATACATTGTTATGGCAATGTTGAAAACACAGTGTCAAAACAATCAACATCATAGCGAGGTTGTGTTGACATCATTAATCTGATATACATACATACGGCAAACGTGTGCTTGTATTCAACCGCCGGTGAACAAACTGTTGACTATTGTCACACACAAGTCTGTGAGAATTAGATGACATGTCATGAATGCAATATTGTTAATTGGAGAAAATGAGGTATTTTGATCAGTGGATTATGACATAATTTGATATTGCTAAGAGTTGAGTTCATTGTTATGATTTTGTTATTCTCATTTGCATCGGGCAGTATTTTTTTTTTAATGACTATTCATTGGAATATGAGTTAAAATTAAATTATTAAGATTTGAATTGGGTGTTCAGCCACAAGTGATGAGTTTTCAGCCCTATCATATATATGATTTGGTTATTACCATGAAGACATCATTTGCTTCCGCAATTCTGAGATTTTTGTGTAGGGAAAATTCTAAACCTACTTGTATTGTGTAATGGGGAAAAAGAACTTATATACTAACTTACTAACTGATACAGAGAGCGAATCGATTCAATTGAAGATTGCATCGATTTTTGTCGGAATTTGCTTATAATATTATGTGACATTACATCTAATGGTTCTATATTTGTGAGTCTGTGTAACTCATTTGTACTAAACCAGGGAGGACGCTTCAAAATCATTTTCAGAATTTTATTCTGAATCCTTTGAAGCGTTTTCTTCCTGGTGGAACAACAACTTGACCAAATTGGTACTGCATAAAGCATGGCTGGTCTGAAAATTTGTTTATAAATTAACAATTTGTTTTTTAGACAGAGCTTGGAATTTCTGTTTATAAGAGGATATAAACATTTAATATATTTATTACAGTTTGCCTGAATTCCTTCAATGTGATCCTTGAAAGTGAGTTTTTTGTCATACGTTAAACCTAAGTATTTAGCTTGATCAGACCATGTCAATTAGAAGCCATTCAATTTGAGAATGTGATTATTGTTTGGTTTAAGAAAAGAAGCTCTTGGCTTATGAGGAAAGATAATTAATTGCGTTTTTGCTGCATTTGGTTCAATTTTCCATTTTGACAGATAATCACTGAAAATATTTAAGCTTCTTTGTAGGCGACTGCAGATCACTCTTAGATTTCTACCTGTGGCTAACAGACTTGTGCCGTCACAGAATAGCGATTTCTGACAACCAACGGGTAGATTTGGAAGATCAGAAGTGAAAATATTATACAAGATTGGAGCTACGCTCGAACCCTACGGAAGAGTACGATCAGTTAAATAGTTTTGAATCATTTTGATCAAATAAATAGGAAACTGGAAATCAGACATTTTTGCTATTAAATCTTTGTGCCAAACACTGTCGAATGCTTTTTCTATGTCTAGAAGAGCAACTCCAGTGGATAACCCAGAAGATTTATTTGCTTTTATCATGTTCGTTACTCTGACAAGTTGATGAGTAGTTGAATGTTCATGACGAAATCCAAACTGCTCTGGTAAAAAAATTGAATTCTCATTTATATGAGACATCATTCTCAACAAGATAATTTTTTCAAAAAGTTCACTGATAGAAGAAAGTAAGCTAATTGGTCGATAACTTGATGTTTCTGCTGGATTTTTATCAGGTTTCAGGATAGGAATTACTTTAGCGTTTTTCCATCTTTTTGGGAAGTAAGCTAATGAAAAACACTTGTTGAAAATTTTAACCAGGAGTCTCAAGGCAACATCGGGAAGATTTTTAATAAGAATATTAACAATTCCATCATTACCAGGAGCCTTCATGTTTTTGAGTTTCCTAATAATTGATTTAATTTCATCAAAATTCGTCTCAATAATGTCATCTTGTGATAACACTTGGGTTGAAATATGATCATATTTCAGTGAGACTTCATTTTCAATAGGACTCACAATGTTCAAATTAAAATTGTGGACACTCTCGAACTGCTGAGCAAGTTCTTGAGCTTTTTCGCTATTCGTACGAAGTATTTGATTTCCTTCCTTGAGAGCAGGAATTGGTTTCTGAGGTTTCTTAAGAACCTTAGAAAGTTTTCAGAAAGGTTTAGAAAAAATTTTCATTTCGCAAAAGAGTAAATCTATGTTTAATTTCTTTTTGTAAATCCTTAACTATGTTTTTCATAGCAGGATCACGAGAACGTTGATATTGTCGTCGACGAACATTCTTCGACCGAATGAGCAGTTGAAGATTGTCATCGATGATAGGAGAATTTAATTTAGTTTGAGCTTTAGGAACTGAAAGATTTCTAGCTTCGATAATGTAATGATTCAAATTATCGATTGCTGTGTTGATATCCGCAGAATTTTCTAAAATAGTTTCGTGATCCACATGATTTTCAATGTGAGATCTGTTATCCAACCAATTAGCTCTATGATAGTTGAATATAGAACTAATTGGATTAATTATAGCTTCGTTGGAAAGTCTGAATGTTACAGGAAGATGATCTGAGTCAAAGTCAGCATGTACAATCGGTTCACTACAAATGTGACTTTGATCTGTTAGAACCAGATCAATTGTAGACGGGTTTTTCACGGAAGAGAAACAAGTCGGATTACTGGGATGAAGAACTGTGAAGTAACCAGCTGAGAGTTGATTATGAAGTATTTTACCATTACTGTTATTTTGCCTACAATTCCACTGGACATGCTTAGCATTTATGTCCCCTATTATGAAAAATTTCGGTCGATATCTTGTGAGTTTTTGCAAATCGCCTTTAAAGAAATTTAATTGTTCGCCGGTGCATTGGAATGGCAAATATGCTCCAGCGATGAAATAAATTCCATGAATGGTTTCAACTTCGATTCTCAAGCTTTCAATAACTTTAGTATTGAAAGAAGGTAAAAATCGATGTTTAATTTGCCGTTGGACAAAAATGGCAACTACACCACCCATTTCAGTAAACCTATCAAATCGATGAACCACATAATGTGGATTACTTTTCAATTTGACATTTGGTTTAAGAAAAGTTTCTGTCACAATGGCAATATGAATTTTGTGAACTTTGAGAAAATTATAAAATTCATCTTCAATCGATTTCAAAGATCGAGCATTCCAATTTAAAATATTCAAATAATTGTTTAACATCACTGTTAAATTTTAAATTCATTATAATATGATTTGCAAATTGCCATCCGATTTGAAATGCTTCAAAAAGTGATGAAGTCGAATTCATTCGGATGATCATTTGAAAAAGTTGATCTAACTACAATTTATTTATTCATTTTATTTTCAGTTATATCGCCTAAATCAACTTCATTTAAAGAAGCGAATGGCATTGAAGGAATATTTGTAGGTAGACTACCATTAGAAGAAGATGATATGGCCGATCTACCTATTAATAAATTGTTTTCGTTAGAAGATGAACTGCAAGGCGGTCCTGTGTTTTGATTGTTTACATTAGAAGAATTAAGTGGTAGATTTCTACCTGATATACTGGCATAACTGACATTAGAAGAAGATGATGACGAGGTCGATCTACCTGTCAATAAATTGTTTTCGTTAGAAGACGAATCGGCAGGCGTACCTGTTTTTTGTTTTAAATTCGAAGAAATAAGTGCCTTGGAAGAATACAGCATAGAATCAACGGAAGGGAAATCCGTCCGTTGTCTTTTATTTTTACATTCAGATTTTATAAGATCGTGAATGTTGTTAGAAAAATGTTGAATAACGGATTGTGATTTATTCCGTATTGAATTATTTTTAGCCTTAGGCTTGTTGCCTTTCCGGTTGGACGCAGGCATTTTTGAAATGAATGAAAATTTAAATTAAATTAACTAGGCTAAATTAGTCTTTGATTAGACTCCTAGTTTGGAAAAGTCTTTATAATGACTGATTAGTTCGAAGAATAGTTCTTTGAATAGTTAGCCTTAAAAAAGGCTGATTAATTTCTTAGTCACTCTAATATCACTCTTTGTATAGCCTTGAGAAAGGCTGACTAATTGATAGTCTATAAAAAGACTGTTAGTGATTCAGGTAGCCTTGAAAAAGACTGAAGCCTTGAATCAATGAAACTCTAGGTAGCCAGAAAAAATTTCCAGGAGCCAAGAGCTATTCGCGTGCGGTTCAACACCGACTGAGGCAGTATTATTTATTTTATTGAAATAGTGGCAAAAGAAAATTTTGTTTAATATAGCAAATATTGTTGCTCGGAACATCAAAACTAGTTATTTGATTTTTCTCAGTGGATTAGTTTGTTTCAAACAATATTTTGATAAAACTAACGAACATTTTATTTGTGTGTTCCTGTCAATTTCTTAACAAACAATTTCATAGTAGTATTATGAAAACCTTACATGATTGTTATTCTTAATAAATTTCATAGTAAATTCAACGCTTTCGTTTGTTAACATCGCTCATTTTGCTTTTTTTTAAAGAGTAAAATGATTTCTTTCCAAATATTTGGAAGACTTGTTTTTGTTACATTTTTCTTTTTAATTTATATATTTGTAAACAATTTCAATTACATTGATAATATTCCAAATATTTATATACCACACTCAAGCCCTGGTATCTTACTTTTTATAGAATCCAATGATTTGGTGCCCTTTCAGTCCGGTTAAGATAGAGTTAACCTGCATCAAATATTTGTTGAAAAAAAAAACCGTGCTATGGAATGTTATGCAGTTTCTAATAATATTTATTATCAATACTTACGTTGGGATTGTTAAAAAGCCCCAAGAAAAAGAAATAAGCAGATAAAACTTCACTTTTGAAACGCGAGAAAACTTTTTTGTTCATTCACGGTTGAAAAAAAAACAGCTCTGGTTTAAAAGAAATTAAACTGACACGGTTCTATAACTATAAACTTTGTTGTATCATCACACAAATAAGATCGCCCCTCCCGAAATCCAAATAGTAATGAATATGTTAATAATAATAATGATGTGAAGCGAATAGGTTCAGCAGATGAGGAAGTTATCCTTCCGCTGGATCCCGCATATACTTATTTAGGACTAGAAAGACGAACGCAAGTGCACTTCGAGTACATATTTGGATGGATTCATTATTATACGCTAGAGAACAAAATGATTACTCGACAAAGAACCGAAGTCGTGCTTTAAAGCGGCAAGAGTGCATCGAAAGCTGGGTTTCTGGGATTGTCATGGTATACTTTTGGAGGATTACTTCAATGCAAGTATTAGCGTGCATTAATGGAGCGATTTAAGACCAAAATCGCTGTGAAAGGGCCTTGCATGAAGTACATGAGCATCGCTACTACGGTTATAATCAACAGTTTAGGGTCACTTGCCCATCCACCTTGTTCACCTGATTTGGCCTCTTCGAACTATTATCTGTTTCCAACCCTTAAAATCATCTCTGAGAAATCGATGTGAGTTTCGAAACCTGTATAGTTAGAGTAAGTTTGTATGGTCATCAACTGATATGACCTACAAATTTAGAACATGTTTTCCGTTCTCCACGAATCGGAGTAAGGGAGCTATCTCGGACCACTTCTCGCAACCTTTCACAAGTCTTGTGGATTTTTGTGGACTATAAATGGACATTTAGAAAATCTTAGACATGTGCGCATGTGAAATGGCATGACAGTAAACGTTAAGAAATGTAACACAATAACCTTCTCTCGGTCACAGTTACAAATTTGATTTAAATACTTAATAATGATAGTTTCAGTGTCTGTTGAAAACACCGATAAAAGACGTACCGAAAATTATGTACATAGGCAACCCTCAGTAACATAATTTTTTATCTTAGGGCCCCTCCCGAAACGAAATTCTGGGTACGGGCCTGCCGCAGATACAATGAATTAATTTTTTTCGTAACATAAAGCTAAAGGAAAATTGAATCAACATAGATATTGCCAAAATAAAATCAACTCTACTTTTGTTGCTACGCAATAAATAGGTGATAAAATCTGAATCATAAAATCAGCTGGAACAATTATTTTTTTTGTTTGACAAGAATGAAATTTTTATTCACATTAATCGGAGATTATTGTTGGTGGTGAAGGGAGAACATTTTTTGAAACAATCATATTCTAGCTTGAAATTAACATGAATCAGATTTAAAAATAGACCATCTGATTTGTTATTTTAAGCAAGCTCAATTTCTCTGCGTGTACGCTAAATCGTCTATTAAAATAGAAACAGAACAGCCGAATTTCACAAAAGGAATGTAATGAACAAACTGTTTATTTGACTGAAGCGCTCTTATTTGTTGAATTTGAAATTTGGAGTTCGGTTTGACATGTTCCTTCTTTCGGTTTTATACTTGATGAGCTGTCAATCATAATAAAGAACACGCAAAAGCCAGTGAACGCAAAACAACTAGAATATTAATTGTTTTTCTGAAATCGATTGTTTAAAATTTGGTACAATAAATCGAATGTTGTTTTAACTACACTATTATTTTTGTGCTGGCAGTTTAGCAATGACACCCATCAAAGACATTCACCACAAACTAGTCATGAAACGTTACAGTTGAGCAATGACATACACCCTAAGCGGAAAATGAACCGTTTCAATGAGGTGTCACTCGTGCAAATGAACAATGACACAATCCCAGCAAAGTTACCTGTATGCATGAAAGCAAAAAAATGTCTCAGTTGTTTTAAACAATTTTTTCAGTTATTTGAACTTAAAACGCCTATTGCAACAAATATTTTTCTACTACTAGTCGCTTTGGGGGGCAGTTAATCGTTCACCTCTGAAACATGGAAAACTTGTTTTACAATTAACTCTTATGTTCTTCTGCTTACTTTTACTTACATGAAACGGTCACTACGTAACTGACATACATGACATTCATTTGCCATTAAAAATTTTCAATATGAAGCGTTTCTGGTGAAATGAAAAGGATTTTTGTTTTGCATTTTACTATTTTCGTTCTCCACCAAGTGACAGCATTTGAATACAGCAATTTTGTTTACCTGAATGGTTTGACAAAATCAACAGATATGTTACTTCATTAAATTAAATCAACGTTTTTGTTGAAACAACCAGGGCTTGTTCCAATAATTGCAATATTGTAATTTTGTGATCTGCGGGTTCTCCGTGAAGGATTTGAGAAGGATGTCACTATTTTAGGCTCAGTAAACAATCACGTATAGTCTTACAAAATACGAAGGATGTATCGTCCTGTACGACGAATCGTACCTGAAGGTGGGATATGGGCTGCTTCTCAAGCTTTAAAAAGCAATGGACAGTGGGGAAAAAAGATCAAAAACATGACTTTACTGAAAAACTTCATAGCAATCTATGTTAATATTCTCAAAGAAGGTATTTCTATTGCAAAAATTATCGTAGAATCAATTGATGATAATTAGAACAACCGCAAAATTCACTTTTCACTATTCCTATGCCCTTCTTACGACTTTAAAAAACTGACTGTAAAACTGTGGAATAAATGAGTTTGACTAACTAAAAGATAGTCCTGAAATTTTCAAAAATTTCATAAATGGATTGTATTCTGTTTAACCCCAAATCTTCTTCTTCCATAGATTTTCAGCAAAAAAATCTACTGATCGGTGTATGGGTCAATTATAGTAAACCAAGACAGCTCTTTGTTATGCATATAACCCCACAAATTAATTAACAGATAGTTTCTATGATTGCATTCGCCCGGGTTGGCGGCTCAATGCATAGGGCGCTGGTCTTACAAGCTAGTGGTCGTATGTTCGAACCCCGATATGGAAGGATTCGTAGTGTCAGTAGGATCGTAGTACTAGCCATGCAATGATCCTGTACTGTAAAGAAAATTAGACATTGTTCGTTCCTAGTTGAAGTTTCGACATCGTTTATTTTCTGTATTTTTAATTCCCACTCTTATATAGAACACAAAGACGTAGTCCCACGTCAAAATTATCGACATTTGTTGCAACTTTGTACTTTTCATTCTCCTTACAACAAACACTTTAAAATTTTTAACGATTTTAGATTCAAGAAAATACGAAGCCTTCGGCCCTTCCGCATGTGTGTACAAAAAGACAGCTTCCAAGTTCTAAAAACATCTGTTCATTGAATTGAAATAGGAAAGTTTGTTCAAACGTAATGTAGTGAAGTCTACGAATCAAAACACCCTGTAGTTTCAGAACTGGAAGTATCAACCACAACGAATTCAGGGGTTCTGTATGAAACCGTGAGCCTTTTCTTTCTATAAGTTCGTGAAAATCGGCCGGAAGATTTGAATTCTATTTTGCCGGTGTCTGTAGCATAGTGTGGTGAAGAACTACACTTATTACACGACCATACTTGGGGACTCGAATTTAGTGTTCGACCCTCTCCAGTAGAAGGTAAAATAGAATTCACTTCTTTCTTCTGATAATGCTTATATGAGCCTGACTAGGCTCAGCTTTTCCGTTCTAAATTTATAACTGATTCAATCTGATTACCTATCCGTCTTTTCATTTCCTATCTTTCGTCTCTCTCAGTTAATGCTTGCCGAAAAGAACCGATCGATATAGTAGACATTATACGGCAATTAAAAATAAATAACACATCTCTGTGAAAATAGTCTGAGTTTCTTTTTGCAGTATTTAAACACTATTTTTGATGCTTCCGTAGTCGGAAATCGGGTACCAGGACAGCCGGAACTAGTTTGTTAGGCCATCTACTAACAATAACTAACGGTGGAAATAGTTTCGAACCAAGTTTAGAATTTTTTCACGTTTTTGGCTTCGTCGCTAAAAGTTACGCTATACATTTTTTAATACTCTTCACAGCGGAATTCCGGAACCGAAAGTTGTATTCGGATGAAAATCTAAAGCTTAGTATGGGATCATGAGACCTTTGGTTTGAACTTGAGTTTGTAAGAATCGGTCATGCTCTATCTGAGGAAAGTGAGTAAGTAATCAGCTTAGGTGTTGGTTTTCGGTTTCTTTCTAGCGTGTACGAAATTGAACAAAGCCTACTCTGTGCATTGTTTGTAAAAGCAAGTTGTGTTTTCTTCTTCCGTGCCAGCTCTGGTGATTAGATGTGCGTACTGGTTTTGTATCGTCATTTTATATGGCGGTTTGACACTGTAATTGCGGATCCGGAAGTCTGGTCGCTGATCTTACAAGAAAGTTGTCATTTGGTCGAGCCCCGACCTGGAAGGATTCATAGTGTCAGTAGGATCGTAGTGCTATGCAATGATTCTGTACGCTGAGAAGCCTGTTCAAACAGAAAGGCCAAATTCCACAAAAGGAATGTAATGCCAAGACTTTTTTGGAAGTCAGATCCGAATGAAATTTCACAGTAGCTTTTGAGAAAATATGAGATTTGTGAAAATCGGTTCAAGCATCGCTGAGATATCGATGTCAGTTCTACTTTTGGAGTTTTTCTTCACTACCTTCGGTGCTTCTGGAAAATAATAGTGCCAAATCAGTTTTACATGCCCACAAACTAATAAGTTCTGCCAACTAGAAGCTATCATCAATCAGTTTAATGGGATTTGTAGTATTTACCATCTTTTTTTAATCCACCAAGTGGTGTTATGATGCCTTTCTCATATTACTTATATTTTCAAAAAGATTCTGCGAAGAATTTTTTTTCCAATCTTGAAAAAATAAGAAACTTTCTTTGGGTGTAAACTAACATAACTTTTTCAATTTGTAAACAGTTATGTCAAGTTAGTAAGAATTTTTTTTTTTGCAACGTCGCACTGAATGATTGAACACGCTTTACCCTATAGTTCCTGAGACTATAGGAACATTTATTTGAGCCTTTTTGTAGGAATCGATCAAATCATCTCTGAGAAAATTGAGTGAGTCTCGATTTAATCTTTTTTACCACCATTTCAGTACTTCTGGAACCGGCAACTTGAAACCAGTATAGCCGAAGTCGGTTCGTTTTGTAAGTAACTAATATAGCCTACAATTTGAATCCCTTTTTGCATCGTCGCTTTAAATGACGGTGTGAAATTTAATATGGTACTACGAGATTTTTTATTTTATGAGTGACATTATTTGACACATACTCACACAGACACATACAATGCTTAGCTCGATGAACTATGTCGAATGATATACGACACTTAGCCCTCTGGGCCAATTTTCACTAGTCAATTCTTCAAGGGATTGCATAAACTTTCTATTTGAGAAAGGCAATATGTGTACTTCTATAGAAAAGTATCGTTATCATGATCTTGTAATAACACTAACAAGTAGGTACAAATTGAATTAAAGAATTAGTAATTTACATATTTTTCACCTGAGAAATATAAATTTTAATGTGGTAACCTTGCACGCTATACGAAATTGAACAAAGCACGCTGCGAACGGAGCAAAGCATCGCCCTCTAATTCCGGAACCGGAAGTCGGATCTGAATGAAATTGCACAGTATGCTTCAAGACAATAATAGCTTTAATTTGAATCATGATTCGTGAAAACCTGTTCAACCGTTGCTGAGTAATCGAAGTGAGTTCTGTTTTAGAGATTTGCTTCACTATTATCGGTGCTTTCGGAAGCGGAAACTCGGGACTACTAGTCCCAAATTAGTTTTATATATTCACTAACTAACAAGATCTGCTAACTAGATGAATTTAGCAGTAAGTTTTACTAATAGTACTGTTGTTGTACCGTTGAATTCCACTATGTTATATCACGTCATTACACTCTCACAAAGTCACTATTTTCACAGTCACTATTTTTCCGAAAGTGTATCAAACGTTATAATACAGATACGTATTTCGGAATGCTATTTGCATCCTTCTTCAGTGTATCGGTTTTATAAGTTTATTGAAAGAATGCTGCAATGAAGTTCCTTTTATACAAACTTAAGTAGATAGAAACGTAAGTAGGTAAACCACAAAATGAAAGGTAAAAACAGGTAACAGAAAACTGGAAGAGTTAAGTGTTTTCTATGTTTGTTTTTATCTTGGATATGGGTAGTAACTGGAAAAGCCAAGAAGATCTATTCCCTTGGTCTCGGTTTAATAAAGAGATGGAGTTATTTTTGAAAATTTCTAAACTTTCTGCTGAATCTAATTTCCATGGATTGGAAATTTGTCTTAAGATTTTTATGTCATTAGTAGAGAGTTCATGATCTTCAAAAAAGGCATGTTCTGCTACTTTTGACTTGAAGTGATGTGGTAGTCCCTTTTCCAATTCTTTGGATGCTTTCGCTATTTCTGAGATATGTTCCTTGAAACGAATGTCCAGTGTTCTCTTTGTTTGTCCGATGTATATTTTATCGCAATGAGGACACGAGATTTTGTATACCCCAGACTTTTTCAAATTCAATGTAGGAACCTAGTAGAGTTTTCAATTGGTAGTTCATACTGCTGAACACTAAATCTAAACCAAATTTTCTTAGTTTTGATTTTAGTGGGTGTGAAATGTTTTGATTGAAGTCGACTGATATTCTTTTAAAATTTTCAGAAGGGGGGGTCAAAGTTGTAAGTGATTGTTTTTTCAACAGTCGAAATTCATTTCGAATTGTCGAAAACATTTTCGAAATTGGAAAGTTCAATGGATATCCAGAGCATACAATTCAAACCATCTTCGATAAAAAATTAAGACTGTTGAAAAAACAATCACTTACAACTTTGACCCCCCCTTCTGAAAATTTTAAAAGAATATCAGTCGACTTCAATCAAAACATTTCACACCCACTAAAATCAAAACTAAGAAAATTTGGTTTAGATTTAGTGTTCAGCAGTATGAACTACCAATTGAAAACTCTACTAGGTTCCTACATTGAATTTGAAAAAGTCTGGGGTATACAAAATCTCGTGTCCTCATTGCGATAAAATATACATCGGACAAACAAAGAGAACACTGGACATTCGTTTCAAGGAACATATCTCAGAAATAGCGAAAGCATCCAAAGAATTGGAAAAGGGACTACCACATCACTTCAAGTCAAAAGTAGCAGAACATGCCTTTTTTGAAGATCATGAACTCTCTACTAATGACATAAAAATCTTAAGACAAATTTCCAATCCATGGAAATTAGATTCAGCAGAAAGTTTAGAAATTTTCAAAAATAACTCCATCTCTTTATTAAACCGAGACCAAGGGAATAGATCTTCTTGGCTTTTCCAGTTACTACCCATATCCAAGATAAAAACAAACATAGAAAACACTTAACTCTTCCAGTTTTCTGTTACCTGTTTTTACCTTTCATTTTGTGGTTTACCTACTTACGTTTCTATCTACTTAAGTTTGTATAAAAGGAACTTCATTGCAGCATTCTTTCAATAAACTTATAAAACCGATACACTGAAGAAGGATGCAAATAGCATTCCGAAATACGTATCTGTATTATAACGTTTGATACACTTTCGGAAAAATAGTGACTGTGAAAATAGTGACTTTGTGAGAGTGTAATGACGTGATATAACATAGTGGAATTCAACGGTACAACAACAGTACTATTAGTGACAACATTCTACTAACAGCTCAAACAGAAATTTAGTAAGTTTTATAAAAATGTGCACCTCGTTTCGCCATCGCTTGTAAAAAAATACTCATGAAATTGAAAATTTTCACTAGTCGCATTGTAATACCGGAACTGGAAGTGGAATCTGAATCAACTTCTCGGGGACTTCGGAAGTCGGATCAAAATGAAATTCAAGAAAATTGTATGAGACCATAAGACCTTTCATTTTAATCTATGATTGTGAAAATCGGTTCAGCCATCTCAGAGAAAATTGAGTGACATTATTTGTCACATACACACATACACATAAACCGACATTTTGTGATTTCGACGAATTGCGAGTCTGAGCCTCGGTTGTAAAGTCGGTTTTTACAGCAATTGCATAGCCATAGAAATTTTTAAATAATTTCAAGACACTTTAGGCACTTTAGCATAAAACGGTACACATGAGGTACCAAACCCCTAAATGACTACAATCTGTTGGCGGCCAGTATGTTGTCAATTGGTTTTGTTCTTTCGGCACGTCAGGATAGACATGGCACTTCGGTGTCAATAAGCGATTTGTAAGTAGCAAATACTTTACGTCTGCTCAGCGGTTTATGTTGAACCGTTAGGTGGCGTTAGCAGTTCAACATAAACTGCTGACGCACTGATGAGCTGAATGCGAAACGTAAAAAATGAAAACTAGTCATGTGCACTTTAGCACAAAACGGTACACATGAGGTACCAAACCCCTAAATGACTATAATTTCAAGACGTTTCGTTTTAATCTTAGTTTGTGCAAATCGGTTAAGTCATTTTCGAGAAAATCGAGTGCATTTTGTACTTAATTTTCGCATATTACTCTATAAATCAGGAACCGCTAGTCGGATCCAAATGAAATTCAATTGCAAGCTTTGAGAGTTTAGGACCTTCCATTAGAATCTAAGTTTATGAAAATCGGTTCAGCAGTATCCGAGAAAATCGAGTGCACAGTCACAGTCCTCCGGGCTTCGGTTAAAAAGTCGGTTTTCACCGTGATTGCATAACCCTTCTATATGAGAAAGGCAAAAAAGGAAGTGCATTGTAGCTGACAGATTGTACGATCTCGAAAAGAAAATAAAGCTAGAATAATTTTGATTCTACAGGGTCCGGCACTCGAAGTGTAACCAACTTCAGACCGCTCGCGCAGCTGACGCACGGGCATCAGCTCCCTAGAAATTTGCTAAATGACAGTTCGGAGTTGTATTGTTTACAAGCGCAAGAAAGCATTTTGCCAAAAGTGAACGCGAAAAAAAAAATCAGTGATGGATTTAAAACGTAATAGTGTGATTGCTTTATATTTAGATGGAAAATCACAACCATCGATTGTTCGTGAGCTCAAATACCTTAAAGTGAATAAAGTTTTTGTTTATCGCACCATAACTCGTTACAATAATACTGGTAACATCGCAAAACGTCATGGAGGTGGTCATCAAAAGACTGCAACGTCACGTGAGATGGTTCAAAAAGTGAAGAAGCGACTTGAACGAAATCCTCGACGAAGTGCCAATCAAATGGCAAAAGAACTGAAAATATCCGACGGTAGCATCCGCCGCATACAGAAAAATGATCTGAAGGTCAAGCCTTACAAGATCCAAAAGGCGCATGATCTCACACCGAAGCAGCAACAAGTTAGACTTGAGAGAGCGAAGGAGTTGTTTCGTTTGGCCGAAAGCGGTCAATTTCCGAACATTGTATTTTCTGACGAGAAAATTTTTCCAATTAAGCAATTCGTAAACTCTCAAAATAATAGGGTTTACTTGACCGACCGTTCATACGAGAATTTGAGTCATCGATTGGCCACCAGGAGGCAGCACCCGCAACAGATAATGGTTTGGGCCGCTGTAACCGCAGATGGGCGCTCTCCAATCGTTTTCATCGAGCCTGGCGTCAAGGTAAATGCGACATATTATCGGGAAAGTATTCTGGAGGTTGCTTTGAAGTCGTGGGCAGACAAACATTTCGGTGGCAGACCATGGACGTTTCAGCAGGACTCGGCACCGTCTCACAAAGCTCGAGTGAACCAAGAATGGCTGAAAAACAACGTTCCGAACTTCATCACGTCCACACAATGGCTCTCGAATTCACCAGATGCGAATCCAATGGATTATTCTCTTTGGGCCATTTTGGAGAGCAAAGTCCGAACTAAAAGATACACCAGTCTCGAGGCGCTGAAAAAAGTTATTGTCCGCGAGTGGGCCAAAATACACCTGCAAGTCACATTCGGGCAGCTTGCGATTCGTTTTTTGATCGTCTCAAGGCCATAGTCAAGGCAAAAGGTGGTCATATCGAGCAAAAGTGAATTGATTCTGAATTTTGTGTTATTTTTACACATTTTGTACTTTGAATTAAGTAAAAGTAATTTTCCAAACTGAATTTATGGCCTTTTTAATTGGTTACACTTCGAGTTTCGGACCCTGTACTATCAAAAATCTGACCAACTTTATTGCGAATCAGACTGTATGTTATTTAAGAAAAAAAGACAATCTGCAAGATTTTGTAATTTTCCTTTAGTAATAACAAATTATGAAAATATTAATCTACAGTACAATTGCTTTCATGATAGACTATAACAATCAAGCCATCAAGCATCTCTAAGGCTGCACTGATGCAAAACAACGCTGTGGAAAAAAAAAATCAATTCGCTATTTCCGTTCGATAGCGTTGTCTACGCCATGCGCTAACGAACAAGAATTAATATCCGCCCCGTTCATTATTTGCATTCCGTCCGGCTCGATTACCTTCGAACCCCGGACGGGAAGAAATCTGACCCAGCCGTATATCGGCAGTGCTGCGGGGGTTAATTGGAAGGATTTATTCGTTAATTATAGAACAAATAAGATTAGCCGGGCGAGTACCACCCTTCGATTGATGCCACCAGTATAATCCGTATCATTATCCATTATTAAAAGTCTGCTTTGCACTGTTCTGAAGTGGAAAATGTCTCCTGCTTGCCATCCTCTCGGGATGAGTATCCTGGACAAACCGCTTGCCTATTGGCACTCTAGCAATATTGTGTGATTCAATTTCCGTTCATTGGCCAGGACAAGGAGTCATTGTGAAACGAAAAAAACAGAAGAAAGGAAACTTTTTTTTCTCGCAACCAACCCAGTTTCACTCTTACCTCCGTTTCGGCATCGCAGCTACACAGCGATAAAGTGCTTAATCCGCCGGCACCACGCCTGAGCGAGTTCTTGGCACTGCCACCGCTGTTGGTATCCTTGTTTTTCAAGATCGAGGAACTACCGGTGGTTCCGGGCCGTGTCAGGGTGGCATTGGCGGCCACCATAGCCGATACCGGATATTGCTGCTGATGCTGCTGCTGCTGCGTGGGATGCTGCGGGTGATGTCGGTATCGATGGTGTTTGTGTGAATACAGCGGATGCTGATAGTCCGATTGGGATGAAGAACAGGTCGAGTAGCTATCATTGTTCAGCTCTGCAGCGTGTCGGTTGTACTCTTTGAGCTTTTGCTGATGAAGCAAAACTTGCGTTTTTATTGTAGATTCGTTGATGCTATTTACATTTAAATTGGATTTCCCGCCGTAGCTGTTGCGAAGCATGTGAAAACGTTTAAACTCGTCGGATGAACCGACGGGGGCAACCACCGCGCCCGGTTTGACGGTGGCCACTGGTTTCGCGCTCTGCTGAGACGACGGCTCCGATGATGATTGGGATTTCCATTTTGCCGACTCCGCACCGGTCGTCCTGGCTGCTGTCGTTGATTGCTGACCATTGTTACTACTGTTAGCAGCGTATTCACACTCACTGTAGGATTTTTTCAAACGCTGATGATAACTGTTGTTACGCTTCAGCGTACTGGAAGCGTTCGGAACCGGTTCGATTCTTCCGTTGTGCTTCAGATAAGCCTGCGTGCTGCGGTTGATGTCGGTCATTTTTACACTGTTGTCATTTGAAGGGACGACTGGCATTCACTAGTTCTAAAAATCAATTGTCATCGAAATTTACACTTTGCTAGTAAAATTTCACTACCATCACTTGCTTTATCCTTTTCACTTGTGCGACAGATTCGATCGAACAGTTAGGTCTAATATTAAGTACAAAATAATAAAAAAAAACCTGTTTCACTATCTATCACGATATCGCACTGCTGCTACTGTTGCTGCTATATTATTAAATTTCATCACCCGTGAGATTTGAATGCGCACTTTCTTCGTTTGGTTTTTACGTTTGTTTGTCGATCGAGAAAATCCCAACCGACAATTTACCGGTGTGAAGTTGAATCTCCCACCATCCTTCTTCACTTTCGGGTGGTTTACAATCGAATAGAATGAAAACAAACCAATGGAAACGGTCCGTTCGCCACCAAATTCTAACCGTGGTCGTTTCTTCCGTTCTGCACTCGTATTATGCATGCATGATTGGTACGGAAGCGTACAGCTGAGGTATACTTCACTATCTGTGTGTTCGAGATTTGCCCGTACTTTCATGGGGCTACTTCCAGTTCGGAGTAAACTCCCGGAGGCGGGTTATTTGTCGAACCACTTTTTGACTATTATGTGATGCCTGCCTCGCCTCAGTGCCATATTTTCTGGTTGTTTGCTTCTCGGATCGCACCCCTTTGGGGATCGTTCCGTCGGTGGAACTAACAAACTTTGATTCTGTTGTTGGCATTTGCTCACTGCCGAACCATTCTCGACGCTGCTCGACGCATGGGAAGTTTTGCCGTGTTTGTGCTGGAGTCTGTCGGTTTACGGCGTTTTTTTTGTTTATTCCTCTCGCTCGAGTTTCAGGCTCCCCGCGGAGAGTACCACTCTTCGGAATTAGTACTTTTCATTGAACGGCAGGCCACGAGCAGAACTCATCCTCCGGCCCTGCTGGGCCTGTGGTGAAGGAGAATAGTTGTTTTGGATTCTCGTTTCGCTTGTTTTCCTATAACTCAGCAGCAACCCGAAGGTTTCTTGCTGGTCCCTATATGATGATACCACGTGGCCGATGCAGTCGTTGCCCAACCATGCTGAATGGGCATGAGGTCTGAAATTGAAAGGAAAAAGACGATGGAAAATTATATGATTTATTGTGCTTTCTAATAGATTCATTGAATATTCATAGCCGTCGGGTTATGTGCTGACGAGTGGGAGTAGATGGAAAATTGGATAAACTCGCGGGAGCTATTAATTTCATCCTATCCGATAGTTTCCGGTGGTTTTCAGTGCTGGGATGTGCAGGGATTATAGACGGTAACGATTTCGATTACCATTTGCTTTTTGTTAATTAAATGAATCACTTGGGGAATGGAAAATCATTTCTGAACAAATCATCCACGTCATCATTTCTTGCTAGTACGAAACTATCTAACGTTCAGAAGGCTACTGTTGTTGAGTGATTCAGCAGTTCTGTTTGTTTTCGGAAATTTGTGTTTCAAATCATTGTGTCATCGAAAAAAAGATAATATATGGCGAACTAATAATATGCAGATGGTCATGTTTAAAATAATATTCAAATTCAGAGCTATTGTACCGTCTCACGGAAAACTCTCCAATAAAAAAATTACGATCTCGCAATTTTTTGATTTTTGCAGTTATTGTTTTAACTAATACTTAGTTGATTCAACCAATTTGCTATTTTATTTGCACATATTGAAGTCGTTGAAAAATATGTTGTTTTTAATGCTGTCTAATATCAAAAACAGATAGTAAGTAATGTTTATCATAACCCTAGTTGTCAGAATATTAATGTGATGATTAATTATCTACATCTTTACGGCTCTGATGTTACAAGAAGAAACGATTGATATAAAGTAGTGCTATGGACAGAACTGATAGCCGTTAGAGATATTGCAATAACCAAAACGTGTTTAACCAAAACTAGAACCCAGTGAATAGTATACGTTTGAATTTTGGTCTTAAAATCAAATTAATTCTCCATCGTGAAATGCATTTTAATGAATGAGCATCATATTATCTTCAAGTCATTTACAAAAATTGTATGAATAAAGTGATTAAATTGAAAATATTTAGTATTCATTCATATAATCTGTTGAAACTGTAAGTTGCAATGGCTCAAAAAATAAAAATCAGTGCATTCGGTTCGACTTTTTGTTCGTTAGTAATATAGTGATCACAATTAGAAAGTAACGTTAACACCAGCATTACTACAAGACAGTATATTAAAAACAAAAATGAAAATGGTTCCAATGAATAATTCATTTAATATAAAGCAACAACAACATTAGCTTTTATTTATACCGTCATAATATAATATATTATTTCTATTAAATATTACATATTTTTTATATATCTTAACATACCGAATTTTCATTTAAAAGATCAGAACGTATATCAATAAGGAATATTTTATAGTCATTCAAAATCAATAATTTTTCATAAGTTGAAATAACTAATCGTAATATCTAAAACAACTAAAACCGATTTGTTTTTCAACTCACATAACTGTTAAATCAAAAACAAGGTCGGTTGTTGTAACTAAAATCTTCATTGAAATCTAAAGGTGTGTGTCTTGACTAACTGACAGCATCTTTTTTTCAACCAAAAATTTGTTATTTCAACCATCGTTTCTGTTGAACGAAAAACTAAAATGACAGTTTAGAAAAAACAACAATCGATTAGTTGTACCAAATTTTAACCAATCAAATTCAGAAAAACAGCTAATATTTTGGTTGTTTCTCGATCGCGACGAGTTCTGTGCTCATTAGTAGAGTCGTCATGTTGTGTTGCTGATTACTCGACTTGATAAAATCGATATACAATATGTTTGCTTCGGCGCTGAGAAGGAGTACGATAGAAAAAATAGTTCGAGAATTATGCAAAACTTCATCTTTTCCAAAGAAAGTTATTAGATTTGCTGGTAAACCCGACTTTCGAATGGAGCCTCGGAGACCCATAGTGTTATATATCATTCGACTCAGCTCGACGAGATCGGAAAATGTCTGTTTGTGTGCATTTTTAGAAGATATATTTACCGTTTAATTTTCTCAGAGATGGCTGAACCGATTTTAACAAACTTAGGTTCGTTTAAAAGCTACTGTTGGGCCACTGATCAAATTCGAAGATCAAATGGCTGTGACTTTTGGTTCCAGAGATATGATGGTATCAATGACGTAACCGACAAAAAGCGTTGTATTTTTACGCGCTCAATTTTCTCAGAGATGGCTGAACCGATTTAACAAACTTATGCTCGTTCAAAAGCTACCTCGTGTCAATGATCAAGTTCGCAGATCAAATGGCTGTGACTTTTGATTCCGGAGATATGATTGTATAAGTGACGTAACCGACAAAACACGTTGTTTTTTATCGCTCTAATGTATATAAAAGTGCCAATATTTTGGGATCACCTCTTATTTCGTAAAGCGCTACTGTTCAAAAGTTTAAGCACCTTGAAAAAAGTCCTCATGCAAAATTTGAGCTAAATCTGACATGGGTAAGGGGTGCTGCCCGGCGGTTAAGGTTTGAAAATTTTCGATCTTGAAAAAGTACCATATGGGGAAGTACATGAAATTTCCGAAATCGAAAATTTGTTTGGTGCCAAAAATCTTAAAATTGCATAAAACGTCGATATTTAGTGTTTATTTATTTATTTTATTTATTTATTTGGGGGCAGGGAAAAGCCCGATGGAGATGAAATTTAGCAATCTCTATCTCTCCAGCCTGCATAAAACCTCCTCATCAGTATCAACAGATTACAATGATCCAACAGATACATTTGGACTTAACACTAACAATTAGAACTAACAATCAAAACTAACAATTAAAACTAAATCTATAATCCTATAACTAGATTATAGGAATTATAGTGATTACGAAACAATCGTTTAATCATATTTCAAGATAAATGAAAGTCGAAAACATTGGAACAGTTGTTGAAAGATCGGCACATATGCCGGAGAATGGTTCATTGTATCCATAATTTGTTCACTAAACTTTTCGATTTCGAAAATTTCATGTACCCCCCCTATGGTGATTTTTCAAGATATATGAAAATTCCACTAAGTGGACTAAGAAGGGTTTTTTTAGATTAGCATCACTCTTCTCATACAAATAGGCAACGCAAATGTCAAGCAATTGTTTGAAAAAATGATGCTGACTGTGTGACATAAACACTGAAGCATGCTTTTGTGAACTACTCGAACTCAATCTAAATCAATTGGTGTCAAAATTAGTATCCGAAATTATTTAATAAAGTATGTAATATATTTTTCATGAGACTTTTTGAAAGAAGAGAAAGGCATTATCACACCACTAGGTAGATAAAGCAGGTTTTTTTTAGATTTGTGTCCGAAATCATTTAATAAAAGGTTAAAAAATATTGTCATGAGACTGTTTTGAAGAAAGAGAAAGGCATTATCTCACCATTAGGTGAATTAATAAAGGTTTTTAAACTTACAATCTATTGAATAGAGACAGCAGATCTCACTCAAACTTATGGTTTTCGTATATGAGATGATTACTGGTTCTGAGTTGGATACTTGGGGGTACTGTTATCTTACGAAACAACATCATTCGGAGTTGGCACACACTTAAAAAAATTCCGGTGATTTTACATCTTATAATATGCACATAAATAGAGCGTCGCAGATATGAACAAAAACATGTAGTATTGTGTATTCGGAAAATTCCATGCCATGAAATTCATTGAAACAAAAAATAAAATCTTGATAGCTACTTGAACCGAAAAGAAGCACACATCTGCTAGGCTGGAGAATGGTACATATGAATTCATATAGAAGCACTTGATTTTGCAGTTAAGTCATTACAAATGAAATTTTCCGTCATTCGACATATTAGGTCTTTATGAATTGTATCGTAACACATGGGCTGAAAAGTTCCGGGACTAACAAAGAGAACACATTTTTTTCTGGTTCAAAATTAACTTTTTTCATCAACGTAATCTCCATCAAGATCAACGCAATCATTCTAGCGCCGCTCTAACTTTTCAATACCACTTTTGTAGAAGGATTTATCGTTAGTCTCAGCTTCAGCGATAACCTCTTCATTGGTGCGAAACTTCTTACCGGCGAGCAGTTTTGTTGCCAGGTCTTCGAACAGCCGTAGTCGCGCCGAACAGTAGTCGCTGGGAGCCAAATTTGGTAAATACGGCGGATGTGGGAGCAATTCGAAGTTCAATTCATGTAGTTTTGCCATTGCTTTGATTGACTTGTGACACGGTACGTTGTCTTGATGAAACAATTTTTTTTTCTTTGCCATATGCGGTCGTTTCTTTACAATTTCTGCCTTCAAACGCTCCAATAACGCTATATAATGTTCATTGTCAATGGTAATTCCTTTTTGAAGTTAGTCGATAAATATTACACCACGCACATCACAAAATACTGAGGCCATAACCTTTCCAGCTGATTGTTATGCTTTCGTTGCTGTCCACTTAGATGACGACCGTTTTGATTCCGAAGTGAAGTAATGAATCCATGTTTCATCCATTGTCACATATCGACACAAAAAATCCAGTTTGTTACGTTTAAACGATGGCTGACCACTGCTCAGAATCATCAACACGTGCTCGTTTTTGGTCAACAGTGAGCAAACGCGGCATCCACTTTGAACAGAGCTTTCTCATAGTCAAATGCTCGTGCAATATAAAGCCACACGTTCTTTTGATATCTTTACGATGTCAGCTAACTCACGAAACTTCACTTTCGATTATTCAACATCATTTTGTGGATTTTCCTCATTTAGTCTTCCACTGTGTTCTGGATTATCGGTGTTTCTACGACCACGTTTGAAGTCAGAAAACCAACATTTTATTGTTGTTTCTGATGGAGCGGAGTATTCATAACACTTTTCAAGCCATTGCCAATATTTTTTCCCATCAAGAAGAAGTGTAAACTTGAAACACGACATTGTTTTTGATCCATTGTTCTGAAAATAACAAAAGTAGCGTCACTCTTAGCACAATAACTCACAAACTAATGAATAGAATATAATAATAAATAAAATCGGGACTTTTCAGCCCATATGTGATGAAAGACTAGGTCATCTGAAAAATTCGCTTTTTTTGTGAGCACCATCTATCTGATATCTATCAGATATCAGTGGAACTTTTTGGGCATATCACACAAAACCCCTTTCTGGTGGTGGTGAGCTCACTTCGTCCGCGTCCCTTGTCGCTATTTTTATCAAATAGCGATTCGTCAGCAATGCTATCATTTTTTTCCAGTTCATATATCATTGTCAACATTTTCCTAATAAACTTACTTACAATACTAAATCAACTGGAGTGAGCGCACCAGGACATCAGGGCATCTGAGGAACTTATGGAATGGTGCATATGGTACTGTAATGAATTATGTTATCGTATATTATATTGTATCAATATTATATTATATTATATAATATTGTATTATGTTATGCCATAATTACATCTTTATTTATTTTGTCTCCATTCTAGAGGTTTTAACCTTAAAGTCATTCGCCTCTTCGGACCAGAAAGACTTTCTGGCCCTATGTGCGGGGTTGGGAATCGAACCCAGGGCTGCGTGAAAGGCATCGACTTACTCATCACGCTATACCAATCCCCCGTTGTAATATATTAATATAAAACATTCATCATGGGAACGTAATAAGAGCGACCATCAGAGCATTGATGGTGGAATGCTGGACCGATTTCAACAAGTTCAGATTCGTTTGAAAGCTAATAGTAGACCATTTGTGAAGTTAAAAATCAAAGGAAGTCGTTTCTCTTTTTGTAGTTATAATGGTATAAATGACGTAACCGGTAAAACGCGTTGTTTATTTTAATGTTCGATTCTCTTAGAGATAGCTGTATCGATTTTAATGAACTTAAGCTCGTATAAAAGCTTTTATTAAATTTTTGAACAAGTTAAATTAACAAACTACGGACTCTTCTTGTTTCGAAGATAATAATACTGTAATGGGATAAGTGACGTAAACGACAAAACGCTTTTTTCCATGTTTCTCCAATTACTGACCCAATTTGGCTTCGGCTCGTTTGAGAGGTTCTATTTAGTCGTGGATAAAGCTCGACGATCAAATGACTGTCACGTTCAATCCCGGCTAGATTTCTATTCTATTGACGGGTTACACTAAAACCAAACATGGGAGTGAGAAACCAAACACGGCATCGGGAAGTAGAAGAATGAAGGTTTCTTTTCGTCTAGTAGTTTTCCATCATGGAGCACTGGAGTGTCACTCACCGCGTTTTTATTTATAACTCGTTTTTGAAGAATCAGTCGTATGTTACAACTTTTCGTGAGTTTTTAAAAAATATTCGAAATTAAAGCCAAAAATGTCGATACTTTCGCGTAATACCGTGAAACTGTGGGTAAACAAATTTGTAAAACCAGGCTCTGTGACCGAAATGAAACCTTCCGGACTGTCCGGACACCAGTGAACGTTTAACGAGCTCGATTTGCCCTTGTGAAAAACATGCGGCCGATTTCCATCGAATGGTCAAAAGACTACAAGGATCAGACCCATGAGGTTGTTCGAGCTATTGATGTGGAACAAGGCAACCAAAATTTCTAATGATCTACAATCAAACAGTTCAATCAATCGTCACACTTTTGAATCCGCAATTGCACGAGAGTCTGCTTAGATTGATCTTGATTAGGAACCAACACCGAACATTGTTTGTTTTATAGCCGACGAAATTACACCAATATCCCAAATGTATGCAATTATATCTTTGTACATATTTACGATACGATTTTGATATTTAAGCTTCTCTTCGCCAAGATTGTGTTCAAGTTTTGTATGCAAGAAGTTATTTTTATAGCGTTAGGTTTCTCTACCATTCTGCGATTTAGGTTGAAGCGATAAACTTTTTCTCATTATCAATCGAGTTCATCTTGTATAAATTAGAAATTAATCTTAAGCACTCAAAATTTATTCTGAGTAGTTGTCAATTTCTCAGGCGAAACGACATAACATGGAATTTCATCCGAACTTGCATGACACAAGATTAGATCATACCAATTAAAGCTTCAAATTGTTTTATGGTACTTTTTGTGTTGCTGTCTAGCAACAACCTACCTCTAGCATGCTACGCGTAGGACTGAAACGTTGGCTATAATTTTACTTCTATTTATAGACTCGCGTGCTTCCAACAGCTTCGCTTTTGCATCGATTGACCAACCAGAGCGATGCTTTCCCTTTGATATATCGTTTACTCCTTCAATACCGTCGTCTATGGCAGAGAAATCCGGTATGCCGGAGATTTTTAGCAAATACAAAACAGGACACTGCTCGCTACTAATCAAAATTTCAATCATTTATAATTGAAAATACGTGGCTTGATACATTCAAATCGAATCTTAGATATAATTCCAATCAAATGATGAAATAATTTTAAGTTCCATAAAATTCCAAGACTTTTGGCATCGAAAGATGTTTTTTCGATTTCGGAAATCTCAAATATTTTTCTAAGAAATTTGGCATAAAAATTTGACCGGGCTGCACCGCGTTGGGTATGGGTGCGGATTTGTGAATTATCAACGGGTACGGGTAGAGTTCGGATTGAAAAATTTGGTCGGGTTTCGGGACTTTTTTCACGTAACATGTTGTTTTCGAGTGCCGGTCGGGTTCCGATTTGAAAAAATACTCACCCGACAATCTCTACCGCTTACCCATATCCGATTTAGCTCAAATTTTGCATGGGGACTTTTTTCGAGGTGCCTAAACGTTTGAGCATTACCGCTTTACGAAATTAGTAGGTGACTTCAAAATATTGGCCCCTTTATATATTTTTGTCGTGTTTTGTCGGTTACGCCACTTATACCATCGAATCTCCGGAACCAGAATTCACAGCCATTTGATCTTCGAACTTGATCATTGTCCCAATAATAGCTTTCGAACGACGTTTTTTTTTAGAAAATTCAGCGGTGAAAAGACAATTGAAAGATGCACGCACACACACATAAATTCAAACAGACATATTCCGACATCGTCGAGCTGAGACGAATGGTATATAACACTATTCTTCTCCGAGGTTCCATTCGAAAGACTGTATTGCAGCTATTCTATTACCTTTCCATAGAGAAAAGCAAAAATGTGTTTCTTCGCACAGTGGTTCAAATGTAAGACGGCTTTAAGAAAGTTTACATGTTCGAGTTCAGTCTCTGGACTGTACTTTTTCGCAGTTTGTCACATTCTGAATTGAACTCGTTTACCCTTTTCGAATCAATCGTTAAATTTCTTCTGAATTAAACAAATGAGACTATGTAGACTTTAGGCAAAACCTCCTCCTTCCCTCTCGCTAACAAATGTACCGTTTTATGAAATATTAACATCTATACTCTGTGAAGCAGAGGGATCCGGGTCATTTCACTGAAAGCCATTTCGCCGAAAGCCGTTTCGCCATTTCGCCGAAAGCCGTTTCGCCATTTCACCGAAAGAGTCATTTCGCCGAATGTCATTTCGCCGAAAGAGTCATTTCGCCGAAAGGGCCATTTCGTCGAAAGGGTCATTTTACCGAAAGTCATTTCGCCGCAAGTCATTTCGCTGAAAGTCATTTCGCTGAAAGCCATTTCGCCGAAAGAGTCATTTCACCGAAAGTCATTTCACCGAAAATCATTTCGCCGCAAGTCATTTCGCTGAAAGTCATTTCGCTGAAAGTCATTTCGCTGAAAGTCATTTCACCAAAATCCATTTCGCCGAATTCTTCATTAGTCCTCATATCGTGATTAGAATTGATTTAAAAGAAAGACAAATGAAAGATGATTACGTTTACTTCCGTTTTCGGCGAAATGGCTTTCAGCGAAATAATCCGCTCCCAAAGCGAAGCCAGACTGTGAAATTACGGTAGATTGAATACATCGATCGGAACAAATGTCTACACACTGTTCCAATCAACGTTATTATTAAAATACCAACGTTGTCTATTGCCGTACAGACACAAGTAGTTTAATAATAAACTCTCGAGTAAACGCGCCTTGGGCCGTAGATTCTTACCGGCAAATACTAACATGAAGCGATTACTGTGGACCATACTAATTGCTGCTTTGTGGGGCTAGAATATAGAATACACACAGAACAGCTGTTCGTAATCAGATCGCCTTCATTATTGTGCTCACAATACAATGCAGCTTCACCGTGAGTTTCCCCTGCGAGGGCTGTATCAACTAGACTGAAAGCAGTAGTCAATGGAAACTCGTTGTTGTCAGATAAGAAGCCTCGAGCACCATCCGGACGGGATGAAAAAGTTGAGAAGCCTTAAGCACCGTGCAGAAGCTACTTGCTACTGAACACGATCCAATTGCCAGGCGTGCCACGTCCGTGCAGTTGGCCCCTCTCCCCCCACCGCAATATAAACACATTATCGTGCACGTCGTTTTGGGTGCAGTTGTTGAGTTTTCCGTGTGCTCCGGCAGTGAACGAGCGAGCGATGCGGTAAATGAAGCTAAACGCTTATCGTCCGGCTGGCCACGTGGATGAGGGGTTTGTTTCTGCATGGTTAATAAGAACTTGACTGGATACAATTCTGTTGCCTTCTGGCAACAATAACCACTTGTTTCATACTGGAATAACCGGTTGGCTCGGGACTCACTTCTGAGACAGTCAGGTTGTATTTGAACTACTTTTTGATTACACTGTACCTGTGTAACAGTATAACAGAGGTACTATTAATAGATCTGTTCGATCAATGAGAATGCAGAGAGGCTTTGCAGTGGGTGGATGAAAATTGTAACTAGCTCATATCGATAAACATGGCTCAATGGAATTCAACATCAATTAGACTTTATCGATATACTACTACTACATTAATGTAGTTTCGGTACAAGGGAAGCATATCTCCGAAAGAGAGATTTGTAACCAAACTGACAGTCATCCTGCAGCCTATGCTGTTTACTTCCAATTAAAGAGCTGCTTTAACAACAAAGGTTTATTTTTTCGTATCCTTATCAAGGTGTCATGGTCTTCGCTCGTTCCGTTTCGATAAGGCTGCCATAATCTTCAACTAATTAAGATAATCAAGTTGGTCGGTTTTGCTTTCATTCTATCACCGTAAGGCTCACTGGGAACATAATTGTTTCAACAAATGGAGCCTGCCGGACGCAGACTCTAGGTTGATTTGTTTTTTTTGCTGCTATCTGTGATACAGCATCATGGTGGTCTACGGTGGCCATTTGGATAATGGTTTTGAATTATTAAGCTGGAATGATTCGACTGAAAAGTTGGGTAAATTATAAATACTAACGAAGAAAGGCAACTGTACTCGATGATTGATGTGTATTCGAATCAGCACCGTTTGAATAAATTTTCAATATTCACGTTTCTCGCTCCGAAACTGATGACTCATTCTGAGAGCAAATCTATTTTACCGTTATCAATTCATAGTGAATTCACGTGGAATCAACAACAGCTCATTTGTCAAAATAGGTCTTGCTTGTGAATTCCGCAGAGAACCGAAAACTTTTGGTGCTATTGATTTTATATTCTCCTCAATAAATTCCCATTGTTTGGTGGTAAGGTGGCGACTATAATGGCTTTAATTGGGAGTCAGTTACTTCAGAAAACTATTTGAAAATACCTAACCTTGGGAAATGAGTAATTTAGTTTTTTTTTCTACCATTTCTTAATCGATCTATGTTTGGGTCTGGTTTAATCTAGAGTAGTTCTAAGCAGAGAGACGACAGCTGTTCGTTTGGAAACAAATAATTTTGGTCAGTGCTACTCCAAACGAACAACAGACCTGTTAAATTCAATAAACGGAATAAAACGGTGTAGCCGGGTTTTCATATAAAAACTGCCGGGTTTTCATATAAAAACTGTTTAATCGCACTTACAATTTTGGTACCACTCTAGATTTTACAACAAAAATAAATCATTTATCATTTATTTACATTACGCTGTATTTTTTCAGACTTTTAGAAAAAGATGGACGGGTATAATATCAGACTTTGAAAAAAAATCATTCGAAAAAGTATGCGTCTCCATCTAATTGTCATCATCTGATGGAGACGCATGGTATTTAGTTCAAAAATCATACATCACATGCCCTTAGAACTAAATACCATGAGTTTCCATTTACAACTTGAGTTCAGGGCTTAAGAAAATTTTTTTAAGGATCGGTGAGAGAAACATGAATCAGAACTTATGAATTGACAAATATTATTATTATATCGTTATGAATTGACAAATATTTAGGTTTAATATACGGTTTAAAGTTTTTATTCATGAACTAATAAGTCATTTTACATTTATTTTATATTTATTGTATTCAAATCAAATAATAACTATATTTAGTAAAAATACTAAAGGACAATTAAATTGTAGTTCTTTTTCAGAAAAAAGTATTCCTAGATACCAAGCGCAAAATCAAGGAAAATTCGAAACCAAGCGAAATCTAAAAACCTATCAGTTTTAGGGTGAAATTTTCGTCGACGTTCTATATCACGTGGTATGAATAACCAAGTTTCCTGAAATTGCTCAACAAGACAGCTAAAGTCAAACGGCTTAAGCTCATAAAGAAGGATTAATCAAACTGGGATCGGACTGACAGTAAATCCGTCGAAACAAAATGTATGACAGGGAAAGCCTTTAAAATATAACATCTTTCCACTAGAATAATGGTGCGTGGCGACGATATCGTGGTGGAATACGTGGTAGAAAAGTAATACGTCACCATATAAAATCAATTAACGGCGTATAAACCACGGTTTACAACAGCTGTTTGTAAATTCACCTATCATACGTACAGCTGCGATCGGTAGGGCATGTCATCAGGATAACAGACTTCAAACATTTGAAAATGCTTCTGGAATGTGATTAGGAAGGCTCAATTCCCTACATCATTGCTTGGTAAATCGACCCAGGCGTGCGCGTGTGTAAATAACATAAGGATTAAAATTCTTTTATCATTATTAATTACGTCAATACTCAAGCCCTGAGCTCGTTGTAGATGGAAACGCATGGTATTTAGTTCTAAAGGCATGTGATATATGATTTTAGAACTAAATACCATGCGTCTCCATCGGATAATGACAATTTGATGGAGACGCATGGTTTTCCGAATGATTTATTTAATGATATTTAATGAAAATCAGATGAACAACCCTAACTCCACCAATATTGCAGTCAGTGCGGTAAAATTTCATTTTCAATCGAATAATATGAGATGAAAATGAAATTTATGGCCACTGATCGGCAGCATATCGCTACTAATTCATTTGACTTTTGCTGCCATTTTCAATTGAAGCTCCCAGAATTCATCGTCAGTTGAATAATCGTACCTAGTCATTTGAAGTTTTGCTTGCTCAGTTTTAAGTGCCAAGTAGTCTACCTACTTCATTGTCTTCGCTTTTGGTAGTAAAGTATTAAACATGAAAACTGAAGGAGGAAACAATTAATTTAAGTGTATTCTGTGATTGATATTTCAGCTATCTGATTAGTTTTTCATCTATTATCTTTGGTTCAAGGTGTTTACATGTGGTTTACATGTGGCCGCTCTCACACTATTGAAAGAGATATTTTGTTACTTCAAGAGATCAACTGACGGTGGTTAAACTGAGCCTCGATTGAAGAGAAACGAGTGATGAACTGAATGCTGCTCGTTCGGGCCGTCATCAAACATTGTGTGTGTCAGAGAGTGAAGTTTACTGCAGTGGAGAGATCGTCAATGTGTTCCACATTCAGTTTCATTTGAATTGAATGAAGTTTTACAGCACTGATTGCAGTTGAAGGGTTAAAATTTAGGGAAAATCATCTCCAATATAAACCCTTTCAAACAGCGTATATCCATTTTTTCTGTTTGGGGGCAGTTTTTATATCAAAACCCGGATGCACCCTATTACTGTTTACCCATTAGGTAGTATTGCAATCGTTACGAAGAAGGTGTCGAAAGAACAACAGCGGCGAAAAATAATTTTGCGCACGTACATTGAAAATCCGGATCTCTCTCATCGCAGAAAGCTGGGATTTGTAACACACGGGCTTAAAAGTCCCGGATCCAACAAATAGAAGACGATTTTTGGTTCAAAATTAACTTTATTCATCAACGTAATCTTCATCAATAGCAATACCACTTTTGTAGCACGATTTATCTTTTACCTCAAAATGGGCCTCAGTTTCAGCTATTCATTCGTGTAAAATCTCTTACCGGCGAGCATTTTGTCCAGGTCTGCGAACATCCAGTAGTCGCTGGGAGCCAAATCTGGCGAATACGGTTGATGTGGGAGCAATTTGAATTCAACGCATGTAATTTTGCCATTGTTTTGATTGTTTGATTGCCATTGACGTTGTCTTGAAAAAACAATTTTTTTTCTTTGCATATGCGGTCGTGTCTTTGCAATTTCATCCTTCGAACGCTTCAATAACGCTATATAATATTCACTGTTAATAGTATTTCCTTTCTCAAGACAGTCGATAAATATTACACCATGCACATCCCAGAATACCGAAGCCATAACCTATCCATCCTATTGGGCGCTTTGGACGAGTTGCTGTCCTTTCAGACGTCGATCGTTTTGATTCCAAAGTGAAGTGATGATTCCATGTTTCATCTATTGTCACATATCGACGCAAAAATTCCGATTTGCTACGTTTAAACGATGGCCAAATACTGTTCAGAATCATCAACACGTTCTCGTTTTTGGTCAACTGTGAGCAGACGCGGTACCCACTTTGAACAGAGCTTTCTTATAGTCAAATGCTCATGAAATATAAAGCCAACACGATCTCTTGATATTCATACGATTTCAGCTAACTTATACAACTTCATTTTCCGATCATTCAAAACGATTTTGAGAATATTTTTTATGTTTTCTTGTCTTAGTGCCTTATTTGGAATTCCACTGCGTTCTGCATCATCGGTGTCTCTACGACCACGTTTGAAGTCAGCAAACCAACGTTTTATTGTTGTTTCTGATGGAGCGGAGTCTCCATAACACTTTTCAAGTCATTGCTTCGCTTGGGCGGTATTATTCCCACCAAGAAGCAGTTTAAAATTGGATACATTGCTAAGTGAGAAGGGTATTACTATGCGAAAATTGGCAAAGCGGTTTGGAATTCATCATGCCAGTGTTAAAACCATCATTAATAAGTTTGGGGAACACTATTCGTTGGATGAGCTACCAAGAAGAGGCAGAAAACTCGGTTCTTCCAACCCGAAACTGGACCAGAAAGTGATATTTCTAATCATGAAGAACACATCAATGTCAATACGTGATTTGGCCAAAAAAGCAGGAACGATTGTCGGAATTATCCAGCGTATCAAAAGGCGAAATCACCTGAAGATCTACTACAGGGTGATTTTTTAAGAGCTTGAGAACTTTTTTAATCAATAATTGGTACATGACATTTACTTTTTGAAGATAATTTCATTTAAATGTTGACCGCGGCTGCGTCTTAGGTGGTCCATTCGGAAAATCCGCTTTTTTATCGACAAATTTTGTTCAGCGATGAGGCTCATTTCTGGTTGAATGGCTACGTAAATAAGCAAAATTGCCGCATTTGGAGTGAAGAGCAACCAGAAGCCGTTCAAGAACTGCCCATGCATCCCGAAAAATGCACTGTTTGGTGTGGTTTGTACGCTGGTGGAATCATTGGACCGTATTTTTTCAAAGATGCTGTTGGACGCAACGTTACAGTGAATGGCGATCGCTATCGTTCGATGCTAACAAACTTTTTGTTGCCAAAAATGGAAGAACTGAACTTGGTTGACATGTGGTTTCAACAAGATGGCGCTACATGCCACACAGCTCGCGATTCTATGGCCATTTTGAGGGAAAACTTCGGAGAACAATTCATCTCAAGAAATGGACCGGTAAGTTGGCCACCAAGATCATGCGATTTGACGCCTTTAGACTATTTTTTGTGGGGCTACGTCAAGTCTAAAGTCTACAGAAATAAGCCAGTAACTATTCCAGCTTTGGAAGACAACATTTCCGAAGAAATTCGGGCTATTCCGGCCGAAATGCTCGAAAAAGTTGCCCAAAATTGGACTTTCCGAATGGACCACCTAAGACGCAGCCGCGGTCAACATTTAAATGAAATTATCTTCAAAAAGTAAATGTCATGTACCAATCTAACGTTTAAAATAAAGAACCGATGAGATTTTGCAAATTTTATGCGTTTTATTGTTTAAAAAAGTTCTCAAGCTCTTAAAACATCACCCTGTAGAAGCAGAAAATCTCGAAACAAAGTGTAGAACAAAGGAAGCGAGCAGTAACAAGGGCCCGGAAATTGTACTCGCGCCTTTTGCAGTATTCGGATGCATGCGTTTTGATGGACGATGAGACTTATGTAAAGGAGGACTCAAAATCCTTTCCAGGTCCACAATACTTTACTGTCGTCGTTGGAGAGGATGTGAGCGATGCGGACAGGTCGATTCAAGTAGAGGAATTCGGTCGAAAGGTACTGATATGGCAAGTAATATGTTCCTTTGGTTTGAAGTCATTTTTTATACTATCGGAACTATAAATGCAGAAATCTATCGATTTGAGTGTCTCCAAAAGAGATTACTGCCTTTATATAAGCAGCATAGTACACCTCCACCGTTTTGGTCGGATTTAGCATCGGCTCACCATGCCAAAGCTACTCTCAATTGGCTTGAGGAAAAGGGTATAAATCTCGTTGAGAAAAATATCAATCCACCAAATTACCCTCAGCTTCGATCCTTCGAAAGATACTGGGAAATAGTGAAGAGGGTCTTCAAGGAGACTGGTAAGGCAGCTGGAGCTCAAGCGTCCAAAAAATGCGATGCAACACTTGTCCGAGACCTGATGAAGAGCGTTCGATCAAAAGTTAAAAAATTCGTGAAGGAATAACTTAAATTTAATCCGGTTTCCGTTATGCTCAAGTTTAACCTCGTACAATGAAGGATCAATTTTTAGTTTGAGTAAAATATCGTTTTTTATCATAATTTGAAAGAAAAATTTATGGACAGTTTATTTTCGATATGCTCCTTATTAACTGAAAAAAATGTGACTGTAATAAAACTAGCGCCATCTATATGGTATGTCGGGAACTTTTCAGTCCGTTTGTTACAATCTGAAATTCTTTTCCGTATAGCGAAAAACATCACAAACAGGTAGTTCAAGCTTTTAAATGGAATCCAAACATTTCTGTAAGAGATGTGCGAAAAAGCTGCAGTAAAATTTTCATGAAAGACGCAGAAAAACATGAAGGATATACACACGTAAAAAGTTAAAAAGGCATTAAATCGCCATAAATGGTAGAGTGCGATGGGAAAATCACACGTATTTCATTATGTCTCATTATGAACGATGAGACGTACGTGAAAGTAAACTTCCGGCAGCTTCCGGGATTCCTATTTTCACATGTCAGTCTCCTAGTCAAATGTCATAGAAGACATCAAAAAGCAAATGTCCAAAATTACCACAGAAATACATGATTTGGTAAGCAATTTGCTCATGTGGAAAACGAAGCACTCCATTTGTGATAATCGATCCGATCAACGGGCAGACAAACGTAAAGGAATGTCTTCAAAAGCGTCTACTTCCACTTCTAAGGTCATGATCCAACGCTTTTCCAATGATCCAACGCTTTTCTAGCTGATTTAGCCTCATGTCATTACTCGAAAGATGTTTTGGAGGGGTCAGGGGCCGTTCGCCGAACGTCATTTCACCGAACGTCGTTTCGTCAAAACGTCATTTCACCGAACGTCATTTCACCGAACGTCGTTTTGCCGAACGTCGTTTCGCCGAAAGCCGGTTCGCCGAAAACCGGTTTGGTGTACTATCTAGAGGTGTGCTAGCGACGCGCAAGAGGTAAAGTTTACGTTATTTAGGATTTGGTTCATAAAAAAGTATTGTGTAATGAAAGTTATTTTCGGAATGGATGTGAAGAATAGATGGAAAAAAATGATGCTCGGGATCGATTCAAAATCCAAGATGGCGACTTACGGTTTATTGATATTCCTTGAAAACCCTTACAATATGGATATTTTCGAAACGGATTTGATGTGTACAGTCTGTTACATAAGAGACACTGTTGTGAGAAAATGAAAAGACTCAACACGAAAATACTTTTGAACGTTCTTGTATTAGATCAAAAACTTACATTTTTGCACATGTTTTTCACTCAACATCGGTTTTTGAAAGTACTTCGAAATTTTAAATTATTTGCGAACAAATGTCTGCGTGCAGCTCCGTACGATATATTTACACCTTTTTTGGTCAATTTGAAAGCACCTTCGTGTAAAGTTAATGTCGGATTACTACAAAACAGGTTACAAATCACTTTTTAGTCTTCTTCCGACAATACACCGACAGAACCGCGAATTGGAAAGTCGTCAACATTTTTCAACTCTTTAAAAATGACCTGTGTAAACGATGCTTCGGAGCATGCACCTGCCTTGAACTGACCGAGTTGCTGAAAACTACCCAAAAACGCCACATCAACATCAGAGCACACCAACAAAGCATCGCAGCCAAGGATAATCTCTTTCGTTACAATCTGAAGAACGTGAAGATCCAGTAAACTCTAAAAAATTTGTGCCACAAACGAATGATGTATTGTAATTCAAAATCAATATTTTGTAAGTCCCACCCTCCTCACATTCCTTTACTAACTCTAGGGGAGTAGGCCGCCCCCTTAATACGGCGTCCCTTCTTCTCCTATAACAACAAGACAATCGGCCACGTAAGCTAAAGCAAATGAGCCAAATAAAATTTTGTTATAAAAAAAAAACTTTTTAAAACGATTCACCCACTTACTCACTGTTTCGACTTTTGCATGTATTTCCCCGCGGCAGCTTGGGTCATTTTGGGACCTTTCGGGTGCGAGCGCAAAAAAAACTCATTTTGGATAAAAATCTGAAATCAAATTCTAAGCAATAGTCAGCTGATTTATTCTAGCATTGCATGAAGGACACTACTGCCCTCTGTGTTGAACAAAAATAATCACACCATTCCACTTTACCGATTGCGAGTAATCGTGACCAGGCTCTTATGTAACAGACTGTAGGTACGGAAAAATGATGATCTAGGGCGAGATGGCCTTTTAAAACTCTTACAATAAAGGTATTTTTGGAACGGATTTGATGAATACGTGCCGGAAAACAATGTTCAGGGTCGTGTCGAGCTGGCGGCACGCATCTTTGAAAACACTATTCCGGAAGTCACCACTTTAAATTTCGAGACGAGCTCAAACATCGTTTATTGGTATCCAATCTCTTCCGAAAATGCCCTTATTTTAAAGGTTTTCAATGGGCACTATCTTGGAACTCGACATCAACCTTCGTTTTCCGGCATCTGACAATTAAACCTCTTCCAAAAATACCCATATTGTAAGAGTTTTCAAGAAATATCGAAAAACCGGAACCGGATCTAAGATTTCAGGGCAACTACTAATCAAATCCGTTCCGAGAAGACCCACATTCTGAGGGTTTTCAAATAATGTAAGAATTTTCAAGAAGTTAGATGAACTGAATGCCGCCATATTGGTTTTAAGAAGGAACTCAAATATCGGTTTTCTGATAGCTATTCATCATATCCGTTCCAAAAATACCATATTCAAGGCAAATAAGGCACATTTCTTATAATCAACCGGATGTCGCTATCTCGGATTTTGAAATTACCTCAAACACCGTTTTCCGGTGCCTACACTTAAAATCTGTTCCAACAACCGATTTCCATGAGTGATGTATTTTTATTCAGTTTGGTTTCTTACAATTTTGTTGGACCAATTTTTGAAAACATTTATCAATTAAGTGGTCACCTTTAATAGCAATTACAAAATGACTCCAATGTTTGCCATTACATATTCGAGCAGCGTCGATTTCAGCACGAATGATTGTCTTGAGCTCGTCAATAGTTTGAGGCTGGTTGGCGTATAATTTGCTTTTCTATTAACCCCACAAAAAGACTATATATTGTAACTTACAACTGATGAAGTTTATTGCACTATGAGTAAAGACGTGAGAATAACAATCAAAAAAGTGTTTTTTTTTGTTTTTCAAAAAAAGAAATATTTGGAAAATGCTGTGCATTTTGCATTATTTAAGTTCTTAGACTTTTTGAAAGAACACACACAAGTACAAAATAAAATTTGGATGAATACTACCGCTTTACTAATAATAGTGGATTTTTATTATGTTAAAGTATTTATTATGAGCTACTCAAATTAGGCGACACCAACACTGGTTTCATATACATATCACACTTGCTGCGCTTGGACAGAGCTTTGCATGAAAAGCGGACGCAATAAGAAGATCTTCATGGCATAGTATGTTTGCTTCATGACAATGCAAGACTCCATGTTTCGAAAGTTGTAAAAGTTTTTTTTTGTAATCGCTGCAATGAAAAGTTCTACCCCAGCCGCCATTTTTTATCAGACATTGTTCCATACGGTTGCCATTTGCTGCAATCCATGACGCATAACTTGTCAGGTCAATTTCAAAAACTACGATACCACCAAAAATTGGATCGATTCTGAGGAAAAGAAATTTTTCAAACGTGGTATCCGAGTCTTACCAGAAAGATGACAGAAAGTGGTACATAACGATGGGATATACTTTGAAAAACGGTACTGCAATTATCTCACTAAAAATCATGAAACTTGGCAGAAAAAACGCTACTAATTTATTTCCAACGTCTATAAATAGATTTATATAACGACATTTATATAGAATCAAATACAAATACTATATTTATTTTTTGGATTTCTGCCACCTTGGCATCACTGTGCAATGGAACGACTGTTTTCGATGTAAAGTGTCACTATTTCAGCACGTTGTTTCGGTTGGCAAACATTGTACTGAATTGATGTTTCCAAAACATATCTGATGCAATCACTCGGTCGGTAAATGTGAACATTATTCAGCGTTTACATACCGACAAAAAAAGATGGAGCACCCTGTATCTATATTGTAAGAGCAAATTCAGCAGCTAGAAGTTCTATATGGAAGATCTATAATAAAGCAGAAACTGGAACAAACGTATCCCCAGTAAACCGGTCTAGTTTTATTTATTCGACCAGTTCTTCTGTCAAATTTAAAACTGGTCTACTATGCCGTTCTATTTTTTGTATATTTGAAACACGAGTAAAACACTGCTGGCGTTGCCAGTTTTTCTTCTTATAAAATTCAGATTTAAATTTTGTAACTGACATAAATTATGCATCTAGAACTAGAACACTACGGAATATGCCCTAAGTGTTTTGAAGGAACATCGATAACCCGGAAGTTGCCATCTTGGATTTCAAAACGACATCAAACATGGTTTCTTGGTACCTACACCAAAGTTGCCATTTTAAAATCTGTGTTTCAACTTGAAAATTCTGTGTACTATCTGTGTTGCATATTTTCGATCATAATATGTGAAAATGGGTGAAAAACATTTTGAAAATCTGCCATTTTTATGAAATTTAGATAAAAATCTGTATAAATCTGTGAATTTTGATAAAATCTGTGTTCTGTGACACAGAATCTGTGTGGCAACATAGGCAGAATATATGTGGTTTTACAGAAAAATCTGGGAATATGGTAACTCTGACCTACACATCAAAGCTGTTCCGAAAATATACATATTGTATTTTCAAGGAGTAGTAATAAATCGGAATCGGAATCGGATTCGAAACGATCTCAAACATCGTTTTTTGACTTCCGAAAACAGTCACCATCTCAATTTTGGACCGACACTAAACATTGTTTTCCGCAACCGGATAACAACTTGACAGCTCGCATTGTTCTCAAGTGTTACAAACATTTTGGTTCTCTGGTTCTGTCAAAACGATTTATTACATTTCTAAAGGGCGTTTTTTATAATTTGAATAAAAATATGTTTTAAGAACATCTCCATATTTATTCATTTCGGTAAAAAATTAGCTTCGTGATTTTTTTTAACATTGATTGCTTCATACAGTTGAAATTTTTTGCGAGTTGTTCCATGCGAAGTTTTGAAAAATAAACAACACAAAGTTTATAATAAAACATCACGATGATTGTTCACTGCATTTTGGTCCAATATGTGTTCGGATATACCATCAAACACAATAGGAACGTTGTTCAACACTCGGATTAGCGAACTGTTCACCAAATAATAATAGAAGTTGCCGATATTGATGCTACCTTCATTGACGGATAAAATTTTTAATTCCATTTCCGTTATTTTGCAGATTGATACTATTCCTACATGAGTTCCCTTGTTTTTGGTACCGTTGATAATTACGGATAGGCAATCTTCGCATTTGATATTTTGTAATCATTTTTTTTTCTGACATCGACTAGTGTAGGTATACGATATAGCATGGTTGAAGAAAAAATCCACTTCCGGTGAAACTCTCAACGGGTGAGCACGTTGTATCGTGTTAGTCTGGAGAAAATTCGAGTATTTCGCAAGAAAGAAAGGATTTTTATCCGTACTTTGACGACTCGACGCAGCCACACAGCGAGATTTTTGCTTGTAGACTAGTGAAAAGAAAGCCCATTGGACTAAGGAGTGTATCGAAAATAAGCAATCAAAAAAATTTTTCTTTCAAATTATGATAAAAAACGATATTTTATTCAAACTAAAAATTGATCTGTTATTTAACGAGGTTAAACTTAAGTATAATGAAAACCGAATTAAATTTAAGTTATTCCTTCAAGAATTTTCGAACTTTTGATCGAACGCTCTTTATCAAGTTCCGGACAAGTGTTGCATCGCATTTTTTGGACGCTTGCGACCAATTTTTTTGAACTCCTGCATGTTCCCAGCTGCCTTACCAGTCTTCTTGAAGACCCTCTTCACGATTGCCCAGAAACGTTCGATGGGTCGAAGCTGAGGGCAATTTGTTGGATTGATATTTTTTCAACGAAATTTATACCCTTTTCCGCAAGCCAATTGAGAGTGGTTTTGGCATAGTGAGAAGACGCTGAATCCTGCCAAAACAGTGGAGGTGTACTATGCTTCTTATATAAAGGCAGCAATCTCTCCTGGAGACACTTAGATCGATAGATTCCTGCATTTATAGTTCCGGTAGTGTAATAAATGGACGACTTCAAACCACAGGAACATATTGTTTGCCATACCAGTATCTTTCGACCGAGTTTCTCTACATGAATCGTCCTGTCCGCATCGCTCACATCCACCCCAGCAACGACAGTTAAGCATTGTGGACCTGAAAGGATTTTTGAGTCCTCCTTTACATAAGTCCCATCGTCCATCAAAACGCATGCATCCGGACACTGCAAAAGACGCGAATACAATTTCCGGGCCCTTTTTGTTGCTCGCTTCATCTGTGCTACACTTTGTTTCGAGATTTTCTGCTTCTTGTAGGTCTTCAGGTTATTTCGCCTCTTGATATGCTGGATCATTCCGACACTCGTTCCTGCTTTTTTAGCCAAATCACGTATTGACATTGATTTTTTCTTCAAGACTAGAGATACCACCTTTTGGACTAGTTTCGGGTTGGAAAAACCGGGTTTGCTGCCTCTTTCTGGTAGCTCATCCAACGAATAGTATTCTCCAAACTTAATAATGATGGTTTTACCACTGGCATGATGAATTCCAAACCGCTTTGCCAATTTTCGCATAGTAATACCCTTCTCACTTAGCCATGTGTCCAGAACCTTAATTTTCACTTCCTTTTCAATACGCGACATTTTGAAAACGCGGAATTTCAACCGCACAAACAAGTAAACATACGAAAGCTAACAGCCAAACACACTGCATGCTGTGATCTGAACATAAAAAACAACACAAATACATGCGTACAACACGAATGAATGTGGATAGCTTATTTTCGATACACTCCTTATAAACGAAAATTAACTGGCAAGATAGCATAAGTTGCTGTGCCATCAAATCGGCGTCATCTCAAATGAGGTAACGCCAATCAGAACCAGAAGAAGGAAAAAATCATCATAATTACCCTGATCCTGTATTTCGTTCGAATCGGATTATTCCGTTCGAATACGAATTTTTGCATTCTGTATCTCCATCGAGTTCGAGTTTTTCATACAAAATCATCACTCGATCGAATTACAGAATGCAAATTTTTTCAGTTGATCGAAACCATCCGATTCGAACGAAATACAAAATCGGGGTGAATATAACGTTTGATTAAGCATTATCGAGAATAATTTGCCATCAAAATGAATGACACATTCATTACAGATTTTGCTCTCGCTCTCTAGCACAGTTTTATTATATAGTATAATGTATAATCGTAACAACCTGACTGAACAGGAATGTAGTCATGTAATTGAAAATGCACAAGTAAATTCCAAAGTCAGTAAACCAGAAGACACCATCTTGAATCTTGGAACGACTCCAAACATTGTTCTCCGATACTGGAAGCGTTTTTAAAGGATATAAACTGAAAGTCGCCATCTTGGATTCGAAACAATCAAATACGTTCCGAAAATATCCATATTGTTTTAGTTTCCATGGAATATAAATGAGCCGGGAAAGGTTTTCATTGTATTCAAAAACCTATTTTTACGAAGTATGTTCGTAAAGCAAGTTTACGTTATTTGGGATTTGGTTCGTGAAAAGAGTTATGTAAAAAGAGGTAACTAAAAAAGGGTTTGTGAACGGATGTTTGCTGACTTTTCCCTTACATCAGCAGTAGAAATTCTGAGCACTGTCTGGCAAAGAAAGGCTTGGGAGCAATGTAAAATACGATTTTTTATACTGTTACATACAATTGTTTCTAAGTACCAAAAAGGCTGTCTACAGCATCCTTTTTCATGACATTTTGCCTCGGACCGATTTTAGCACGGTTCGTTTTTGGCAACATAATCGTTCGAATATGACATATTGGAAAGATGGCAGTACTTCCGAATTCAGAACATTTTCCTAATTATATTGATTTAAACTGCTTACAGCAATAAATGCTGGAAGAACATAACACCCATATACCGTTCGAATCAGTTCGTCGTGATCAGCAAATGCGTATGTGACAAACAATTTCACTCAAGTTTTTACCTTTTTTTTCGAAGATGACTCAACCGTTTACTACAAACTCAGATTCATATGAAAATTCGTATGCTCCCAAACAAGGTTCCTGAATTATGTTTGGATCCGACTTCTGGTTCCGGAACTACAGGATGATATGTGAAACGAAATTAAAATTGTGTAACTCATTTTCCTCGTAGATGGCTGAACCGATCTAAGATTCAAATGAAATCTAAGAATCATCTAAGATTTGCTGACTAGAATAGTCGACAACCAAATAAACGTATTTCAGCTTTAGTGGTATTCAGTTTTCGATTCAGAAGGCACCCAACAATTTAACTCGTACTACGATTTCTCAAAGATGTCTACACTGATTTTTAAACATTTTGAAACAAATGTAAACTACTCAGGTGAATTTGTCTGACTTCGGCTACACCGATTTTCGAATTCCGGCTCCAGTATCGAATCGTTTCTCAAAGCTCAATCGTTTTCTCAAATAAAGCCAAATCGAATTTCAGAAACAAAAATTCAAATTAAAATAAACTTATAGTCCCACACAAAATTAATTAATTTTATCCAATGCTGACTTCCGATTCTGGAATTACAGAAGGATGAATTTTTAAAATTCAAACCGATATAGAAGATGATAATCCCGAAAAGCTTGAAAGCTGGACTCAAAACTATTGCAATTTATTTGTCATATGGCCATACGAATCGGTTTGGGTTATGTTGGTTCCTGAATACCGGTTCTGAAAGTACCTTAAATTACCGTAAACTCTTCACTGGAACTTACTTCGACATATCATGGAATGTTTAATCGATTGTCACACTTTTAGATTCAAATTCGATCCGATTTGCAGTTTCGAAATTACAGAGTAATGAGTGATTAAAATATCAAATTGTCACTTAAAACGACGGACATTAGAATAATGTCATGAAAACTGAAACACCGAAGAATATTCATGCAAAAAAACACATGCGGATTGATAAAAAAAGGTATAATCTCACTGCTAGGTGGATTAAGCACGTTTTTTTCTCTCTCAAATTTGAACTTTTTATTGAGCTTTGTTCTGTTTCAGCAAATATTTAAGGACAGACCAAATTTAAACGAAAGCATCATCATCGCCGTTGAATCAATTTATTGCTTCAATAATTGGTAAGCCTCGGTGGCCCTAAACGTAATCCCGCACGGTTGCCGTAGAATTTATTTTCAATATGGAAAATCTATCCTATAATTCAATAAATCATAATGAAATAATCCCCAGTGCAACAGACGGAAGAGAACTCCGCTGTCAGCTTCGGGTGAATTTCCTCTATTTCCATTCGCACCCGGGCTCATCTTCAACCGGTCTCTCCCGATCATTGCATGGGTAGCAAACTCAGGGCATGCTGGCTGCTCCGTATCCCGACAGTGCTTATTGACGGTTGCGAGTACAGCGCTTAACACTGCTTATGTCCAAACTCGGCAGAGCACGGATATTTGTATCACAGTAGAACATCCAACCGTTCTGCAGATGCTCCAAATTGATGCTAGACAGAAGCTAGAGTGTTGTCCTGCTCTGAAACCTACAACCAGTGGAACAAGGAGTCGTTGGTGAAGCCGATTATAAATGCATTTTAAATCGTTTTTCATTCAATTTAATCTGGATGCTCTCGACCTGGTATGTGGCCCGAATCTAAATAACCCTCATTCTGGGAATCAAGTGTAGAAAGTGGCGGCACATTTTTAATAGAACTTTGACAACCTTGATAATCAAACAATAACTGATTATCAAATGAAAAAAATCTACAAAATGTATTTCACTGAAGCAAATTGAGGCGGCTCAGTCAGCAGACCCTAACAGTAGGGAATGTTCATTTCGAAATATTTGCGTTGAGCTCAAGTGCCATGGCGGAAACTCGTCAATTAACAGTTGAAAATGATGCTCTGTATAACAATACGAAAGCAGCGGATAAAATCAAAAGACCCATCAAGAGAGAAATGAATCAAAATCCTATCCAACAAATTTTGATTCAAATCCCGAATTGAGTACACCACAATTCTCCGGCGCTTTCCTTTCCTAGGGTTCCTCCAAACCAATCAAAAATCTCATATGAATGCTTATTTAAATGGTGGACAATTATTTCATTCAATAGAACAGCAATTTCAAAATGTGGGATTCCACGATGGTAGATAATATTCCTCTTCAACCGGAATAATGAAGAACTAATTTCGTACTCGTTCCAGGAAATGAGTGTTTTCGAAAACACCTCCACCCCGAAGTGGCAACCCTTGCCAACTCTGAATGATCCAATTAACAAACATTCTACGGACTCTGCAAATATGACCGGGCATCAAAACTCATGCAGGACGTAGCACTCGTGTTCTGGTTGGCACGTCGTTGTGCGCCTGCATGCATACCAGGCCGAACTGTCCCGTGTCGACGTTTTTTGTTGTGCTCATTTTCAGTTGTGGCCACACCTTCTCCCACCCCCGATAATGGTATGATTAATTAACCTACTTTCAATTTATAGTTTATCCGACCGCCATCACACCCACGCGGAACGTTGGGATAACACGGCAATGGCTTTAACTCCCGTTGGTGTACTTCACCAAATTTGTGCTACGGATGAACGGACAAAGCGTTTCCACTAATAGCTTTTATGCGTGTAGGTCTCGGCAAATTGAGGGTTAAAAAATGCAAAGCTCTCTGTTGGGACCACAGGGCATGGAGTGGAATTGCTCGTACAGTTTACCGTTTGTGCACAAAATGGTCACTTGAAAGTTTAAAATTTTTGAGTGATACACTCGATTAGACAAACTGATTTGAAATTGGGTGAACGTGAGGGTAAATGGTGCGATTAAGTGTTACAAACAAGCCTAATGTTTGGGATGTATTATAACAATCCACTCATTGATTTATATTATGATTTTCATACTCCTATTGTGGATGTTCGTTTTCAAAACGTTCACTCTCATTGAACGTAACTCAAAATTGAGTGACACATCACTCAAATTCATAAAAAGTGCACATACTCTAAACTTGAGTTACCACCTATCTACTCATTTTTGCGTTAAGGGACGAAATTGTCGAAACTTGAGTAAGTTTTACCCAAAATAAGAAAAAAATATTTTATTCAAAATTTGGGTAAGTTCAACTCAAAATTTGAGTTCCTTGCTTTCAAAATGAAAAAATTTTTCTTCGTTAATTTTCATATACAAAGTTATTCTTCTTGCTTTTGAATGCGCAAAGTAGTCATTCAAAACCGTTTCCTTTTGAACGGTTTGGAGTACAAATTGAATTGTTTTGATATCCTTATGTTGCGCTTTTCACTAAGCATAATTGAAACCACCCAACATCTATGATTGACGTTGATTCATGTTTTCAAAACCGAATCTAGAAACGGCAATGGAAAACGACGTATTCTTGCATTCTTTATTTCGATAAGAATATTCCGAGAATGAAAACGCACTAAACTGCAAGAAGTATTTTTTCACTCAAATGTTTGAAAACTCAACGCTTAACAGATCGGCTGAAAAGTTCGTATCGTTTCTATGAAAGGGCGCCACTAGAATTTAATCCATACCATTTTCAGTTAGTACCAACCTTCAAAAGATACGTGTATAAATTTGACAGCTGTCTGATTATTAGTTTGTGAGATATTGCATTTTGAGTGAAGCTACTTTTGTTATTGTGAAAAAAATGGAAAAAAAGGAATTTCGTGTGTTGATGAAACACTACTTTTTGATGAAAAAAAGTGCCACCGATACCAAAAAATGGCTTGATGAGTGTTATCCAGACTCTGCACCGGGCGAAGCAACATTTCGTAAGTGGTTTGCAAAATTTCGTACTGGTCATATGAGCACCGAAGACGATGAACGCAGTGGACGTCCAAAAGAGGCTGTTACCGATGAAAACGTGAAAAAAATCCACAAAATGATTTTCAATGACCGTAAAGTGAAGTTGATCGAGATAGCTGACACCCTAAAGATATCAAAGGAACGTGTTGGACATATTATTCACGAATATTTGGATATGAGAAAGCTTTGTGCAAAATGGGTGCCGCGTGAGCTCACAATCGATCAAAAACAACAAAGAATTAATGATTCTGAGCAGTGTTTGGAGCTGTTATATCGAAATAAAACCGATTTTTTCGTCGATATATAACAATGGACGAAACATGGCTCCATCACTTCACTCCGGAGTCCAATCGACAGTCAGCTGAGTGGACTGCACGTGATGAACCGAACCCAAAGCGTGGAAAGACTTAACAATCGGCCGGTAAGGTTATGGCGTCTGTATTTTGGGATTCGCATGGTATAATTTTCATCGACTACCTTGAAAAGGGAAAAACCATCAACAGTGACTATTATATAGCGTTATTAGAGCGTTTGAAGGACGAAATTTAAAAAAAAACGGCCTCATTTGAAGAAGAAAAAAGTTTTGTTTCATCAAGACAATGCACCGTGTCACAAGTCGATGAAAACCATGCAGAAATTGATCACATTGGGCTTTGAATTGCTCCCTCATCCACCGTATTCTCCAGATTTGGCCCCCAGTGACTTTTTCCTGTTCTCAGACATCAAGAGAATGATCGCTGGTTAGAAGCAATGAAGAGGTAATCGCTGAAACTGAGGCCTATTTTGAGGCAAAGGACAAATCGTACTACAAAAATGGTATCGAAAAGTTGGAAGATCGCTATAATCGCTGTATCGCCTCTGATGGCAATTATGTTGAATAATAAAAACAAATTTTGGCAAAAAAATGTGTGTTTCTATTAAACGATACGAACTTTTCAGCCGAACTGTTATCATTTGGATGTGATTATCTGGTGGTACAAAAGATGAGGAGGTTTTATGCCTGCTGGAGAGAATGCCTTAATGAGTATAACCTCCAGTGGGCTCTTCTCTGTTCTAAATCAATAAATAAACAATACAGCGGGATTTATTGAAACACTAGAAATTCAAAACTTTAAGATTTAGAGTCTAATTTAGTAAAAATCGATTCAATTATATATGTTAAAATGAAGTGAGCTTCATAATTTGAGGTTTTGATCACTATTTTCGGTACTTCCGTAAGCCATCAAATAATGTAAACTACTACTAATTTAAACAGTTTTGAACTTAATATAGAAGAATTTTTACGTTTCCTGTACATTGGATTGGAATGGTGGTCTAAAATTTCAATCGCTCATCCTTATATTGAGCTCCGTTTCGAAGTATTTGATCATTACTTCCGGTACTTTCCGACCCGGAATCCAGGGACCAGTATAACCGAAAACGAATCATATGGCTAACATGACTTGAAAACTGCAACAGTTTTGACACTTAGAAATTTTTTTTAGAGATTTTGGCATCGTCATTTTCTATGACAAATAGAAACTCGTCACCCTGTAATTACAAAACCAAGTAAATGTACGGAATGCATAAGAACGCATGTTCGAGTCCTGTCTCTGAGCGTATCTTTTTTTTAAAAAAATCTGTTAGTTTTTCATTCATTTGGCTTCTCCAATATATGTTTCCTCTCAGTCATTGCAAAAACTGTACTTAGTTATGGCGGCTTTTACGTCAAACAACTAAAATTAATAAATCGCAAATAAATTTGTTTATTTCTGTTTTTCTCATATAGAAAGGCTATGCCTTCACTGTGAAAAACGATTTTTAACTGAGGCCCGGTGGGCCGAATATCATACAGCATTCGACTCAGCTCGACGAACGAAAATGTGCATTAGATTTTCTCGGAGATAGCTGAACCGATATTCAAAAAATTAGATCCCTTAATCTCATAGATTGCTTTTGAACTTTACCCGGATGAAACTGCCGGTTCGAGAGTTACTGGGTACAATTTACAAAATGAACTAAAAAAGGGCACCCGATTTTCTCAAACACCGCTCATTCAATTTTCACAAACTTACAACAACACTATCAAATTTAATCCATAGACGGCCTCCAGTTCCGAAATACCGGCTTTTAAGTATAAAAATTTTATTTTTCGTAGCGTGTTTTTATAATTGGCACGGAAACATCTTGCCAAACACATTCAAAACGCCGAACAATTATTCAATTAGACAGGGATGGTTAGTTGGCGACCAAATACGTTGATTTTGGGTACTTCGGATCATCGTTTCTGATTTGGGAGGACCGGGAAAGTTCTCGTGTGCTCCAAACCGGATATCACTACAATTTCTCAAGAACGGCTACACCGAACTTCTCCAACTCAGATTTATGTTAAGAGTATTATGTTTTCCTATGTTGATGTAGAATTTCATCCAGATCTGACTTCCGGTTCCAGAAATACAGGGTAGTGTGTATGAAAATGCAACCTGTCATACAGAGCGATAATGCATAAAACGTAAAAATCCTTCCAAATTTGGTTCGAAGCTGGTTCAATTTATAGGTTATGCTAACCGCTTGTATATATTTTTAAGAAAAACAGTACATTTTGCGTGAAAATCAAGAAAATACAGTACGTCGACTTAAAAAACCCTTCTTAATCCACCAAGTGGTGTGAAAATGCCTTTCTCTTTCTTAAAAACATGAAATATTTTGATCGTTTTATTAAATAATTTTTGACACATTTTTGGGCTTATTTTTGACACCAATCAAATCAAATTGATTCGAGTGATTCACAAAAGCATGCTTCCAAGTTTATGTCACATAGTCGGCATCATTTTTGCAACCAAGCGCTTGAAATTTGCGTTCCCTAATTGTATGAGAAGAGTGATGCTAATCTAAAAACAAACCCTTTTTAGTCCACTTTCATAGATCAACAGTCAACCAAAATCGAAATTTTCGAAATCGAAAAAAAAGTTTGATGCCGAGAGTCTTAGAATTGAATGAAACGTCGAAATTTAGGGTCATCTTGAAAAAAATTCTTTTAAAAAAGTTGTCTCTCAGGGACTTATACTTATATTAATATCAAAAGTCTCAAAAAGTCAATTTTTTCATGCAATTCTAAAACGTTTGGCATCAAAAAAAAAAAAAAAATTACCGGATTTCGGAAATTTTCCCCTATGGTGATTTTTCAAGATCGAAAATTTTCAAACCTTAACCGACGAGTAGCACCCCTTACCCATATCCAATTTAGCTCAAATTTTGCTTAGGGACTTTTTTCGTGGTGCTTAAACTTTTGAACTCTACCGTTTTACGAAATTAGAGGTGATTCAAAAATATCGGTACCCTTATATGACTTAAAGCGAAAAAAAAAACGCGTTTTGTCGGTTACTTCACTTATACTATCATATTTCCGGAACCAAAATTCACACAGTTCAAAGATCAGAACTTTTTTTTTATTTAAGATATTTTTATTCAGGCCTATTTGCGCGGCCGAATTAGCCGATTTTTTAAATAACAAAATTTTTGAAGTGGATCTCGTTGTCACTCTTTTTCTAGGAGGAGAGGAGCTTCCATTTCCCTCCTGCGAGGGTTGAGGGACATTTTGTTCGTGACTCGTCTCGTCATCCATTGCCTCATCGGTTGTATTGTTGTTGGTGTCCGTCTTCGTTTCGTTTTCCTTGTTGTTCGTAGCCTTGAGCTCGTAGCTAGTTGCTTTAGATGCGCCTTGTTGTACATTGGTTGTAGTTGCTGGTTGGTTTGATGGTGAAACATGAGTACTGCGCTCACTAGTTTTCGTTGTTGAACGGTTGACCTTGTCTTTGGTTGAAGATGTCTTTTTCGCAGTTTCAGTGCAAGGTTTACCGTAGTGTGCAGGTTGTTCACAAAACTGGCATGTAACCAGCCGATTTCCATAGGTAATCAACGTTTTACACGGACGTGTCCCACCTTGATCACAAACGATGTAAGATGAAATTGCCTTACGTAGTTGCATACGTACCACTTGCACGACATTCCGGATACCGGGGAAAAAATTCCGCCATACTTCCCTTTCGATGGAAAGGATTTCACCGTATTGCGACATATTCTCCCGAACGTACTGATCGGTGGCCTGCGGGGGGAGGTCATGCACGCGTACTTCTATGGCATTGTCCACCATGTGCACAGGGATTTTGTATTTAATGTTGTCACACTCAACGCTGTGCACCTCGTTGTTAACCGAAGCGAATGCAATTGCAACTCTTTCACGCTTGAACATAATGTACACACAGTTAGACGCCTTGTTGAATTGAATTTCACTTACATTATTAGCGTCTAGATGCATTCGTTCTTTAAGTAAGATTTCGATTTCATTTGCTGCTGGTCTAACTTTGCAACGCTTGAAATCTATACAAATTGAATTCGGTCTTGCAGGCCAAGTTTCAGGCTTTGTTAAATCGTATTTACCATTTCGTACACTCTATTGTTCACTGGCGTATTGTCTTTGTTTCTGTTGTTTCGACCGTAAACGATTTTCGACTGCGTCGGGTGAGATGCGAGCACGAACTGAGTACGATACGGTCTAGTGAGAATATTCACATGGAGCTGCATTAAACAAATTTGAAGTGAAACCCGGACGGGATCCGGTCAAGTCCCGTTCCGGATACGTCACGGCCTAGTGTAAATAGCGCTTAACTCGGAAATTTTAAAATTTCCGATCTTCTACCTGTTTTTTGAGATTCTACGGCAAAGCTAAAACAAAATCAGATTTTTTGTGGTTATCAATTGCATTTGGGTTGTGCATAAGAATTGTTTAGATCTTTTGTGCTATACAAAAATATAATTATTTTTAGAGTTTACATTGAAAAAGTTATGCTAATGCATGCCTAAACAAACGGTTTTTGTTTATTTTTTTCAATATTCAATGAAAAGTTTTTGTAAGAAACTTAGTAATAATTATGAAAACATGAATTATAAAAGATTAAAATTGCGTTTCAATGTTTCTACGTTCTAAATTAAACATAACCTTGCTCGGTTGTCTGCTTGTATAATTTTTAAATAAAGTTATAATGATTCACCATCTGTACATAGCAGCCATCAAGCTTCCTGATGAAAATTTGCGTTTAAAATCTCGAAAATGAGTTTGCCATCATGATCCTCGAGTGGTAAATCTGATAGTGTGCCGTCTGATACAACTATCAACGGAAGCACAGCATATTTATGTTTCCATTCTGCTGGCTTATCACAAACAAAACATGTTTATACAAAAACCAAAATACACGGGAAGCATAGGAGTACGATGAAGGAAAGTGCCTTGCATGTTTTCTCTTCGGTTGAAGAAAGTATTTTCCCCAGATAGATATATTTGCATAATGTTTCATACATCGTCTGAAGCGGCGGCTCTGGCCTTACACCTCTCAAAGTCGTAAGTATCACAAAAATATTTACTCGACCGAGACTTTCAAATATTTGAAGGTTTCACCTGGACTACCGCTATTACCATTTCAAACAACCCGGATAAATCATACCGAATCTGCTGACAGCCCGGCAAATAAACGCCAACCCCAAGCGGTGTTGTAACCGAGTGTGCCTAAAAGGAGGATCATAAATATTACTTCCAGCTGACGTAAACAGCCCTTTGAAGGGCATCATCATCTTGCATTAGCGTAAGACGACAGTGGATTGTTCCGCCAAAGCAACGCCAAGCGACCTGAGTTCCATTTTTGAAAAATAAAGAAAGACAAAAATCTCTTCGTTCCCGGATCACGCCACCCCGGATCCTGGCTGGTACATGTCAACTTTTCCCCATTTATTATTCTGCACTCTGACCTCACTCGGCATCTTACGTCACCATCCGAGTCGTATGTACATTATCCTACATTTCGCTAAAAGTACAAATATGTTCCCGGGCGACGAATCTCCCGAACTTGGCCCAGATAGGAGAGCCAAGCGGGAGTTTCTTCGCTGGGTTTTGATTATTGTTGTGATTCTTCTAGTGTGTAAATGAAAACTGACAAATGTTCACTCTCGCTCTCAAGGGTGCCGTCAATCTGCTGCTGCTGCTGCTGCTGCTGATGATGATGACGACAATGATGATGAAGCTGCGATGTCACCTGGTGGGGCTGGACTGGGTGGTGATGATATTGTGCCCGAGTTTATGTGGGTGCTCGAAACTTTCATCATATAATTCATGTTTACATGCGGCGTAGGTACTCCCCCGAAAATAATGGAGAATACTTTTGCAGTTTAGTGCCGCAATATTGAGACTTTTTCATGTTGTCGATTGGTGGGCTTTTGGAGATATTAGACATTCTCTTGGGTGAACGGAAAACTGAACCGTAATATGCTTTATACATTTTGCTACACCGTTACCGAAGCCGGTACGTAAAGTTTTATGGTTTTTATAACGCTTCCTAACATAATGTTAAACTTCATCACCTGCGCATCGTCTTTGCTATTATCTATTGCAGAAATAAATTTTAACTTTCGAGATGAGTTTTCCTATAGATGCTCTTCATAGTGAGACCCTTCTTGATGGAAGAATATGACGAAGTCAAAATACAATGACAATGCCTGAACAATCATCGTGATAAGTCAAACCGTGGCGTTTGGCTTCTCGAAGGAACAGAACACACATTCGGTCCCCATTAGCTCGATGAAATACAACTTTCCTAATGCTATTTGCCATTGACATGTTTACACAAACGCTCTCAGCACGGCGGCAGTCAACAACAAAGGTAAACATTAAAAAAAATCCCGAAAAAAAAACTCCGCACACACACGGCCGGCTTTTCCAACAACACAATTCAGCGCCCCCTGATTAAGAGCTTTGCTCCCATCGAAACATTCACGTCCCCCCTGATCTTTATTTATACCAGCCCGGCTTTTGTTGTGTTTGCCGAAAAGTGAAAGCTTCATCTCGTTAGATTTGACCTACGTGCTGAAGAACGCCCTGAAAATGAAAACAGAGCTCCTTCACCTTCTAACAGCGCCGAAATAAAATCCGGCTGCCGGTGGAGCGAAATCGTTTCAATAATGAATTTCTTCCCTCACATAAATCTTATCCAAAGGCCTTGTTGTAAAAGAGCGAAGCCTAATAATCTTCCATACTGCAACCATCACAGCCAGCAGCTACATACCTACCACTTGTCTAGAAAAGAAAGTCTGAGAAAAGGACCCAGAAAAGCCTCCACACTTCACAATCCCTATCAGCGAGCAACCAGCTTCCGGCTTCTTGTCTGCGGGATGTTTTCATTCACGCTTACAGACACACACACACATATGTACACATTGCTTACAGAACATACACAGAGCCGTATGAGATATCCTTCCTTCCGGTTTGTGATTTTCATCGGTTGGACGAAACAACAAGAGAGCAACAAAAAAAAGAAGTTCTATTCAACAAACCACCCAAACCAACCCAGGAACCATGTTCCAAACAGTTCGTCCATCATTTTTGTCGTGGCTGTGTATGTGTGATTGTGACCGACACGTCCGCCAGTATGATTGACAGTGGCCACTTTCGTTTCGAATTCGACCGTTCTTTTTTTTGGCACTTTGCCGCTGTCCGTTGGTCATTGCCATCATTGGGAGTCCGGCTTGGTCCCGTTTCCGGATTGCGGTGGATGGATTTGTTTGTTCTGCGCTGTGCTGTATGAGTTGTGAATGTTGTGGCCGTTTTGATAGACAGTTTCAAGATCTTCATCCCGTTTGCTCAGAACGGCGAAAAAGAGTTGAAGGGGTTTTGACGTTGCCAAATGAGCTTTTGTCACACAATAGAGCGGAAATTGAATTCGAGAGCATAAATTCTGCAATCACGTAAGAGTGAGAAGTTATTACGAAGGAAAGGAACGTATAAATATTAACACCGCACCGTTGACAATTGGAATTGTAAATACGTGAAGTACTTCCCGCAATGCAGTTGAATGCAAGACTTTCTACATCTATACAATTGATGCATAATATTTTATTTCGTACTCCTTTGATTTTGATCATTCGAAACATCTCCGGTATAGAGGCTTTTATATTATCGAAGTTGGAAAACAACTGTGTGACGTTCTAACAAAAACTAGAGTCATTTCTCCGAAGGCCGACAATTGCATCAACAAAGCAGCTTTTTGTGATATTTTGATAATAGGGCTTTTCCAGCCGGGAAAATTATACGGAAAGGATTTGTTTATTGTGTGGTTTATAGCACAATTCACTAGAACCATAATTTCTACGAATTTGATGTGCGCAAATTCAACTTACGCGTTTTACTTGGAATACCGCGATTCTCGATTTAAGCACTTGTTTTTCACGGTAAACGCTGTTTACAATCCAACATGCTACAGAAAACAAAGTATTGTGAATATATGTAAACAACCTGTTTTAACCCACCTAGTCGTGTAATGATGCCTTTCTCATATCTGTATACTTTGTGATAAAAAAAGAACCGGAATTTTCATTTTAAATTTTTCACGCTTGTCCAATCGGTTAACTTTTATTCTCTCAACGTTGGCAACACTTTTATACACATTCTGTCAAATTTTGACGCATATCGCACGATTAGTTTTTGTTTGGCGTCTATACAAAGAAGTTGAAAAACTTTCGTGTGGCGATTTTTATAATGGATGAAAATTTAGAACAACGTGCGTGCATCAAATTTTGTGTTGCAAATGGATTTAAGTGTTCCGATACTTGAGAGTACTTTGAAGGCGATAATAAAGAAATTTATTGAAAATTGAAATTTTGCTTTTTGCCTTTCTCATATAGAATGGTTATGCCATCACTTGAAAAAACAAATGTCATATACCATTCGACTCAGTTCATCGAGCTGAGCAATGTCTGTGTGTGTGTGTCAAATAATCTCACTAGGTTTTCTCGGAGATGGCTGAACTGATTTTGACAAACTTAAATTCAAATTAAAGGTCTTCCAGTCCCATAAGGAATTCCTGAATTTCATCCGAATCCGACTTCCGGTTCCGGAATTATAGGGTAAAGTGTATTCAATATTGCACACCGTCATTAAACCGGCGAAATAAAAAACGTAAAAAAAAATCTAAACTGGTCTCAAAACTACACAAATCGATAGTCATTATCAGTATGCAACTAAACAAACCGATTCCGGCTATCCTGGTTCCCGGTATCCGGTTCCGGAAGTACCGGAAATAGTGGTCATATATACCAAAATGGATCTCACTCACTTTTCTCAGCGATGGTTTGACCGATTTCCACAAACTTAGATTCAAATGAAAGGTCTTCCGGTCCCATACGGAATTCCTGAATTTTATCCGAATCCGACTTTCGGTTCCGGAGTTATAGGGTAAAGTGTGTTCAATATTGTACACCGTCACTTAAACTGTCGGAACATAAACCGTAGAAAATGTTATAAACTGTACTCTAAACCGTTATTCCAAATCTTATTGTCAATTGAAAGGTCTTATGGTCCTACCTAAAATTACTGCATATTTTAGGATACAACAAACATTTAAATCGTAATTTAGAGTGCGTCCTAGTAGAGTTTGTATGTCATGTTAGTTGGTGGCCGTACGAACCGACTTTGATTATACCGGTTCTCGTGTTCCGGTGCCGGAAGTGCATATAATAGCGAACCCACTTCGTTTTCTCAAGGATGACCTACGCAATCAAAGCTTTGTTTTATTCTGTATGTTATACTAGTTAATGCACAAACAATCTCTTGGTTTCTTTCAAAAATCGAAAAAAAAATTTTTGATTAGAATACCACAAAAATTATACATGAGAAAGGCATCATTACACCACTAGGTGGATTAAAACAGGTTGCTAATAAAATAAAATTTTTATCATAAGGTATATTAAAATGCAGAGGTCACTTTTTGTGATCGTATCACTTAAGAACAGAAGAACGGATTTACATGATTATATAGTTGTTAGATAAGTTTCTACCCCCGCTGGGTTCTCACATAAAAAAACTAGGAAAATTTCCCAGAAAAGTGGAGAAAATCTATAAAGTTGATTTGTATGTAAATGAAATTTTCCACTAAAAAAGTAACCAATGCACAGTAGTCCGAAACGGGAAATTAGCAAGACAAAAATATTTTCGCTATTAAATACTATTCTTTGTAGTTGGTGTCTTCACAAAAGTTGTTTGTAATCAACGGGTGCATCTTTTGACGTAAAAGATCACTACAATGATCCATGTTTGGACTATAACCTGCATTCTAAATTTTTTAATTCAATTTGAAAATAACTGCACCCCGCAGCAAAGTTGTGGGAAATTTTATTTTGAGTAACTTTGCGGAAGAAGCAATCTTCCTACCTCTTCTTTGATCGACTTACATCACTTCTGAGTCAAAGTAGTCGTTTGTGAACAGTTCTGCGAGAAAATAGTTTTCCAAAGATTTGTCGAACTAATTAATTTTGTTCAAGTACTACCATTCAAAAGTTATGATTGTTTTTTCGTCAAAAACTCAACTCAATCTTCTAATTTAAACATTCAATATATGCCAGCTCGATAAAGACTAATCTCATACGGTTTCTGAAAGGTCATATTTTTTTTTGTTTGGTAATGTCCAATTCGAATCTGCAGTTGTCAGCTAACCAGAAAAAAAATTTGTTTGATGTTCACAACCGCACTGAATTTCCTATCATGATCGGCATAATGCGGATAGCCTTTTTTTCTTCCTTCCGAATCATCGTTCTCGTCATTTTCGCCATGTGGAATAAATACCAACTACCTGCTTAGGGCATGTTCAGGAGTGTTATAGTTTTAGATGCATAATTTATGTCAGTTTTAAAATTTAAATCTAGAAATTATAACAAAATAAACTGGCAGCCCCAGCACCGTTTTATCAGTGTTTCAAATATAGAAAAAATATAACGGCAGCGCATACCAGTTTTAAATTTGACAGTAGAACTGCTCGAAGAAATAAAACTAAAACAGCTTGCTGGGGATACATTTGTTTCAGTTTCAGTTATATTATAGACCACCCAAATGAATCTTGCAGTTGCAGAATTTGCTCTTACGGGTCGGTTACAGTGTTGCCATATTTACAGATTCTTTAATTATTTTATGCTGAGAAAAAAATATTTATTTAATTTAAATTTTTAGACTCGATCTTTGATTTGAAACAAACATGAAATTTGAATTGTTCAATGCATTTTTGTTTATTATATATTAACGTTCAAAAACGATTAATTGAGCATACTTCTACTGTTGAATTATTTTGCGTTGTATTTATCCTCTCTTGTCTTCAAAGAAAAGCTACAAATCGCTTTATTAATGAATGTTTAAATTTGTAAATTTGATTCCATCCATAGGATAGAGTTATCAATTGTTTTCAACTTTTTCCACCTCAACGTATTCATCGCCATTCGTAACTTTTATCAATGGAACATTAGTAAAATAATCTGACTTTTTTCGATTTGGAAAATTAAACTTTAAAATAATCTAGTTATTATATTTCATTACCATTTCTACAGTTTGACTTAAGCCATTCTCATTCCTGCTTTGATGACAAAACACGAAATGTCTCATTCATGATGTATGTATATATGTTTGAAGCCACCATCAGTTCAAGGCATTACCAGTGTATGCGGGTAGACTTACAGTAGATCCGAATTTGATTATCAGATAGCTTTCATACAATTGATGTTAAGAAGGTCAAAACGGGTTTTGAGGACCCGGCGCCTCCCAGCAAGAACATCCGGCCATATAATAAAGAATATCGCTGTACCAGCTTAAACCCGCCTAATGGTTTGTTTATTAGAAGGGTGCGTCTTACTCATTTCAGACCTTCAGGGAGAAACACAAAGCTTAACCCACGTTGGCAATCCACTCCATCATCCAGTCATTCACTTGTAAGATACCCTGATGCATTCCCTGTCCCTCCCCGTTGTCGATATACTTGAGCATAATACAACATAATATAATATAATATAATATAATATAATATAATGTAACAAAATATAATATAGTATAATATAATATATTATAATATAATATAATATAATATAATATAATATTATATAATATGATATATTATAATATAATATAATATAATATAATATAATATAACATAATTTAATGCAATACAGTATACTACCAAGCTAGTACAAACTTTTTTAAAAACCTGTGTAAAGCATACAAGTGAAAATCCGTTAAAAATCACCGTTGCACACGACTTTGCACGTATAAATGTCTGTTGGATATCTGTTCTCTGTGATATAACATAATATAATATAATGTAATGTAATAAAATATAACATAATATAACACAGTATAATATAATATAATAAAGCACAATATAACATTACACAATATATTTTAACAATATACTATAACATAATACAATATAACACAATACATATACTTATAATATAATATAATACAATATAATATGATATAATGCAATCCAGTATAATACCATACAACATAATATAACATAACAGAAGATACTATATGAAATAATATGCTATGATACAATGTATAACAGTTGTAAGTTATGCTCTTCTTTCGTCGCAGTACTGCAGGAAATATAATATTTCTTTGTTAATCATAATAATAATTATAATAATATTAATAATAATAATAATAATAATAATAATAATAATAATAATAATAATAATAATAATAATAATAATAATAATAATAATAATAATAATAATAATAATAATAATAATAATAATAATAATAATAATAATAATAATAATAATAATAATAATAATAATAATAATAATAATAATAATAATAATAATAATAATAATAATAATAATAATAATATTAATAATAATAATAACAACCATGTATAATACAATGTAATATAATTCAATTCAATATATAACAAATAATGCAACAAACAACAGAACCACATGTGACGATATACTACCATAAATATTGCACTTTAGAATGAGCTTCAATCTACAAGCTATTTCGCACCCTCTCATTCTGCTACTAACGCAGAAGGCGATAGAACCCAGTCGACGCCGTTCTATTGACCAAATGTCATCATATACGCTCGGGGAGGCATGAGATATGAACTTGTGAGGACTTAGTTATATCACCATTTGACGACCACGAAATGTCTCATTCATGATGAACGCAACATCGAATCCATTGTTGACGTTTTACCGGATCTATCTATATTTAGGGGCTATCACTCAGTTAAGTCCAAACGAGCGGCAGCGAGGTCGGACAGCAGGTCATTAAAAACGATGATAAGTGTTCATCCGTTATGCCAAATAACCATTATGCCAAGCGACTTCATGCCAAACGTGATAGCCCCAAACGTTGTATTAAAACCATTGTCGAAGGGAGAAAAAGTTGTAGTATCGTCTGACAGACAACAAATCAGCAAATTATTGCATGAATCAGTGCAATGATTGGACTGTGCCTTTACAAGCGATAACGTCAAAACAAAGAAGTTTCACATGAATTTATCTTTCAGGTTTATTGAAGCGCATATATTGAATGCTTATTAGATACCAATCAATGGCAAACATGATTTTTATTATATTCTATTAACTTGATTGTGATTGCATTCATAATTTTTGTGAAGAATATCAGAATTTAAAAAAGAAAAAAAGGAGAAAACTAAAATTAATGTAGGGTATCTGTACCATAACCAAATGCAGATTGAAAAGATGTTCGCCTTGAACATTATGTTAATTTTTCCAATACAAACTTATCGATTTAACAACGGAAGTGACAGTTATTAATTCTTTAGTGACAGTCATTAATTCGGTCACACGCACACGGATAAAAATTTATTGGTGGTACTATGATGAGGAAATTAAGAAAATCATGAAACGTGTCTTTTCATGAGATTAACCCTGTTATTAATGATATTATAAGAAAAATGATTCGAATACGTATACGATTTGACTTTTGGTTGGAAATGTCTTTTTGCGTTTGCACATGCAATGGATCGGATCGGCATCAACTTTTTGGGGATTTTTTAAAGAATTTCAAGACCTTTTGTTTGTATATTAGTTTGTAAATGAAGGTAAAGAATTTTCCGAGAAAATTGAGTGCGCATTTTCTCATAGATTTGTACGTATTGTTTTGCAATTCCGGAACCGGACGTGCGTCGGCTCGGAACAAAATTCAATAGTGGTCTATGGGAACATAAGACCCTTCATCCGAACCTGAGTTTGTGAAAATTGGTCACGCCATCCCTGAGAAAATCGAGTAACATTACTCACACACATACACACATACATACATAAACACACAAACGTTTTGTGATCTTGACGAACTTAGGCGAATGGTATGTGACACTCGAAAATCACTTTTCTCTATGCATATTAAAAGTTGATCGGTTGAGTTATCATTCTCTGCAAATAGTTAGAGAGAAGGATAGCTAAGACCATCATATTAATCGAAAGAGAATCCTAAGTCATAATTAAAATTCTAGTCAGTTTTGTTTGATTGAAATCCGCTTACAAATGATCGTGCGTGTACAGTTTATTTTCTATAGTGGAGGCGCGTGGTGAATCCGTATTTATGACAGAAAATCAATGTAGCTCATTAAGGGCTTCATAGAGCATTATTCCAAGTCATTTAATTTATTATTGTAATGAATGTAATATAAATAGAGCTCGTATGCGAAAAAAACCAACAAATTTCATTATTGTTTGATTGAGGGAAAGTTTTCCTTTTCTGAGTTAAATAAAATGCAAATATTGAAGCAATTTTTATAAAACCACAATAGATCTTCATAAAAAAAAACTTGCAACTCTTGAACTAAAACATAATAAAAATTTTACAACAACTTGAATTTGAAGATACACAGTTTTAATTGAGCTTTGAAAATATGAACACTTTTACTCTTGTTAAAGTTTTGATGCTTTGAATCTTCAATCGTTCATCTGAAGTATCGATTTCGGGTGCAAAAAACTCCTCATTGTGATTGTTGTGACTCGTTATCTTTCCGTTCATTTTTGACTCACAGTGCTCTTGTGTATGCAGATTTATGCTGATTTTTTGCTCTTTCATTTTCTCATGCCTCTCGCCCTGCCCTTCCATGTGAGCCTCGAGAAGGGTACATTTATGGGGAACAATTACTCAACGTCGGCTGCATTTGTTGAGCTTGCTGTTATGTGGAATGAAAGAGTTGATATTTCAATAGGTCTTATCTGTACACAAGAATCAGTCTTTTTTCACTTATCCTTCGATTATTGCAGGGGAATCTGTACACTTTCACTTAATCTCTTTGTGTGATTCACTGGAGGAAAATCAATCTGTACGGACAAAATTGAACGGACAAGTCATGACAGCACCATAATAAATTACACAAAAATAAGCTCATTTTCATTTCGGACCGCGTGAAAAGTAGAACTATTAAAATGCTCATATTTCTGCACATACGTTGTGCACAGTTCTGCTAGTGGTTTCAAATTACTTAATTTACGGTACCCATCACGCTGTGCAGTACGCTGAACATTTCACGTTCCATTTTAATACAACGAAAAATGGCTTCCACCCCTTCTCCTGTCATCGTTATGAGCGCATTTACCAGCAGAAGCAACTGTCACAGCAGATTGGAGCAGATGAATGCCGAATCGGTTCCAATTTCCAAGCACGAGCTTCGAAATGCTTCACCTTTCGTCCTCGTGACGACTAACTTCGATATTGTGTTCGTACTTTTCCCGTGGCTGATTGTTCCCCATCGTCTGGATGGCATAATTGAATCAATGTTGGCGAAATACGTTGATGAAATTGGAAATCGCTGGAAGGGGTTCGGGTAAAAGTTGTCATGATAACATATATGAGTGGCGGAGGAAAATGATGGGTAATTTGATTACTGCTTGAGCGAATTTCCGAGATAAAATCTGGGAAAAATTGATTTGAATGATTTCTCGTTTCGCGTTGAATGAATTGTCGAACTCTCGGTTCCTATTTGCGATGAATGGAAAAACTTTGTGTGAAGCCGGAGAGCTGACGGGGTGATAAATGTTGTCGAAACAATAATTAATTCTAGCGTTTGTACAACTTTCATTCCAAAGTGGGAGCAGAGTCTGTCTTTTAGTGCCAAGAATGGCACAATAAAGTGGCACTTTGATTTAAATGAAATTTTGAATTGTCTTCTTAGTCCCATCATTGTTCAGTTGTATTGCCATTCTATCTTATTTAAAACTTGTGATGTTTAACATTGTAGAACTGTAAGTATTTCGGTAATTCGGTAGCTTAGTAACAAAACTGTTCATTGTTTGAGAATATAAATTCATTTATGGATGGTTTTTCTTTCATCGTTTTCAAACTTAATCTATATTAGTCTTTAATACTCTTATTTGCCATTTCTAAGTGAAGAATGAGACAGACGAGTTGTACCAAGTATAGAAATATGCCGACATTAAAAACTTTTTAAAGACGGCAGATCTAGGAGGGCTGAACGTGTAGGGCGAATGCCGGAAGAGATTTAATCCTAGAGAACATAGAAGGGGCCATCGACTAAGGAGCAGAGCTCACACTTACTGGAATTATGCAATAGAAAACGATGCGCGTGCAATGTAGAACTGTATTGCCATGTCACCACTGAGTCATGTATACGTTTGTCATGCGTAGGGCAGACATGAGACTCTATTGCTGTACCTTGTCTCTTCATGCCCACCCAAACAATACAAAATAATTTGATAGTTGTTTAAGTTATTCCGAAAAGTTTATAATTCCTGACACTCTCAAACAGATTCTAGCTCTGTTTCTTGTTAGTTATGACATGCTAGGCATTGTTTTCCCAACTTCAAATTTCTTGTCAGGAAATTTGTTTTTGGCTGTGGATATATTTTGGATCGATTTATTGAGTGATTGATTAAATGTTTTGGTAACGATTTCAATCGAATAACACTGGATAGATAATATAATCAATAGGATGATTTGTCTCAAATGAGTTCACAATTGGGGCAGTGAATAATGTATTGGGTAATTCTACTGCATTGATTACCTTTCTGTCGGTATAATTCATACATACGCATGAACGATTTGTTTTATTCTTTCTTTCATTTGAACTCAAATTTGTTCAAATCGGTCAGAACCAGGACCAAAGTCAGTTTGCTTGAACGTTTAGTGATAATGACTATTGAAACCGGTTTAGATTTTTTTTTACATTTTTTGTTCCGCCCCTTCATGTAAAAAAATAAAAATTTTAATACACTATAACTCCGGAACTAGAAATTGGATTAAGATGAAATTCAAAAGTTTTGTATATGACCACAAGAACATTGATTTGAATCTCTCATGCCATCTTTGAGAAAAGTTAGTACACATATTTTCATTATTTTGCACATTTTACTCAATAACTCCGGAACAGGAAGTCGAATCCAAACGAAATTCAGGAATTTTTCATGGGACCATAAGAACTTTCATTTGAATCTAAGTTTATGAGCATCGGATTAACCGTCTCTGAGAAAAGTTGGTACACTTATTAAAACATTTTTAGCTTATTTGACCCCATAATTCTGGAACCGGAGGTCCGAACCAAATAAAATTCAGGTATTTCGTATGCAATCACAAGACAAAAACCCCTTCTTAATCCACCTAGTGGTGTGATAATGCCTTTCTCTTCTTTCATAGCAATCTCATGAAAATATGTTTCATGCTTTTATTAAATAATTTTGGATACTAATTTTGACACCAATTGATTCAGATTGATTCGAGTAGTTCAGTAGTTTAGTTCAGTGTTTATGTCACACAGTCAGCATCATTTTTCCAAACTAGTGCTTGACATTTGCGATGCTTATTTGTATGAGAACAGTGATGCTAATCTAAAAAAAGCCTTCTTAGTCCACTTAGTGGAATTTTCATATATCTTGAAAAATCACCATAGGGGGGAGTACATGAAATTTTCCAAATCGAAAACAAAAATTTGTTGCCAAAAGGCTTAGAATTGCATGAAACGTCGAGATTTAGTGTTATCTCGAAAAAAAAGTCCCAAAAAGTTGATTTTTTCAAAAATTTTTTTTTTGAGATGACACTAAATTTCGATGTTTCATGTAGTTTTAAGAGTTTCGGCATAAAAAAAAATTCGATTTTGGAAGTTTCATGTACTCCCCCCTATGGTGCTTTTTCAAGATCGAAAATTGTCAAACCTTTACCACCGGGCAGCACCCCTTACGCATGTCCGATTAGCTCAAATTTTGCGTGAAGGCTTTTTTCGAGGTGCTTAAACTTTTGACCACTAGAGCTTAACGAAAATAGAGGTGATCCCAAAATTTTGGCACCCTTATATATATAAGAGCGGTAAAAATCAATGTGTTTTGTCGGTTACGTCACTTATACCATCATATATCTGGAACCAAAAGTCACAACTATTTGATCTTCGAACTTGATCAATGGCCCGACAGAAGCTTTCAAACGAGCCCAAGTTTGTTAAAATCGGCTCAGCCATCTCTGAGAAAATTGAGCGCGTTCAAATATCTTCGAAAAGTGCACACACACACACACATGCACACACACACACACACACACACACACACACACACACACACACACACACACACACACACACACACACACACACACACACACACACACACACACACACACACACACACACACACACACACACACACACATACACACACAGACACATACACACACAGACATTTTCCGATCTCGTCTAACTGAGCCGAATGGTATATAGCACTATGGGTCTCCGAGGGTCCGTTCGAAAGTCGGTTTTTCCAGCAATTCTAATACCTTTCTATAGAGAAAGGCAAAAACGTTACATACACTAATACACTGAATCGAATGGTATATGACACTCGACCCTCTGTACCTCAGTTAAAAAGTGATTGTGTAACCTTTCTATATAAAAAAAAAAGTAAGAAGACTTACGAATACAACAATGAAATGAAAACTGAGAAAAAGTTACCGCAGAGATGGGACGACTCGAACCCGTAGCTTGCATCTAACCGGGTTAATCGTTTTGCCAATGATCCCAGAATCAGCGGAAGAAACGAACAAAAAATCTCTAATCAGTAATTATAATCAGACGGGAAGAAGCGGAGAGTGTTTTAAATGTGGAATGATTGCAGGTAGTGGGGTTGCAATAGGAAAATGACTATATTTGAACTATGTGGCACCTGAGAACAACTGAACTTGCTCGGTTTCTTTTGTTTAATTGATAAAATGATTTCGCTGGTTTAAAGAAAACCACGGGCTCGAATCATGTCTCTCCTGTACGATTTTGGCAGTCAGCTCGAAGTTGTATTCGCAAGTCATTTTCCCGATCGGTTTTCCTCATTAGATACTGATCATATAGATATTATTCAATTGATAACACTTTTCAAATTGTAATTCCAGTATCGGAATACTTAGGTTCAAGTAACATTTGACTGAAATCGTATGATTTGAATTTGAGTGTTACTCTGTAAATATTTGTTTTGTATTGGAGGCCGACGTTTCGAACGAATTAACCTTCATCTTCAGGACGAAAACGATTACAAATATTTCTTCGTCAAGTAGGTAGTAATATTGAAAATGTTTTAAAGTGAAAACGACTACCCAAGTAGCATTTTTAGTTGCTGTCCTGTATTTTTCTACTGATTGTGCAATTTATCAAGTTAGTTTATATCACTATTCTAGTAACTGTTGTGTTATGGAAAAAGCGCAATTTTTCTGTGTTGGGCAACATATTTTTAGGTCCATCCGTTATTACGAACATTTATTCACAACGATTGTTCAACTGATACAAAAACTCATGCCTCGATCCCATCACAAAGGCAGTAATAAAATCAGCGAAAAAACAATTGTGAAACTCGTGAGAACTACTACGTAATGTAAACAAGAAATGGAATGACGTTTACGAAAACATGCAAACTTAATTTCGAATGAATAAGTTTCACATTTGATTTTCAATACAACGGCTCTTAACACAAACTTGGATCTTGTAAAATAATCTGCACATGAAAAATGATAATCCTACATATTGAAAAATTGATCTTTTGTGTTTTTGTAATTGAAAAGTCGACAACGAACTGCATTTTTATGGTGAAACATGTATTCGTACGGTCGAAATTTTCAAGCGCCTTTGAATTAACGTACTTTACTGATTGTGCACCAATTACTGTGAAAATAACAGTCTATTATTTTTAATGAGAATCATCGGAATGGTGTTTAAACTACATGTATTCAAACATTCTTGAAATTTTCAGTCGATTTTAATCAAACTAATGTGTAATTAAATCTGAAAAATCTCGAAATGAATTTTGCTTGAATATTTTATAATATGGCATCGATGGTAACAGTGAGTTGAATAGAAAATGGTTCACCCAACGTAATGACATTTATTATCTAAATAACAATAAACATTACCATATTAATATTTCGGAAAGAAATGCTCTACGTTTTGTTTTTTTATCAGCTTCAATCTTCTAGTTGAATTGAACAACAATACAATATAGTCATTCATCTTAGCGGGTCCGACTTTTGTGATACTCACTGTAGGTATTATTTTAGTAAGTCCGTGTGCTGGAGTTGCAAAAACAAGTTGCACAAGCGGTAATATATAACTGTGGGAGTAACTATGATGAAATTAACTTTTCGTTCAATATCTTTAAAAAGTGATGTCAGATCTGCTTTTTTTCGCGAGATGAAAACTGAATACAAATTATCTGATTGATTTTTGTTTTCATTGCGTATATAACGCTGTATTCCTGCAACTTTTATGATAATAATTTCATGTCTGCAAGTTTTGCGTTCAATTTAAACAGATAAATCTTGCACAACTTTTTTGCAAGTTTTGAATTTTATATCAATGTTGTTTTAAAACTGAAGAAAACTGCACACACTGATGTAAAAATTCATGAGGCAGTAAAAACAATGCGGACTATGCAGAAATATATTTTTTACAGCAACGTTATCAATTCGGCTTAGCCTTTTTTACCTTGCGGAGAGCATCAATCATTTCCCTAATTTTTCTTCAACAAGAGATTTATAGCAATTTTGACGTATATTGTGCCCGGTACAATTATGACAGCCGTTTGGAAAGTTTTTGATAAGTTGCACAATTGTTATAGTTATCATCCAAACTATGCTTTTAACGAAAAATAACTACACTGATTTTTTTCCAATTTTTTTAATGCGGAATTAAAGGAAGTTTTTTATACGAATTTTCAAAGTTATGCGGTTTTCTTGTTTCGGTGTCTTGGAAATGCATGAGGCGTCGAGATCTGGTGTTAATTAATTTTTTTGTCGTGAATTCGACTTACTTTACTATGGGGCCCCTATTCAAAATTTAGCCTCTGAGAGAGTGATAAATTTTTGATCGTGAATATCTCCTGTTGTACCTAATAAGTCAACATAATTCTTGCTACATGCCATCGGAAATATGATCACAATTTTATGATAAAATTTTCAGTTGTGTGACATAATCTCAAAAAGTTTAAAATTAAACTTTTCTGGAATGTTTGGTATAAACGAGTATCAAAGAGAATAATTCATAAGGCGCGTTTGCCTTTCTCTTACTTTGAAAGCTCATAGCTCAGTGACCTGTGGAAGAATTTATATAATCTAACTACCAATAGAATCGAAAATTTTCAACTTGAACGTGTATTGCAGCAACATTGAAGTGTTTCAATAGTACACTATTGAAAAACCTGTATGATTTAACTTATGACAGCACCAGTAAATCAGAACGCGAGATGTCTGCATCTATACAAGAGCATCCATATAAAAGTTGAGTGGTTCATTTTTCCTACCGTTTGCTGAACATCTGTTCCCGAAACAAAACACACGAGAGCAACATCGAGGACCTGTCGTCTCACTGTTTCCCGTTCTGCGTACATGAAAAGGAATTTTGGCAAAGGAGCTGTCCGTACACCGCTGCCAGTAGCAGGTATAAAATGAAATGTGATGTGAGAAGTAGCGTCATTTAAGTTAAAGCAGCTACTCTGAACGCACGAGACACCGTCAGCACGATGGAACCGAAAATCGGTAGAAAGGTAGCCAAAAAGTCCAGCAAGGCCTATTCAAAGCACTTTTCAGTGCTAAATATCATACTAAAGAACTTGTTGAATTTTTTCGCTTTTCTACCATTTTCTGAGCAACTGTTGCCGAAACAAGACACAACCATCTCAGATCTTGTTGATTGTGACAATTCAAGGCACTTTTTAGTGCCACAGATTATTAAGAGTTAATTAAACTATCAATAGTTCCTACCAAAAGATTCATCAAGATGGAAATTAAAATAATTTGTACCGTCACTAACACATTCAATTACGAACGGCAATGCGAAAGCGAAAGTGATGATGTTGAACACATCTTTATACTAGTATGGATTGTGTGACAATATGCCATGCGAAACATGGTTGCCATATATACAGATTAATCTGTATTATTATTATTATTATTATTATTATTATTATTATTATTATTATTATTATTATTATTATTATTATTATTATCATTATTATTATTATCATTATTATTATTATTATTATTGTTATTATTATTATTATTATTATTATTATTATTATTATTATTATTGTTATTATTATTAAGTTTGGAATATATAGTTGTAGAATAGTAGCTGTTTAATGTAACTAATCTGTACTTTAATGTAGGCGCATCGCTTCAAACTCTGTTAGTGAAAAAGGGGAGAGCTTGCACAATTCATTCAATCAATAAACTAACTGATATTCGGAAAAGTGATGGGAGCGTGCCAGTTTTTTCGTATTCACGACATCCAGTTATGTCTCAGACATTACCCACCCGCCTTTTTTTATTTTATTTCTTTGACACTGTTTGTTTATTTTTTCAAAACAATATTTAATGGAATTACACCAGATCTCGACGTTTCATTCATTTAAAAAAAATCCATTTTGGAAATCTCAAATCAAGTTCCAAAGTCAGTTTTGCTCAAACAAATCTTTGTCGAGATAACACCAGATGTCAATGTTTAGGAAATTTTTCAATACATTTAACAACAACAAATCTATAGTTTTTACGGTATTTTTATGCGGTTCTTTTTGTGCGGTACGTATCTACTGCATTAAAAGTCAAGTGTTTTTGGGGTCTAAATTTTCACCGTAAGCCATTTCGCCGAAAGTCGTTTCGCCGAATGCCATTTCGTCGAAAGTCGTTTCGTCGAACGGATCATATCGCCGAAAGTCGTTTCGCCGAAAGGGTTATATCGCCGAATATATATTTTGAATTTATTAGGAAACTGCAAATTCTGGTTATTCGTCAAAAATATCCATTTATTTTTTTTATTTCCTGGGTAATTGATGTGGCTCAGTCACATAACCGCACAAAGCCGCCGAAGCGACGCCAGCTGAGTTGGCCGCCATTGATTCCTGATAATTATCATTCATTCGAAAACGATGGTATGTTATCTGGGTCGCACCATGGTAGAAATATAAAACGACATACAATAACGGGTGTTTGAACTCGTTCGTTTTTCATTGAGCACGATACTGAGTAAGGGTACAGAACCACAGAACAGCGCTTTCCAATTTGATCAGGTACTTCTATCATCCATCATTGCATCGTCTTCAGGCAATAGGAACAAATAAAAATTAGTGGTGAGACGTAGAGCACGAACATTTCCAGTAATTACAATTCTAGAACAATCAACTACATATGTTTGAAGTGAGAAATTGAATTACGACGTTGTGGAAAGTTTGCGGTCAGTAACCGTCTACTTTCAGCAGCATCACAAACGGCCACAACAAAAAGAATGAAAATAGCGGCGAAGATCTGAACCTTGCGAAGTGATAAAAAATGGTCCCTTCCGTTGTAGTTCGTATTTAATTGCACACGTAGAAGGTGCCGATGCTTCCGGCAACAAGCGCTTGGTTTGAGTAATTTTTTGTGTGGTTTCTGTCAGCTCATTAATTTTGTACTTCACTTCGACACAAGGGTGCTAATTTCGTTGCATTAGTGTGTTCGAATGGAAAATAAATATTACGTTTATCAGTGTTACATATTCATATACAAGATACCCATTCGGCAGACTAGCAGGGTGCTACTAAAACTGTAGTGCTTTTCAATATACGTAAGAATGTATTGAAATTGTAACTGAACATGAAACTAGACATACAAATTTTCACAAATTTCTGTCAGGTAAAAATTTACCATCCATTTGTGATCGAGTATCGATAATTGCACAAACTAAAAAAAATTAAATCCTTAAAGGGTCACATAAATAGTGTGGACTTTGCGTCTGCTTAGCGGTTCAAATTGACCTGTTAGACGGAAATGGCGGTTCAATTTGAACTGCTTTAAGCACTGATGAGCCGAAGGCGAAACGCGAAGAAATCGAAAGGTAAAAAAAATATCTAACTATCGAACCAACTTAATATTTCAAGAATCTAACTAGATGATTCGTAATTTTTTGACAGTCAAAATCCGTGCGAGCAAGACATTTAACGTAATATTCCTAATGATGCGAAGGATGATGTCAGAGTGAGCGTGGAAAGCGAACCGAAGTGAAGCGATTCAATGCCATGTACTGTTTCCGCATCGCATTCACTCTGACAGGTTTGCTTTGATCAAATGCAACCAGCTCGCACGCGCGCCTCAACGCTTTGTGTGACGCTTTCTCTGTGACAGCAACCTAAAACCAGTGCCCCAATCTCAACAAAATTGTGAATATGAAATAAGCGCTGAAGATAACAGACTCGAGCAATGTGTGTGTGTGTGTGTGTGTTTGTGTGTCAAATAATCACACTAGGTTTTCTCAGAGATGGCTAAACCGATTTTGACATTTAGACTCTAATGAAAAGTTTCATGGTCACATACAGAATTCCTGAATTTCATCCGGATCTGACTTCCGGTTCCAGAGTTTTAGGGTAAAGTATGCTGAATATTGTACACCGTCACTTAAACCGGCGAAACAAAAACCTAAAAAATTTCTAAACTGGACTCAAAACTACACAAATCCATTACCATTATCAGTAGGCAACTAAACAAACCGATTCCGGCTATTCTTCTTCCCGGTCCCGGAAATAGTGGTCATATATTCATAAATGGATCTCACTCACTTTTCTCAGCGATGGTTTGACCGATTCCCACAAACATCAAATGAAAGCTCTCACGTTTCCGTACGTAAATCCTGAATTTCATCCGGATCCGACTTCCGGTTCCGGAGTTATAGGGTAAAGTGTATTAAATATTGTGCACCATAATTTAAACCAGCTAAATAAAAATCGTAAAAAATGTTGTAAACTGGACTCAAAACCGTTATCCACAATCCTATGGTCAAATGAATGGTCTTTATGGCCCTACCAAAAATTACTGCATATTTTCGGATACAACTAAAAAATTAATTCGTCGTTTAGAGTACGATGGCAAAATTGTATGAAATCTTCAAATTTTGAATAAAAACTAGTAGAATTTGTACGTCATGTTTGTTGCTGGCCGTACGAACCGACTTTGATTATACCGGTTCTCGGGTTCCGGTGCCGAAAATGCATATAATATTGAACCCAATTCGTTTTCTTAAGGATGACCTACGCGAGAAATACACTGTTTCATTCTGTATGTCATACTAGTTAATGCACAAACAATCCCTTGTTTTTTTTTCAAAAATCGAAGAGAAATTTTTTGAGTGGAATACCACAATATTCTATATGAGAAAGGTGGATTGAAACAGATTTTTATATTCAGTTTTCGATGTGGCCATCAGAGCCACCTGCGAATTTTCCATAATCTCTTCTCGGGTGATGAAACGCGTTCCAGGGAGCGGTTTCTGAGTCGACCAAATAGGAAAAAGTCACAGAGAGCCAAATCAGGTGAATTCGATGGTTGCTGAATGGTATTCGTTTCATTTTTTAGCCAAATGTTCACGGATTTGGCCTTGTGGAAGGAATTCATGATACACAACACCCTTGTTATCAATAAAAACTGTGAGCATCGTCTGAAAATGACGTGAACTTCTGAAACGTGGTACCACTTATGAGCGACTGTTTTCTTCAGAGTATCGTTGCCGATTGAAACCGTTTTTAAAGCAAAATTTAATGCAAACTCGTTGTTGCAAATTCATTTCCATTTTGGAAATTTTACAAAATCCAAGACAAATGTCGTGATTGATATCCGAAAATTTGAAAAAAAAATATTCATGACAGAAAAATAGAAAAATATACCTTCTACTTTTCTGCGATGCACAGTGATTCAAAAGCCTAATTTTACGCTCTTAATTGAGAACACGTTAAGAACGTAATTTTCGAGGTAAAGTATATTCAGCAAAGTTACTCAGAATAATAGGCGGCATCTTTTGAAAATTTGAATTATGCGAAGAATCTACCTAAAAGTGAAATAAAAATGTTCCTTCAGCTTTGGGGCAACATAGGGAGTAAGTAACTTAGACAAAGTTATGCAGAAAGTCATTTTAAACAAATTTTTCTAAATGTACTCTTTCCGTAACTTAAGTGGAATTCATGTTATAAAGTATTTTCTGAAAATAGCTCCTAACGCCAGTTTTTGAAAGAAAACTTGCATATTTTCAATTTATATCAGTTTTTCATGTTATACGAAGTTATTTATTATTTAAAACTACATGACTTTCCCGAATATACTATGCTTCTATTATTTTAGTTTAATGAAATTTTTCAATGTATCATGTTTTTTTTACATAGTTCTAACTTGTTTATCATCAAAAGGCGCAGAATGGTGCAGGTGACACTACTTCAAAAGAGATTTCATTACTCGTCTGCGACCTTTCTGCGCCTTTTCAGAAAATACTTTATATCATGAATTCTACTTAAATTACAGGAATAGTGTTTTTGCCTTTCTCTATAGAAAGGTATTAGAATTGCTGGAAAACCGACTTTCGAACGGAGCCTCGGAGACCCATAGTGTTATATACCATTCGACTCAGTTCGACGAGATCGGAAAATGTCTGTGTGTATGTGTGTGTGTGTGTGTGTATGTGTGTGTGTGCACTTTTAGAAGATATTTGAACGCGCTCAATTTTCTCAGAGATGGCTGAACCGATTTTAACAAACTTGGGCTCGTTTGAAAGCTACTGTCGGGCCATTGATCAAGTTCGAAGATCAAATGGCTGTGACTTTTGGTTTCGGAGATATGATTGTATAAGTGACGTAACCGACAAAAGGCGTTGAATTTGAACGCGCTCAATTTTCTCAGAGATGGCTGAACCGATTTTAACAAACTTGGGCTCGTTTGAAAGGTACTATCGGGCCATTGATCAAGTTCGAAGATCAAATGGCTGTGACTTTTGGTTCCGGAGATATGATTGTATAAGTGACGTAACCGACAAAAAGCGTTGTATTTGAACGCGCTCAATTTTCTCAGAGATAACTGAACCGATTTTAACAAACTTGGGCTCGTTTGAAAGCTACTGTCGGGCCATTGATCAAGTTCGAAGATCAAATGGTTGTGACTTTTGGTTCCAGAGATATGATGGTATAAGTGACGTAACCGACAAAACACATTGATTTTTACCGCTCTTATATATATATGGGTGCCAAAATTTTAGGATCACCTCTATTTTCGTTAAGTTCTAGTGCTCAAAAGTTTAAGCACCTCGAAAAAAGCCTTCTTGCAAAATTTGACCTAAATCGGACATGCGTAAGGGGTGCTGCCCGGTGGTAAAGGTTTGACAATTTTCGACCTTGAAAAAGCACCATAGGGGGGGGGGGGGGGGGGGGGGGTACATGAAATTTCCAAAATCGAAATTTTTTTGATGCCTAAACTTTTAAAACTGCATGAAACATCGAAATTTAGTGTTATCTCGAAAAAAATTTTTTTTGAAAAAATCAACTTTCTGGGACTTAGAAAAATTTTCATATTTTTTCTAAGTCCCAAAAAGTCGACTTTTTCAAAAAAATTTTTTTTTGAGATGACACTAAATCTCGACGTTTCATGCAATTCTAAGCCTTTTGGCATCAAAAATTTTTTTTCGATTTCGAAAATTTCATGTACTCCCCCCTATGGTGATTTTTCAAGATATATGAAAATTCCACTAAGTGGACTAAGAAGGGTTTTTTAGATTAGCATCACTGATTACAAATAGACAACGCAAATGTCAAGCACTAGTTTGGAAAAATGATGCTGACTGTGTGACATAAACACTGAAGCATGCTTTTGTGAACTACTCGAATCAGGCTGAATCAATTGGTGACAAAATTAGCATCTAAAATTATTTAATAAAAGTATGAAACATATTTTCATGAGACTGTTATGAAAGAAGAGAAAGGCATTATCATACCACTAGGTGGATTAAAACAGGTTTTTTTATTTGAAATGACTTTCTGCACAAATTTGTCGAGATAAAAGAATATTTTTAACTCACTTTTAGGGAGATTAATCACACAAATGAAATTTTGAAAATTTGACGCTTATCCTTCTGAGCAACTTTGCTGAAGATATTGTAGCTCGATAACTAAGTTTTTAACTTGTTCTCAATTAAGAGCGTAAAATTGGGCTTTTGAACCACTGTGCGATGGATGGGTGTTATTGCGAATATTATTGAGGCCACACTATGAAGTCAGAAAATCTAAAAATAGACTTGTAATCAGTGTAGTGTGTGTTCTGTTTGATTTGTTTCCGTAGATATAGGACAGCAAGCGAATACCGTGGTGACCAAGTACAGCGAAGCATGCTTGGTTCTTCTAATCAATTGGGCTATCTCTTCATATGTTTTCAAATGCAGGGTAGTTTAATTGGTAAAACAATTTCCCCGATTAGGAGTTAGCTACGGGTTAGAGTCTCGTTTCTGCGGTAATATTTTCGCGGTTTTATTACATAATTGTATTCGCATGTCAATTTTCCAATCTGGGGTGGGGTGTTCCATCTGACCCGGATTTCCTTTGTTTTATTCGAATATAAATATCAGAAACATTTTTTTTTCAATTCAAAATCGTTTTTAATATGTGGTAGGATCCTTCACCTTTTAATGACAGTATATGTAATTCTGATTCGGTGAATGGTTTCTGAGAAATATCGGGTTTAAAAAAGGTGTGGACAGACAGACAAGACTTGATTTTTTTTTCATGTTTCACTGAACAATTCCACATTTTTTCGCAATTTCAAGTATAAACTTCATTTAGCAAGCTAACTCAAAAAAGGTGAAAATCGATAAGGAACTGATATGCGACTATGGGCAGTATATTGAGTGAAGGTATGTTTAGTGTTAAAAGTAAATACGGAGTGCTGTTTTATCGAGTTTCCTCTGTAGCTTGTTTCTCCGTACGTACACGTTATCTGAATGGTAGAATAGTTTTGCAGAATGTAGATAGCTTCGGATCTTGTTTTGGCGAAATATTTACTACATGGAATGTCCCGGGCGTAACAAAGAAAAAGTCGATTTTTTACCGTTAAAACTTTCTTATTCTTCAGTATATTCAGTATCTCCTTCTGGAGCGATACACTTCACCCATCGGTCCTCCAATATTTCGATGCCCTTTGAAAAAAAAAAATTCGTCAAGACCTTCAAAACAGGCTTCCGTTTCTGCAATGACCTCTGCTTTCGATGAAAATTTCTTTCTCTGTAGAAACCTTTTTTGGTTTGGAAATAGATAATAGTCACTGGGGGCCAGGTCTGAAGAATAGGGCGGATGGTGAGCCACTCCGTACCGCAAATCATTCAATTAAACCTTAACTGTTTTATCAGGACATCAAATTCGTCTTTTTTATAGCTTGATGGAAACTAGAACTCGTTTGAGCTCGATCAGCTGTTTTTTTAAACACTAGAGGATAAATTGTCATGAAATTTGGTATCGGGCCATCTAGAGGCTTGTTTTTAATAAAAGTATACACGGTTAGGAATTATGCACGTCTTTTCTGTGCGAAGTTCGGGACTTTTATTCCATGTAGTATTCGCTACATTCAAATTACTGTTTCATTCACTTATCGATTACAAGCTAAATTTTTACTTTTGGCTGTATGATAATAGTTTTAAAAGTCTTACTAAGAGTATCGTTTTTGATAAGTTTGAATAGTATGGAATGCTTTGAGATTATCCTTATTCTAAAGACTCTGTTATGTTGGTGTTCAAGTTGCGTCGCTGCTTCTTTTACGATCGGAATAGACGCATCAGTTGAACCTGAAGATGGTACACTCAGAAGGAAAAGCTCATAGTTGATCATTTGCAGCTGATGTCACCATTTTCCTAAGGTGACTATTTGACATAGAAGTCGGATTATTTATGCCTTTAATTTGAAGATTACCTCTCCGAATATTCTTTGAACAAAACATAATCGGCGTTGAAAGATAAAGATAAATAATTTCGCTAACATCACTTGTTTCTGAAGTATTCTAAGTTAGTATAAATAATTGTTTATGATTTCCCAAAATTTTTATCTCTTTTTAGCTTTCTTCCGTTTCAACGAATTTCGTGTGACCAGTTCGACTTATACGAAAATCACACATGCCTATTACGCAAGTAGACCCACCAACATGTGCAGAATCAGAACTAATTAGGTCAAGTGGCACGTTCCCCTAGTTATTGAGAGATTTGTGCTTTGTACTTCGCCATCAGTACGATTTTCCTTCTTCCAACCTGGACATTCTCTCAAATAACCCCATTAGAGATGAGGTGCTCTTACCTTTTTTGCGAGACACAAAGATACTTGACACCCTTTTGAATAGTAAAAATCTGTTAACCACCTTACTAAACAACGAAGAACAAGACAACTTATCGAAACCCTTAGTCATGGACCGAATCATCTACTAGGAACAACTCTCATCCGAGAGGCACAATTTTTTTTACATACTCTAAGAACTCGAAATGTAGATTTATTTTTTTATTTTTCTTAGGATGCGCATGACCCTTGTGGTTAAAAGCCGAATAAAAAATAAATAAATAAAAAAATAAACAAATAGTTCACCCCGGTGTACGATCAAAGATTAAAGCCGGGGAAAATAAATGATATAATAATAATAATAATAATAATAATAAATAGTTCGACCCAGATTTAATCAAACTACATTCGAACTCCTTAAAACGCCAACAGAAACAGTCAAACAATTTCCATCTAGATTCCCCAGTGTAATAATAATGAAATTGAGCAGCCGCTAACGCGTTAACGTAAACAACCTACTACACCAAAAGCGCCTCTGATGAGAAATGGGTGCGTAAATAATCCTGAAAAATGTGTGTATACAATTACCTGTGCATTTCACAAAACAACAGTATGTATTGGGAAAAAGTACAACTACTGCACTATCAGTGGCTGCGTCAGTGCGGTAAGATTTCATTTTCAATCGAATAATATCAGATAAAAATGAAATTTATATCCACTGACCGTCAGTATATCGATGCAAATTCATTTGACATTTGCTGCCATTTTCAAGTAAACCTCTCAGAATTCATCGTCAGTTAAATAATCGTACCTAGTCATTTGAAGTTTTGCTATCTCAGTTTCAAGTAGTCTAGATGCTTCATTGTCTTCGCTGGTGGTAGTGAGTAAGTTGGAATGAATAGAATTATAAATGGAGTAAATTATTAAACATGAAAACTGAAGGAGGAAATTATTAATTTATGTGTATTCTGTAATTGATATTTTAGCTGTTCAATTTGTCTTTCATCTATTATCTAGAACCAATTCGAATGTTTACATGAACCTAATTTGAAGGCCGCTCTCACACTATTGAAAGAGATATTTTGTTACTTCAAGAGATCAAATAACATTGGTTAAACTGAGCTTTGTTTCGAAGAGAATCGATTGAAGAACTGAATGCTGCCCGTTCGGAACGTCAGCGAACGTTGTGTGTGTCAGAGTGTGAAGCTTACTGCAGTAGAGAGATCGTCAGTATGTTTCACATTCGGTTTCAGTTCAATTGAATGAAGTTTCACTGCACTGGTCTCCGTACAGTGGGAAATCTAGGTCTACTTCATTTATAGTATCTGTTTGATTTTGCAAATCGCTGATTCGCTCCAAAATTTTCATTAGCAATTTACATGGATAAATTCCTGATGTTTTGGTATAGTTTTCTAGCACCCGTCCAAATAGGATGCAACATGTGCCGGCCATTGATTTTTGTATGGGCACTTTATTACTACAACAGAACTTTCTGTTGGTACTCCCAAATCCTCGTTTACGTACATCACCCAAGTAGCAATTAAAACTTGTTAAAATTGACATGTTTCACAATAGCTATAGTACGGTTATTTTTCTTGGATATGTTAGACTTGTTGCACATTATACAAGCAAAAAGCGCTTTTCCAATCACACAATCGTTACGGGAAGAGTTGAGAAATACAATACAAGAACAATGTTTGGTACTTGTGCATTTTTACGTTATCTCCTTTTACGTAATCTTTTGTTTCGAATTAATTCCCAATATTTTCATGGAAACCACAACAATACAGGTATTTTCGGAACGAGTTTGAAAAGTAGATTCCGGAAAAGGATGTTTATGGTCGTTCCGAAATCCAAGATTCCTTGAAAACCCTTACAATAGGGATATTTTCGGAACGGATTGGATGTTCAGGTACCGGAAAATAATATTTGAGGTCAATCCGAAATTCAAGATACCTAAAAGCCTTACAATATGGGTGTTTTTGGAACGAATTTGATAAATAGGTGTCGGAAAACAGTGTTTGAGGTCGGTCTGAAATCCAAGACAGCGACTTCTGGTTTATTGATATTCGTTGGAAATCCTTACAATATGAATATATTCTCGAAACGGATTTGATGATTGGATATCAGAAAACGATGTTTGATTTCGTTCCGAAATTCAATATGGTGACTTCCAGTTTAGCGAAATTCCATGAAAGCCCTTACTCATATTGTAAGAATATCAATAAACCGGCAGTCGCCATGTTGGATTTCAGATCGACCTCAAACATCGTTTTTCGGTTTTAACTAGGGGAACGTTGAAAAAATCCATATGATTAGGTTTAGAAACATTCACTGCACAAAATTTTTTTACTAAGTAAATTCCCAATAGCGTAAACTTTTTCTTACGCAGTACGGAAGCCCGTTTAGTTCGTAAATGGAGGTTCCGGTGTAATTAGATTTTAAGTAATTGGTGGAGTAAGTGGAATTTGAGTGCACCAAACATTGCTTGAGGGGTATCTAAAGGCGTAATTTCGCGAGTTTTGAAAAAGGCTTCTTTGATTTTAAAACCAAACAATATGCGGACGCATATTAGGCTTAGTTTACGAGAGTTAGAGATGACGTCGTAAGATTGAATATCACTAAATCCTGTTCGGGTAACTTCGAACATATTGGGAAGTTGTAATTTTTGCGTTATGGGTATATGAGTCGCGTTGTGTCTATTTTGAGATATGCTTTTTATGAATTGTTTCGAAATAAGCTATTGTCGCAATAGAAATTATCAAGCTCCGATCTTTTCTAAATCGGCTACCCAAACATCGTGTTGTTCATTAAAACTTTTGTTTTCCAGATTTAATTATTCAACCAATCAACAAATAAACAAAATAAACTTGCATACACTGAAATACACAGGAGTCCAATTCAAACTTCTGCATGAGAGGTGTTCATTCTCAATGTATCAATTAATACAATACCTGTAGTATAACTTCATCTGTTGCCGGTCAGAGCAGCAAAGGTAGACATGTGTTTGCACACTACAGCCAAAGTTCTGAAATTTCCGAGAGCTCCAACAGCCACGCAGTTCCATTGTTAGCGGATTCTCCCAAGCCGATCACAAAATGTACTAACCGCACGGATGTAAATGACAGCCCCCGGGAGTACTGCACATTGCGAGCGAAACAAGTGTTTTAATAATACAACCCTACAGTTAATCTATACCATTAACAACTTTCCGGTGCCGACCGCTGCTGATGCTGCTAGTGTCGGGTGGACGGCAGTAGAGAACATATGTTTTTCAAAACTTCGCTTATCGCGGGCGCATAATTTCACGTTTTCGGGGCTTGGGCTTAGTTCAACTTCACGCTTGCCACGATATACAATCCAACTGCAGTGTTCCGTCCCGATGCGACTCAACTCTTTTGGGAAAAAGAAACGACCTGGAATGAAAATGAAGCCCTCCGGGAGCTGTACGGTACACACCGATGCTTATGCAAGGAAAACTTGTTCCCTCGGGGCGCAATGGATTCGATACATAACACGCCTCACTGCATCCGTCTGCTACTGATTGGGGATGCTTTTGGCTTGGAGGAGTTTTCAAACTACCAGCCAAATGTATATGTTTGTTTATTCATATTTCTATATCGGGTATCGAACCTTTCTGCATGAAAACCAGGGAAAACCAGGCATCGTACTGCTTTCAGACTAGTATTATGTTTATGGATGAAACGGGGGCACGTTTTGTTATCCAGGCGCGCGGGGATTTGATGGGTTTAGGAAGCATTTCCTATGCACGGGAAAAAATGCTGCAGTAATCTAATAACAATCTTTTGTGGCGATGAAGAAAAAAATACTATAATACTTATAGATGAATGTTGCCAATTCAGTTGAAATGTTGCAGAATAAATTTGCAACAAGAATGCATTCGCCTTTCCCAGGCGAAGATGTAAGCTGACCTAGTTATGCTATCAGAGTTATTTGCTTTCAAGTCAGGTTTGTGTTTCATCCAGTCGGTTTAATACGTTGGTTATTGGAAATATCTGAGAACGATGCATCACCCAAGGAAGAGGAGAATAAAATTACAATTGTTTACGTTAATAACTCAATCATTTGTTGATGGATTGATATAATTTAACAACCAATCGATTAGGAAACTTTCAACTTAAACATGTATGGCAACGTCGTTCCAGTATTTCAGACCTATGTTTTCATTATCCAATCGCAGAAGAGCAAATGATGTCATCTTGTTGATTTTTCGTGCAAAGCCGACGGTTTCGTTCGTTGGTCTGTATCGCATGAAAGCTCACACAAAAGGAAATCTATAAATATATGCCATGTTACATTTTTAACTTCAATCGGTAGCCAGCCGCTAACGTGGTGCATCGTCGTGTTCGCTTGAGTATATTGAATGTATTATCAGCTGTTGATTCTACGAGAACTAGCAGGCCAATTCAGAACTTTCGGTGATTGATTTTTTGGAATTGATTTGAAGCACTTGTTTCTCGGTGATTTGTTGATGGATTTGCCACATTCTCTCAAGAAACACGGAAATTCTACAACAAGCTCAACAAATCCCGCAACGACACTGTGCCGCGAGCCGAAATGTGCAGTGATAAGGACGGGAGCCTCTTAACGGAGGTGACGTGAGGTGATTAAAAGGTAGAAGCAGCACTTTGATGAGTACTAGAACGTCGCGGAGAACGTAAGCATGGAGGTTCAAGATGACGAAGGAAACGACTACGTCAGTGCAGCAGAAGACGGAAATGATCCAGCTCCCACACTGAGGGAAGTTAAGGATGCCACGCACCAGCTCAAAACCAACAAAGCAGTTGGTAAGGGTGGCATTGAACAGCTACCGGAGGAGTGGAAGGAAAGGGTGATTTGCCCATTCACAAGAAAGTCGGCCATTTGGAATGCGAGAACTTTCGAGCGATCACAATTCTGAATGCCGCCTACAAAGTGCTATCCCAGATCATTTTCCGTCGTCTATCACCTAAAACGAATGAGTTCGTGGGAAGTTATCAAGCCGGCTTCGTCGATGGCCGATCGACAACGGACCAGATCTTCACCTTGCCGCACGCACCTTCCTCCAAAAATGCCGTGAATACCAGGTCCCAACGCATCACCTGTTCATTGACTTCAAGGCGGCATACGATAGTATGCCTATAGAAAATTATGGACAAGATCAGCTATCCAGGGAAGCTGACTAGAATGATCAAAGCGACGATAGACGGTGTGCAAAACTGCGTAAGGGTCTTGTGGAACTTTGGATTTCTTCTGGCTGGATTGCTTCGTGTCGAGGTACAAGTGTCTTCACGTCCGTTCTTGACGACTGCTTATCTGAGAAAGAGGACGATCGATGGTCACGAGTATTCTCGTCTCAAGGCTGACTTGGATCTTGATGTTCGATGACTTGTCGTAGCCAAGTTATTTAACTTCGACAGCTTGGCACTGGGTGGCATAAGTAGTATATCACAGGTCTCAGGTGAACTATCCAGTTCATTCGGATCTCGCCGGGAACTGCGGCAAGGTGACGGACTCTCATGCCTACTATTCAACTTCGCCTTAGAAGGAGTGATGCGACGAGCCGGGCTCACAGCCGGGGTACAATTTTCACGAAATCCAGTAAATTTGTGTGCTTTGCGGATGATATGGACATTATCGCGAGAAACTTTGGAATGGTGGTAGAGTTGTACACACCCCTGAAACGCGAAGCAGCAAAGGTTGGAATGGTGGTGAATGCGTCGAAACCAAAGTACATGCTAGTGGGCGGAACAGAGCAAGACAGAATTCGTCTAGGAAGTAATGTCACGATAGACGGGAATACCTTCGAGGTAGTGGAAGAATTTGTCTACCTCGGATCCTCTTCTGGTAATCCCAGAATTCATTGTTCATGACCGGCGCCGACCAGGCCCGAGCGTAGATTGTCTAAGGAATGGTTAGGGATGTTAGTCCAACACTTGTTGTTACTAGAGGCCGTATAGGTATACTACTGCGCACTCCACAAGTGTCACGGGAGAAGGATATTTGTTAGTAAAAATTTCAGTATTGGCATTATTCGCGCGCGACTCAAGATGCTCGGATGCACCACTAAACTCACTGACATCCCGAGTGAACGTTTCAACAATATCCTATATTAAAGTCCCGGGAAGTATAGATTCACAGCTCTTATTCGCAGAAACTGAAGGAAATAAAACTTCCCGATTCTTTGTATATGAAATTATGTGATACAAAATAAACGAGTGAATAAGATTTAGACAAAATAGTTGATACATTGCATTGACATATTCTAAACAGTTGTTATAAAATCATTTTAAATCACCAAATAAAGGTCAACAGATTTCAGGTGCGTCTTGACTCTGTATTATTTCCGCTTTATTATTTTAAATATTTATTAAAATTATTAATTGGTAATATTGGTTGATCTGGGCAGCCGGCTACCGAGAAAAATATTAATTTATTGTTTGAAATAATAATATCGAGTGTTTTTTTAGTATGTATTCAATATACCGATATATGTTATCTCTGTTATTAACTTTGTAATATCAACGGATTAGTTGATTTTCATCGTTCAATTTACAATCCTGAAAAAGTAAAATTTAGTAAAATAGAGTAGCCAGAAATGAAACGTTGAAAATATCTGATAACTGAAAGGAAAAAGAAACTCCAGCAATTGTCGCCTTTTACGACATGGAAGCAGGAACCCAGTGGATTTATTCTTAGTTCATTTTTTCCCCTGGATTTCACACGGCATCTAGGCTGGTACTGTCCGGAGAGAGCTAATAGGTGCTATCAATCTCTTAGTGGACCCCAGCCCCTAAAACCATCGAAGTTTCTAAAGTCTGTAAAAAGTAGACGAAAAAAGGTTTATATGTTAACTAAGAAATTTGATAATTTACAAACAAATTTCCAGACTTGGCATCTCTGCATATCATTGACAATTTTTCGACCTTGGGTTGCCGATAACCGAAATCGGTAGACATTTTGAAAATGACAAAACAAATCTTTGGTTACGACTATTCTTTGAATTCTATATTGGAATATGAATTCAAAATTTGTAAAAAACCGTGCAAACAGTGGTCAGGCCGCATCGATTCGAATTGATAAAACTATGTATTTGAAACAGTTGGTGGTCGAAACGAAACTAAATAACGAGCAATGTATAATTTTCCATGTTTACCAAGCCGTACTCTGTTAGATTCCCCTAACAAAGACGACAATTTCATATACAATAAATCTGTTTGCATTCCGCATAGCATGGACACGATTATTTAAACTGAGCCTCTTCGCAGAATCAAAATTAATATCGAACCGAATTGCATTCTGTGCGTTTGTTTGTACCGAGGAAAGGATTCTATGCTTATCAGCCTCATGTAGATTTTTATGCGCCGTTCACCTTGCATGAGAGCCAATGATGCTATTCGGAGTTTCGTTGATTTCTCCCATTCGAGATGCTGAACGACCTCGATCATCGAGTGCTGAATGATTTTTATCAGTGGTGTCATTATGCATCCAAGTAGAATCGAAAACTTTTGAGATCACATCTTGAAGTTTCAGGCAATTTTAATGACATTTGGCATCAAAAACAAGAATTTTCGATTTCGGAAATCTCAACATTTTTTCAAGTTCCAGAGAGTCGATATTGAATTTTTTTTTATATTACACTAGATCTCGACATTTAATACAATAACACTTGCCATAAAACAATCAACATTTAATGCAATGACACTTGTCATAAAATATATTCGGAAAATTCTCAAAATTATTCTAACGTTTATTGAAATATTTTTAAATAATTTTCGAGTTGACACTAGATATCGATGTTTCATGCAATTCTATTACATTTGGCATAAAATATATTTTTCGATTTCGGAAATCTCAAAATTTTTCTAGAGTCAATTTTAGATCTCGATTCGGAACAAATTTTTTTTTTATTTAAAAGATATTTTTATTCAGGCCTATTTGCGTACAAGCTTTACGTGGCCGAATTAGCCGAATTTTTAAATAAAGAATTTTTTGAAGTGGATCTCGTTGTCACTCTTTTTCTAGGAGGAGAAGAGCTTCCATTTCCCTCCTGCGAGGGTTGAGGGGCACTTTGTTCGTGGCTCGTCTCGTCCTCCATTGCCGCATCGGTGGTTTTGTTGTTGATTTCCGTCTTCTTTTTGTTTTTCTTGTTGTTCGCAGTCTTGAGCTCGTTGCTACTAACTGTAGGAGCGCCTTGTTGTACATTGGTTGCAGTTGTTGGTTGGTTTGATGGTAAAACAGGAGTACTACGCTCACTAGTTTTCGTTGTTGAACGGTTGACCTTGTCTTTGGTTGAAGATGTTCTTTTCGCAGTTTCAGTGCAAGGTTTACCGTAGTGTGCAGGTTGTTCACAAAACTGACATGTAACCAGCTGATTAGGTAATCAGCGTTTTACACGGATGTGTTCCACCTTGACCACAAATGATGTAAGATGGAATTGCCTTACGGAGTTGCATACGTACCATTCGCACGCCATTCCGGATGTCGGGGAAAAAATTCCGCCATACTTCTCTTTTGATGGAAAGAACTTCACCGTACTGCGACATGATTTTTCGCTGGTCTGCGGGGGAAGGTAATGCACGCGTACTTGTATGGCATTGTCCACCATGTGCACAGGAATTTTGTATTTAATGTTCTCACACTCAACGCTGTGCACCTTGTTGTTAACCGAAGCGAATGCAATTGCATTGCTTTCACGTTTAAACATTATGTACACACAGTTCGACGCCTTGTTGAATTGAATCTCACTTACTAGCGTCTAGATGCATTCGTTCTTTAAGTAAGATTTCAATTTCATTTTCTGCTGGTCTAACTTTGCAACGCTTGAAATCTATACAAATTGAATTCGGTCTTGCAGGCCAAGTTTCAGGCTTTGTTAAATCGTATTTGACCATTCCGTACACTCTATTGTTCACTGCACTGTATTGTCTTTGTTTCTTTTGCTTCGACCGCAAGCGATTTTCGACTGTATTGGGTGAGATGCGTGCACGAACTGCAGTTGTATTCGTTGTCTGGTTCTCTTTTGTTTGATATTTGGCTTCTGTAAATGAAGATCCAATTTGTATGGAGAAGCATGGTAATTTAAAATATTTGAGAAAGTCAATTTTTCGAAAATGTTAGCTAGCTTTTACTTAAGCATAACATATTATTCGATGGATAACCATACTGAATATTAAACTTATCATAGCATATAGTATAATCGGTAAAAATTTCAAAACTTCAGATTAGTCAGGTAGTTTGTACATCACTTGCTTGTGAACTCAATGTAAGCATGTAAGCAGCCTTAAGAGCGACTAAAATGCTAAAAAACAATTTTGCGCGGTCACTGCGTGGCATTAGTCCGTGCTTACTGGTTATCAACGTAACCCAATCAAACAATCGAAAATTAGTGTGATAACAATGCAAACACTCTGTTACCTCGATACCGGCAATTAGATGGAAGGAAATTACTGCTGGATAATATAAACAAAAGAACAAGCCATAAACCAATCCCCGCCTGTTAAAGCAATGTAGCTACACCATTCGCACGGTTTTGCTCAGGTACAAAACAAAAAAAAACATTAAATCTCACCCACTCGTATTGTGTTCGATATTCACTTACCCAGGTCTGGTCTGGTCTCGATGCTGCAGTATTTATACCACCCGGGACTGCTATGCGATACGGATCGAATGGTGCAATGGAGCGACCGTTGTTTCGGTTGTCCCCGTAGTCGTTTAGATCGTCGACATCGTCACAAATGGTGGCTTTTAGTGTCGCTTTTACGGCGAGAAATCCGAAAAAGTGCTCATAAAACCTTAGAAGATACGGTCTACTGCATTATCACGTGTAATCCTGGGTGGAATGGTGGGACACCGAACGAGTGGCAATTTTAGCCGGTTAGTGCGAATCTGCTCTTCGGAGGCGAGATTCTATGGATTTTGTCCTACCGGCTACCGGTGGCCAAAGCAAGGCTGCCCAGATACACACTTTTAGAAAAGGATTTTGAATCACGGTGGTATGGATCAACAAATGGAACAGCACGGGCAGCGTGAACGGAAGAACTTTTTTTTTGTTGCTGTGTGCGACTATTGTCCTTTCGTTCGTTGCTGATATTTATGGTTTGTGCACTATTGTTGTTAAACTGCTTGGCCGGAGCTTTTCGCAGACTATACGAAGTACAGAAGACGAAGCACTCCAAGGATTAAATTTTACTCTACGGTTATGCTTCACTGCTTTCTTCGGTTAACCTGCCCCAGTAAGGACAGTATCTTCCCAATGACACTCAGTTTCCTTCTACCCGAGATAATAACTTGATTGCAGTGTCCTCCGAGGAAGCTTTTAATTCTTACACTTTGCTGACACAGAAAATCTGTTGAGTTATGGCTTTCATTAAACGCATTTCCCGCACTAAATACTGTTGCCTTCCTCCCGAGGAGATTGTCCTTTTGCGTTCGATGTCGTTCCGTTATGAAACCGTTCCGAGATCTCGTGAATGCTAAACAGCTTGACACATCATCAACACACCATGATTATTGCCAGGACTTGGTGCGGCAATAATACAGCTTATTGCATAGCATTTCGGTACCGAATATGCATATTTTATTCCACCATTCGCTTCACCACGTGAATAATTCCCGAGCACAGACAGCACTATGCAGATGAAACCGAGACTTGGATACACATCGATATATTTTCACTTCATAAAAATTACAATCCGGAAAAATTTTCTCCACAGTAGCGTAGTACCAAGAAGCAGAAAGTTTTATATACCTGTTTAGATATTCATAAGGAAGGCTCCTCGATTCGAGTTCCGCTGAGCGCTATGCAGCTACGGTAGTTTCATCACGAACTTGTCACTGTTTTTTTTTTCAACTTTCGTCCTTCAACGAAAACAATGTAAAGTGAATGATTATTGTACCACTCGAAGGGGGGGGGGGGGGGGGCGGAGGCAAGCAAACTTCCGCTCGTAATTCGTCTCGCCGTTTCTAGCCTACACAACGAACAGCGACCAACGCCCGGGATAATAACTTTTCGTTGTTTTCGAAGCGTTCCGTCTCTACCAAGAAAACAAACGGCTTTAATAACATCCGAACAAGCCGAAACATTTGTGATTCGTGATGCTCGACTGAACTGTTCAGCATCGCAAAAAGCCTGACCTCTCCACACAACTGGCTTTGTTCACATTTGCCTTTTCTCGAAAGTTTGTTTACAGTTTCGAGAAACTCACAGAAGCCCAGAAGCGCTTCAAACTGCTATCTTGGTTGTAACGCACAAAAACCTAACCACCAATCAAACCACTTAATTCCATTCAAACTGTCCCCTTACTCTCCTGGTGGGAAAATAAAGACCGTCTCACAAAACCGAGAGCGTTCGAAACACGATCCACCAAGCGAAAGAAAAACTCCACCATCCACGGTGATGTCTGGAGCCAGACTGAGCCTAGGACAATGTTTCTGTGTCGAGATATGCTGATAGGATGCGAGAACCGGACGGCCCTTGCCAACCATGTGCTAGGCAAGTTGCGTCTGACAGCAGACCGCAACTGACAGCATCAGCAGCAGTAGCAGCATCAGCAATCATCATTGCGTTTTCTCTATCTCTCTCTCCGGAGTGGTTGGATTTTTCATCGCTCCCCGGAGTTTGTTTGAGAGCCGAGACTGAAGAGGATGTTTTCCTTCGATGAACTTGAATTGTTTTGAATTTTCCCGTTGCGCTTTTCACGTGGTTCGCGAATGATGGGGTGAATGAACTATTTGCCCGCCAAATTCATTGGAAGTATTTGGCGCTCGTGTAGGAGATGATGAAATCGAATGTTACCTAGAATTGGTCAATCGTTTGTGACATTGTTAAATTTGTGAATTTTAGTTGTTATAAAAATTACACTTGTTGAAATATTTACTTAGAGTGAAACCTACTAGCTTTGTTGAATGCAATGGATCATATAATGATATGAAAATTTACACATTCGCTTCGAACGTAATTCTGTTTGGGTTTTGGAATTATAGTAAGGATTATAATTTAACTAATCCGCAAAACATACGAGGGCTTTGCTGTGGAGAATTGATTTTTCGTCCTAAGAACTTCTATTCCGACTAGTCCGCTGGATAGCTTAGAATGGACGATTTCACAGTGTTATCTAAATGAATAAAAAGGCTTAAGGTTGCTGTCAAAAATAAAGCGTCACGCGAAGCGTCAAGATACGCGTTCGAGCAAATTACATTTGATCAAAGCAAAACTGTCAGAGTAAAAGCGATGCGTTATCAGTACATCGCATTGAATCGTATCGCAACGCAATCTAAGGGTGAAGCCAGAGTGGGCGCGACATGCGACGCGATGCGTAACGCGAAAGTTTTCCAATGAGAGATAGTAGTGAGTGTCAAAGTGACAGTAGCAACAAAACAATATAATTTAATTATATCCCTCTTAATTGAAAGAAACATTCTGATCAAAATAAAAATAAATCATCTTGACTGAATCCAATCTCATTTAAGCCAAATCGCTATCCGAAGTTGTAGTTTTTTTTTTGCGGAATGCAAATCTTTCTCCCGCGACAATGTTTTTTTTCTCCAGTAGTTTAAACTTTCAAAGTTCTATTTCCAGAAGTAGTGCCGATTGATTATTCTATTCGAAGTTCTCTTCCACTTTCTTGCTGAAAGGCGAAATAGAAGAGCAACTTGGCTAGTCGAATATCGAATATCTCAATCTGGCTAAACGCCATTTCAAATGACCCTTCTTCGGCTTGTCGTTATCGTTGTAATATACAGAAGAACTTTTATTCCTCGAAGATGGCTGTTGAAATAAAGCCAACTTCCTAGCATTTTCAACTTTTAAATTAACAGGTAATGTATAAACTTTTTCCATTGAGATAACTCGAAATATTCTCAAAACTCATTGCACTTTCATTCACTGCACATGCTAGTAATTTTTTCGAAATCACTTTCCAACACTTGCACATTCCGTTTAAACTGCTCCGATTAGAGCTTTGATATCAATAAAAGTATCTTCTTCCGCCATAACGAAAAATAATTTAGGAAACCTTTGATCGATCGTTAATCGCATGAAAAACTGTGCACGTGCTGCTTCGTTGCTTGTCGCACCGAAAATCGGTTGTCACTACGCAACGCCTCGTGTTTACTCTGAAATATATGTCTATTTTTTGCAGTGAACAAATGAACGAAATACAGAACTTTAACGGTCGCATCGCATCGCATCGCTTCGCGTCGCGTGTCGCGCCCACTCTGGCTTCACCCTAAGGTTGCTGTCAGAGTGAAAGCGTCACGCGAAGCGTCAAGGCGCGCGTGCGAGCTAGTTGCATTTGATCAAAGCAAACTTGTCACAGTGAATGCGATGCGAAAACAGTACATCGCATTGAATCGCTTCGGCCCGCGTTCCGCGCTAACTCTGACATCAACCTAAGGGTGCTGTCATAGTGAACGCGATTTGCGAATCGTCCACATGTACGTGCGAGTTTGTTACATTCAATCAAAGCCAGCCTGTCACAGTGAACGCGGTGCAATATCAGTGCATCGTATCAAATGCTTCGCTTCGCTCTTAAAATCGCGTTTACTCTGATAGCTACCTAAGGCTTGTTCACGACAAAATATGGATACCCCTAAATAAGTTTATCTCTGGATTTACTTCATCAACGTGTGAAATATTTCGCAGACTGGTGGAGGTACGTCTGTTGTTGTTGTGCAAAGTCAATTTTTGGTGATACTACAAGCTTTTAGATCGAAAAAAGAGCAAGTGCAAAAAGCAATGAAAATGTGGATCTGTCAGTAATAAAACTTACAAATAAGCTTGGTTTTTCTGCAAGCACTGTCCATAACGTTAGTAGATCTTTCAATATACCATTGACAATAGCCAGGAAGGCTGGGAGCGGAACAACAACGGATCTCAGAAACCACCACGAAGAAAACCGCGAAGGTGAAACAAATATTGCAGAAGAGACCAGATCTTTCGGTGCGTGCAGTCAGGCCCGGTGAAAGAGGTGGGTACGGTGGGTAGCACTACCCACCCGAAAATTCCAAAGCTGGGTAATTACCCACTTGAAATTTCGAGCAAAAAACAATTGTAATATTAGTATTATTTATAATAATAAGAATATTTTTATTGCAATTCGGAATAATAAATAAATTCATAATTATAGAATGCTAGTTCTCAAGGTAGAGCAGGAATGTAAAGATATACCGCAGAAAGGTGAGACGTGACAAGGGTCATTTGAGCAAGCAGAAATCTTTTGGTAACTGAATTTTTCCCTTCCAGCAGAAAAGCCGAGCTTAAGCATCTCATCAATGCGAATCATTCGAGTCTCTGATATACCGGAAAATACCAATAAAGGTCTTTTACTCTTTACATTCCGAACCGGCAAAAAAAGAATGCAATAGCGAGTAGAAAGTAACTTCTGGTAGCTTTGCCGGACTTAATAGTAAATGGTAGAAGACCTTTGTCGGAATTTTCCGGCAGATGTTTATGGTCAACTCCTCTGGTAGAAAGTGAAAGTTAAGTTACTAAAAGATTTCTACATGACAAAATGAACCTTGTCACGTCTCACCTTCAATATTTTTACATAAATAAAATCACTCGAAATCTTTTGACGTAGGACTACATTTTGATTTTTCATGCCGGTGTGCAAATTCAAAATACTGAAAAGCGTACAAACAGTGCTCAGGTTTTGAACATCTATATCTCAATCATTTTTAATTGATTTTCCATATCATTACATACAATGCATTAGAAATATTTCTACACTTCTATTGGAGTAGATGAATCTATATCTATAAAATCATATTTCAGATAATTGGTGATCGAAACTTCAGTTAGTAACGAAAATCTTTGTCATGGTTTCCTTTAATAAATACGACAGTTTTGTATACATAAGTTCGCTTTTAAGAAAATCACTCATACAAACCAAGATTCTGTATCGAATAGACTTGCACACTGTGTGGTTCCGAAAAGAGGAAAAAATTACTAACACATCGTTCAAAAAACCAGGAAAGCATGATTTCGTGTGTAGGAGTATTTTTTATTCATCAACATTATCATTTTCGAATGACATACAATCGTTCTAGCATTTTAATAATTGTTCAATACCATCCTTATGGAATGATTTGTCAATGGCCTAAACATCGGTTTCAGTTGCGGCGATGACTGTTTTAGTCGAACCAAATATTTTGCCCTGGCGTGTCTTTTTCTGATCAGCAAAGGACAAGCAATCGCTGGGGGCAAGGTAATTGTGAATAACGCGGGTGAGGAAACAGATCGCAGCCCAATTCGTTTAATTTCTTTATTGTTTTCATCGACTTATGGCACGGTGCATTGTCTTGGTTAACGGTGATTTCTTTGTTATTCTTATGAGGCCGTTTTTTTCGACTTCGCTCTTCAATCGCGTCTCTAACTCAATGTAATAATCACTTTTGATGGTACTTTCCTGTTCAAGATAGTTGATGTTAATTATACCTTGAACATCTAAAAAACCTTGCCATGATTGTTCCAGCTACCTGTTACGTTTTCAGATGGCTTTCCCAGTCCCGGATAAAAAAAGTGGATCCATGTTTCGTCCACTGTTTAACCAACGCATTCCATTTTATTGCGGTAGACTTTTGTTGATTATGAGCGAATACGGCACCCATTTGGAAAAGATCTTTTTTATGCAGAGATTGTCGTACAAGATCGTAAAAGAACTTCCAGTTCATGTGCTAACCACCTCAGCACATCTAATCTCACAAATTTTGATTTTGATACATCAAAAGCAAAGCCTTGGTATTACATTCCTGTAGTGTAATTTGACCTTCTGTTTCACCAGACTTCGCAGCCGATTCAGAGTGTACAGAACCATTGCATGGCTGGTGATACGATTTTAGTGACACTACGAATCCTTCCAGGTCGGGGCTCGAACATACGACAACTGGTTTGTAAAACCAGTGCCTTATGCATTGAACCGCCACCCCGGGACTGCATAAATCACGATTATCAAAACTTGCTTAATTTTTTCCGGTTGACTGTTTCATTTGGTCACGTTCAAAATTAAAATACCACAAACCCTTATTTTGAATGGATCCTAGTGGAGAACACACTTATAATTTTTCATAAATTCGTCACTTATATGTCGGTAGATTCAGTGTTCATGGTGCTATTGATGTTAAATTTTGACATATGTTCTTTGAACATGATCTCCGAGTCAGTCCCGGGACTTTTTGATTAATGTGTTATGCACATCAGTGGCTAGACTGTTTATGCATTTGGTGAGACACTTTTTTGATCGAAAATCTATTGTTTCTTTGTATTCGAGGATATGCAGGATGACCTCGATGATCATGGAGTACTGAATGAACGAATTCAGCACTTTCCATCAACAACCTCAACAAACTAAACGATCAGTATTACCAAAATTCTCAAAGAAATAATTTTGAAAATTCGCAAACACAAATAAGTTAAAACGGATCACAAAAGACTGCTGCCTCAATATTGAAAACTAATATTAGAAGTGATTTTGAAACCAGCTTAAATCTTAGATGCGAAATTTTGTTTCAAAATTTTGTGCAGAAAACTCTTCAAACTTTTAATTTACGCGTTTCATGAAAAGTTTTATAGAAACAATATTTTATTGAAAAAATTGACGCTGCACATTTTAGGGATAAATATCATTTCCATTAGATCAGAGGAATACATACTTCAAAATAGTGGGTCTTTCTCCCCGGTATGAAAAATTACTCACCTGGGTTTAACATGTTTCACCGACCCTGCGTGCAGTGGCTAGAAAACTAAAAATGTTTCAAATTTTCGTGCATACTTCCAAGTACCGGCAAGGTATGAAAACGTTTTAGGTGAAAACTGTACCGAACCGTAATGATAAACAGAATGTGACGGCTAAAACTCGGGCTCGCTAATATTCTCTGCGTTATAATGGACGATGAAGTTTAACAGTTCGGCTGAAAAGTTCGTATCGTTTAATAGAAACACACACATTTTTTTGCCAAAATTCGTTTTTATTATTCAACATAATTGCCATCAGAGGCGATACAGCGATTATAGCGATCTTCCAACTTTTCGATACCATTTTTGTAGTACGATTTGTCCTTTGTCTCAAAATAGGCCTCAGTTTCAGCGATTACCTCTTCATTGCTTCTAAATTTGTTACCAGAGAGCATTTTCTTGAGGTCTGAGAACAGGAAAAAGTCACTGGGGGCAAAATCTGGAGAATACGGTGGATGAGGGAGCAATTCGAAGCCCAATTCGTTCAATTTCAGCATGATTTTTCGTTGTTGTTTTTGATCGATTGTGAGCTCACGCGGCACCCATTTTTCACAAAGCTTTCTCATATCCAAATATCCGTGAATAATATGTCCAACACGTTCCTTTGATATCTTTAGGGTGTCAGCTATCTCGATCAACTTCACTTTACGGTCATTGAAAATCATTTTGTGGATTTTTTTCACGTTTTCATCGGTAACAGCCTCTTTTGGACGTCCACTGCGTTCATCGTCTTCGATGCTCCTATGACCAGTACGAAATTTTGCAAACCACTTACGAATTGTTGCTTCGCCCGGTGCAGAGTCTGGATAACACTCATCAAGCCATTTTTTTAGTATCGGCGGCACTTTTTTTCATCAAAAAGTACTGTTTCATCAACATACGAAATTTCTTTTTTTTCATTTTTTTCACAATACCAACCCCGCACATAGGGTCAGAAAGTTTTTCTGGCCCGAAGAGGCGAATGACCTTAAGGTTAAAACCTCTATAATCGAAACAAAAAAAATTTTTTTTTCACAATAACAAAAGTAGCTTCACTCAAAATGCAATATCTCACAAACTAATAATCAGACAGCTGTCAAATTTATACAAGTATCTTTTGAAGGTTGGTACTAACTGAAAATGGTATGGATTTAATTCTAGTGGCGCCCTCTCATAGAAACGATACGAACTTTTCATCCGATCTGGTATGTGCTGGATGACTTTAAGCAACTTACCGGAATGTCTTTTCATAATGTTATGCTACGAAACGACGTAGAGAAATATTTCAAGACGAAGAAAAAATCCAAGTTTCCTAAGGCAGGCAATATGCAACTGTGGCCAAAGAAGACAAAGTTTCATCACTACCAAAAAGGTAAAAAGGAAATATACCGTTAAGAATACCTTTCGAAACGATTGCTACCATTCTTAAGCAGTCTTGACGCTCCCTCGCTATTCTGGTCTGATTTGAAATCTTGCCACTACACCAAAAAGTCATTTTGGAATAATATAAAGCGGATGGAGTTCATGTTGTATCGAAAGAGACGAATCCACCTACCTCTCGTAAAGAGACAACTCTCTCAATATAAACAAACAAGCTACAACTATATAAAACTTTCGAAAGACTTGGACAAAAGTAGCGAAGTTGATATTTTTGTTAAAATTACTTTTCCTTTCTATCCCAGTAAAAGGAGTTTTGAGTCACCTGCATCAAATTGCTCAATTTTCTTAATTACTTAACTACTTAACCAATTAGATTCAAACGGAAGCGGCGGCCTCTTACATACAAAGCTGTAACCGCCCCATGTGCCCGGTCTGCTCAAAGCTAGGTTTCTTTGCTTTAGTTAGGTCCGAACGAGCGCTAGCGAGGTCGGACAGCACTTGAACCAAAACGATGTAACGTAGCCGCATTAGATATTTCTTAATTTTTCACTTAATAAACGAAAAATAGTAGATGCTTAGTAGCTAATAGACAACAAGTTTTCTTGGGAACTCCGTTCTGAGGTTCATGAATCAATCTTTATTCAGGAGTACAAAAATCAATCTTTATTCAAGAAGTACAAGTGTAGGTCAACAAAACGGGCGTTAACGCTATCATCTTTAATTTGTCTTCATTTTAAATCAATTCCAATTACGATTTTAAGACGATTTCAGGATTCGACGAAATGACTGATTCGACGAAATGGCTTTCGGCGAAATGTCATTCGGCGAAATGGCCCGTTCAGCGAAATAACCCTTTCGGTGAAATAGTTTTCGACGAAACGTCTTTCGGTGAAATGGCTTTCGGTGAAACGGCCATTAACCGTCTCAAGATCCCATAATTATCAAAAATTTCGATTTGTTCAGTATTTATAAACAAGTTTTTTTTTCTATAAAGCATTTCGGTCCTCTGATAAAGTCATTAGGAAAATGTTTTGAAGCCATAGCAAAACAGGAATCTCTAATTTTTGAATATAACTTATCATTTGAGTCAATTTGTTTCTGACTCATGACCGTCCTAAATCGGGCACCTATTTTTTATCAGTCCGCATGTGTTTTATAGCATAAATAGTCTTCGGTGTTTTTAATTTTCATGATATTATTTTATTGACCGTCGCTTTAAATGACACTTTGAACCCTGTAATTTCGGAATTTCAGGTCGGATCGAAAAGAAAAATTGTAGGAAACCATAAAATTATTCCTTTGAATCTAAGTGTGTAACAGTTTGTTAAGCGACGAATTATTCAAATAGGTTTGAGCCCAACTTTGATTGTTTTTGGAATAGAATAGAAGATAATGACGGTTAATATTTAGAAGATAATGACGGTTAATATTTAGAAAACTCATCGCCCTGTAGTTCCATGATTGGAAGTCGGAATTAAATAATATTCACACATTTTGTAAGTATTTTAATTTAAATTTTTGTTTATGGAATTCGATTTGGCCTTCTTTGAGACAACGATTGAGCACCTCTATTTCCGATACTTTCGGAACCGGAATTTGAGAATCGGTGTAGCCGAAGTCAGTTAAATTCAGTTAAATTCAATTTATCTTACTGTGCAAAATGTCATGAAAAAGGAGGCTGTACACAATAGTTTAAGTGCTGTACATAGTTTTTCAAGTGCGTATTAAAAATTTTTGTTCGTTTGGCATCCTAACATCGTTTTATCATGAAGCGCTCAAAACTTCTTTTACTGGGATAGAGAGGAAAAGTCACTTTCACAAATGTCTTGTTGTTACTCAAAAATCATCAATTGTTCGAAAATGGTGTCGGAAAGAAGTTGTGGAAATGAGATTTTACCAAGTAGTTGTTCATTTCTTCAGAGTAAAAACATACTAGACCTTATATTTGGGGATGAAAATCAATCACGCTTTGTGTTGCCGAATAATACATATTATCATAAAATTTGTATGGGTGTAAATTTTCGCTATTAAATCTAGCATCGCTCATTCGAATTCAACTAAGCCCTGGAATTTAATTTTGAGTAAGCCGATTAGAACAAGTGAACTCAAACTGATTTGATTTCAGTGGAGAGACTGCTCATCGTTGATCCAAACAATCACACAATTAGTTTTGCTTGGAAATAATAATAACATTTTGTTAGTTTTTCAAAGAAGAGACACATTGAAATCATTCCGAAATAAAAAAAAAGATGATAATGTTTTCGACTGGAAATAAATAGCAAGGTCGCTTTCGGTTGTGCCAAAGTTTGCGACCGACGCATGACATTCTTACTTCGCTTAAAAGTACTTCGAATGAACTGAATATAAATTCCCACTACTGTAGCCAAAGAGGTTCCAACAAAGGAACTAAGTTGAACTTTCGAGTGAAAAACAAACTCCTTCTTACCACCCACCATTGGTGCAGCGGTCAACCTGAGGAAGCATTACTCAGCCAGTAGTAAGAGGTTGAATAACAAGCACAGTAAAATTAAATTTATTTGTTTTTCGTGTTTCTTCTTATGAATCAGTACCCGAGATTGTCTCTGTTGCACCGAAAGGGCACGTTCGAGTTCGGGTTGTGGGTGAAACGCCACTTACATTTGGCTTGTTCACAGACGAATCTTCTAAAGTTGATTTATTCGAGTCGATCCGAAATGATATAAAGCTGTCAGTTATTTGGGCAAAAAGTTACGTATAGTTTTCGCAGTACTTGAAATACGGTTAAGCACAACCAATAAATAATGTTTAATTGGGAACTACGAAAATAATAAAAAAAAAAACATTTAACAGAACGTCGTTCATCCCCGTGGTCAAAATATGAATGCTGTCTTATTAATTGCTGTTCAGTTTTAAATCCGAAAAATTAAAATTTATTGTTCAACTCAAGACTTTTCTCTATTGAAAACAATATATTTCATTCTTAGAAGTTTAGTTGAATTTCTACTAAATAAAACTAATCTCGTTCCACTTCTATCGACAATCCTGTTTGCCAACAAAAAAAAAAAGAATCAGATAACCAACAGTTTAAAAACACTCTGTTCTGCTTTCATCCATTAAATCTTCCGTCCGATGGCGGATGTGGATAGCACCGGCACACTGTGGGAAATGGAATGACAGCAGAAGCAATCTGTGACAACTTGTTCGGATGTAGATATATCCTGATTCGGATTCCCACTGTAAGTCCCGTTGGGGTTAAATAATTCATGCCCTGGCAGTTGGCGACAACGTTTGTTCCTACACGGAACGACCGAAATTAGCTCTGCGCCTAATTCGTATTACTGTTTTTGAATTAGTTGATTTTAACAACAAAATTTCCAAAATAACTATAAAATTAGTTAAAATTTAGAATTTACTGTGCTGAAACAAACTCTTATTTTTAGAGAATGTGTTTAGTTGGCGAATATTCTGGACACAAACCAGCAATATTTCAATCCAACACGAAATTCTCATTGACAACTAATTTCGTTATTAAAATCAGAAACTTTGATTCTATTTATCTATCACCGTCATTACTGAAGGACAGCAGTGTCAAAGCAAAACAATCCATTAAAAAGCTAAAAGGGACAGTCTTGTTGAAACTGCTCGCAAATTGTTTAGATGTTTTTCGCATGTGTTACGATATATCCCTATATAAATTTCTAAACCGATATGTAAAAATGACGTAAACTGTTAGTGGAAAGTGTATTTATTCAGAATTTGTGCGCAGTTGAAGCGATTGTGGGTAATAATGTTTTTACGCGAAACAGTGAAGTGAGTTTCGAATGTTGCACTCTAATTGTACACGTCAAATGATGTTTTTTTTTGTATCTTCTCATTCCGGGCTACGCCGTCCGGTGTACTATTTGTATTCGGTTTTTGTTTTCCGAGTGCTCAAAGTTTTCAGTGAGAGAGTCGATTTCGCGAAGTCGAATGAAGAAAACAGCGATTTAGAAGTAAAATTTTCAAAAAGAAGTTTATGTTTCGCTTATGTCTTTTTCTCCAATACAACATCGTATTTATACCTGCAAATATAGAAAAGATAACCGCGACTGAAATTTTTTTCGGTAGTAGTGTGCCATCTAGTGGCTAGTAGTCATTACGGTGTTAACGAGCGCCATATAGCTGCTAATTGCAGAAACCAATTCAACCATTTATGTTGGTTGAAAACAACGTTTTATTTCTCTAATTCAACTAAAAAATTAGTTGAATGGATATGAAGCGTGCCTTAGCTAAGAAATGACAGCACGTTTAATTGGTGAATTCAACTAAAAAAAATAGTCATTTCAACAAACATTTTATTATTATTAAGAAAATTAGAATTAAAAAATCTAAATTAGCAAAAGTAAGATTTTTTTAGTTGTCTCAAAAAATAACTAACTAAAATCAGAAAATCAACTAATTTTTTCGCCAAAATGATAATTTCGGTCTTTCCGTGTAGTGATGAATTATTTGAGCAACTTGAATTGAGAATAATTTCAGCTGATTGCAATTCAACGAAACCCGAGTTCAGATTTCACTTACGGACGTGATTTGTTATTTCAAAAGCCATTGGAACAATTCGTAGAAGACACGACTGAAAAGCCGGGGCTTGGGCGAAGAAAATAATTCCGATCCTCATCATCCGCATTTTTTGAACTAGACCAATTTACTCTGCATTCGTTTGTTTCAGTTCATTCGAATTTGAGAACAAAGTTGTGAACGCAGGAACGCAGTCGTAATGAACTCTCTAACAAATGAAGGCGTCGGAAACGCTATCATTAAAAATGATTTAATAATGGAATGGGAATTATATACGAGCAAACTTAATTTTGAAGAATATCTATCCGGACGGTTATTGATTTGCTAGATTTTTTTGATTTTTTATGTCCAGAATTTCCGTCATAAGGCACCCCGTAGGAATGCAATTCGATGCTTACGAGATAAAGTTTTCTCATTTTTCGTCTTCGGCCATTTGCATGAAGTACTGCTCATCTTCTTTCATATAAAACAAAGCACGGTTGGCTGGCTGGCTGGCTGTTTTCATCATTAGGGTTGAGCTTACCAACTTTCTAGCGGATAGTAGATCATGCAATCGAGTCAAACTTTTGAACTTAAACCATTCTTGAAATCATTTTCGGTATCTATGTGACTGCTTCGGTTGCCGATCCTACGAAATCTAATATGAAAGTTGAACAAAGATAAGTGTGAAAGTTTTTTTTTAAATTTAAATAGTTTTTAGCAGATGTACAACAAGACCTACAGCTGATACACAGTTGAAAAAAATCGTGCAATCGACCAAAATGCCTTTGCAAAATAGTACACTATTAAAGTCACTTTAAAAACTTGTCACAATATTTCTCGCTAGGGCTGAGCTTCTTTAAGAATAAAAGGAACTTTAGGAACTTTTTTGATTGTGAATTGATAATCTAAGATTGGTTGGGTATAGTAACATGATCCCGAATCCACCCAAAACAGTGACTGACCTTCGTAGAAGACGAAAAGCAGAAAAGGCTTCTAGTGTAATGAAAATCAGACTCATTTTGCTACAGCCACTGCCACTCTTGCTAGATCATATATTTTCTGTTTTCGCTTCCGGACGGTCCACATTGAATTTAGAGATTACGATTTATTTTACCGGTATCTTTGTGGAGTTGTATTTGATGCACAGTTCGAGGATCGACCGACGTTTAGAGAACCACTGCCGGTGCAAATTTTATTCATGGGTTGGTATGTTTATCACTTCAGTTCAGCACATTCCCGATTTAGAAGAGTGGCATAAGTGAAGTTTAGTTAATTTTTGTGCAGATCAAATTGTAGATGCATGTGATATGGTTTATCAATGATTGCCAAGCTGTTTCAAGATTCAAATGAAAGATCTCTTGGTCCTATAACCTGATATTGAATTTCACCATCAAACTTCTCATTTTTTTTTGCTTAACCAATTAGATTCAAATGAATGTCCCATTTACAAACTTAGATTCAAATGAAAAGAAACTACTAAATGATATGTGAAACGAAATTAAAATAATGATACTCATTATTTACGTGAATGGCTGAACCGATTTTCTCCATCTAATTTTCAAATGAAATCTTTTGAAGCTTCTTAATTTTTAATCAGATCCCACTTCCGGTTCAGGAGATACCATTCACAATTAATCGAGTATATCGAGTTTGCAGATTTTGATAGTCGATGACCAAATAAACATATTTCAGTTTCAACGGTATTCTGTTTGCGATCCTGAAAGTAACCCAAAAATTTAATTTGGAACGCAATACAATTCATCAAAGATGGCTACACTGAATCAAATGCAATGGTTTACAAACTCTTAGGTGAATTTAACTGACTTCGGTATCGGGAATAGAGCAGCTTAATCGTTTTCCTGAAGAAATTAGAAGACTTGTAAAATTGATGAATATTATCTTATTATGATTCCCGATTGTAGAATTGTAGGGTAATGAGTTTTTAAAATTCAAACCATCATAGAAGCTGAAGATACCCAAAAAAATTGGGTTCAAAACTGTTCAAATTTATTTATACACACCTAGAAAAAATACATACATACATGAGCGTCGAAAATTACTCAATTTTACAGTAAAGCTAATTTATATTTAATGCATTCTGACATATTTTTAAGTGCTAAAACATGTAAATTTACACGATTGTTTGAAAAGCGGGGCTTGTTTGAAGTATATTTATATCATTCTTGTAAAATTCAGTCGTTTTACGGATTACGTTCTTACGGTTTTTTTTTCTATTGAAAAGGGGAACGCGTTCAAAATTTGGTCCGGTTTCGGATATTTAAATCCGTCTACCAAAGTTCTCCCGGGTTGGCGTTTAAATGCATAGGGCGCTGGTCTTACAAGCCAGTTGTCGTATGTTCGAGTCCCAACCTGCAAGGATTCTTAGTGTCAACACATGCAGAAGTCAGCGATCGCAAAACAACAATTGCAATATTGTAGTTTTGCGATCTGCGGGTTCTTCGTGTAAGGGTAAAGATTGTCCCAGAAAGTATGGACGCAACCAAAAACCGCTGCCATTTCCCAATGGTTCAGAATCTGTCAATTTGTATGGCTGCGTCCTGTTGTTTACACTCGTATCTAACCACTTGTGCAGTTGTTTATTCGTTTTCATTAGTTTGTTTCGAAATGCGTGGACTTTCAGCAGAACAACGTCAGAAAATTGTGTACAAATGGTGCACAGAACGCGGACTGTCACTGAGAAAAATAGCAAAAATGGAACGAGTAAGTGAAAAAGCCGTGCGAAATGCAATCAGGAAGTTCGGTGAGGATAACACTTTGAGGTTAAACCGAAAACGGGTCGAAAAAAAGGTCCTGCTAATCCTTAGTTGGATAAACGTATACTGAAGGCGTTCGAGCAAACGAAGAAGGTTTCAGTTCGGGATGTGGTCAAAAAGAACGGGCACTTCGAAGTCAAATGTTCTTCGGGCTAAAGAACGTTTGAATCTTCGAACCTATAAGAAGCAGAAACAACCAAAACTTAGTTCAAAACAAGAAGCATCGATCAGGCCGAGGATTCGAAAGCTGTACAATAAGATTCTTGCTGGAAATTCGAACTGCATAATCATGGACAACGAAACCTACGTGAAACTCGATTACAAATCCTTGCCGGGACCACATTATTATACGGTGCAAGAATGGGAAGTGTTAAACCCGTCCGAGACATCGATTGAAGTCGAAAAATTTGGTAAGCAATTTGTAGCTGCGGTAAGATTTCGAAACCCTTCATCACCACTGCTTCAATGAACAGCGAAATATACATCAAGGAATGTTTACAAAAACGACTTCTACCCATGATTCGAAGCCACAAGGATCCTGTAGTCTTCTGGCCAGGTCTTGCTTCTTGTCACTACTCGAAATCGATGGTAGAATGGTATACTACCAAAATGTCACTCTCATCCCAAAAGACATGAATCCACCAGATTGCCCACAACTTCGACCAATTGAGGAATTTGGGCATTAACGAAGGCTCATTTTAGGAAACATGTCTTGACAGTCGAAACCATTCAACAGTTCGAAAAAGATTGGAAAAATGTGTCAAAACTTGTCGCCAAGAAGTCTGTACGGAATTTAATGAGGAACGTTCGCAAGAAGGTGCGCCAGCTAGTCTACAATGGCTAAGTAGCAAATGTTAAGAATAATATTATGTTGTTGTAGTCTAATATTATCAGTATATCGAATAAAATTTAAATTTCTAACACTTGTGAATTACAGCGAAATCACAGTGTGTCCATACTTTCTGGTACAGTCTTTAATTGAAGATTTGGTTATGTATCGTTTGGAAAAATTTTATCTGTTGATACAAAAGATGAGAAGGCTTCATGTCTGGTGGAGAAGGAGAACAATCTTAGCTCAAGCGGATTTTTCGCTTGGTCCTTAATAAATAAATAAATAAATAAATAAATGAACAAATACTAATAAGTGGGTACAATTTGAATAAAAGAGAAAACTAGAGAGCGTGAGCTTGACCCGACCACCCCTGGTTGCTACTCCGTTACTGATCGGGATTATCTACGGGATTGTACAGAGAATTTCTAGATGGTCAGACCTGGGACTGGCAAATCATTCTTCAATGTACGCCTTCTGGAAACCCCACTAGCGCCGGCCAACCTAGATCTTCAAAGGAATGGAAAAGGATGTTAGTCCAACACTTGTTGTTACTAGAGGTCGTATATACTACTTCGTACTCCACAAGTGTCACGGGAGTAGGATATTTGTTAGTATAAATTTCAGTAAAGTAAATTTCAGTCGTGCGCGACTTTGTATATTTTGGGTTCAAGTTGCTCGTATGCACCACAAAACTCATGGACTTCTCGAGAGAACGTTTCAATAATATCCGACATTGAAGTCCGGGAAAGTCTTGATTCACAGTTCTAATTCGTGGAAACTGAGAGAAAATTTTAAATGCGTAGAACAAAAAAAAACTGTCTAAACGAGTGAATGGGATTTAGACAAAATAGTTGTTTAATTGTAGTGACATATTGATATTGTACATGCATTAATTATTCTATAACTTATATTAAAAGATTTGATATTACCAAAAAAAAGGTCAACAGACTTCACGCGCGTCTGAATTGTTTACTATTTTTACTATATAATTTACCGCGAAAAATTATTAATTAAACTATTTTTGTATTTACTTCAAATCTATCGGAGTGGAATTTTTTTTACTCTTTATTTAACACCGATCTATGTTATTAAAAGTGTAGTATCAACGGATCTTCGCGATAGTTAATTTTTATCATCCAATTTATAATGTTTTAAAACAAGAAAATAACGGATTAAACTCAGAAGCTAGATGAGAATAGATGAGAGATCATACTGTCGTAAAATTATGAGATTTTTTTAAACAAAACTCTTTATTGAATGAATAGATAATTCAGTAACCAGATGTGAAACGCAGAAAAAATCTAATAACTGAAGGAAAAAAAAACTCCTGCAATTGTCGCCTTTTACGGCATGGAAACAGGAACCCAATGGATCTATTCTTAGTTAAGTTTTTTTCCGCCGGGTTTCACACGGCATCTATGCTGGTCGTGTCCAGAGGAAGATAATATGTACAATCAATCTCCTAGTGAACCCCAGCCCCTAGAATAAAAGGAAATTTAAGGATGGGAAAAACTACAAATGGTTCCATCTGGTAATGACGGTTTATATCTATTATCTTTTCCTGGAATTATTTTGGTGTAATTCTTTATGTTTTCTGAAATTTGCTCTGTTAAGATAGAAAGATGATATTCTTGGTCATAGCATAAGATAGTAAAAAGAAATGATTGCCAATTACATTACATCAAACAAAAAGAATTTTGATTTCCCGATACAAATTACAGATTTTGTCGTGAATACGACTTATTTTACTATGGGGCGCCTTTTCAAAATTAGCCACATGGACAGCACCATAATTCTTTCACTATTTCATCAAAAATATGATCAGGAATTTAGGATAATATTTTGAACAGTGTGAGATAACCACAAACAACTCAAAAATTAAGTTTTCTCAAAATTTGAAAACAACGCGGAAAACTCTTTACTTTCGCTTGGGGTTTTCGCGCCAGGACGACGATTTTGAGGTAGTTAGGTACATATCTTCAAATGAACGTTATAAAAGGTGAACCGTGGTCGAAAATCGATGGAAATAAATATTATGTTTAAACATTAGTATGTAAAACAAGAGTAACTAAAACACCTATTATTAATAACGAATCGTATGAACAACAAAGATGAAAGACCAAAGGGTCAAAACACTTGTACTGTAAAATGTTGATGTAATACACAAAAATAAGATTAATAAACAGATATTTATGCAAAAAAAAAAAAAAAAATGCGAAAATCGATGGATGGAAGCAGATGTCAGGGCGAGAAGACGCATTCAAGCAGCGGCATCGGAGAGCGCACCTTCTGGGTGGTTGAAAAAAGAAACGCACAGGTCGTAGTTCTCATTTGACTTCCGGTCGTCAAGGCGAGAAGACGCATTGAACCAGTTTGGCATCATTTGGCACTGGGAGCGGATGTATTGCGTTTTGTTCGCAAAGCTAGTTTCAATTCAAACAAGAGCGATTGCGTCAGACAGCAGAGCTACTGGTCGTTTACATTGGAGAGAAAGAAAACGAAAAGTGGACAACATTATATAAAATCAGTCGTTCTAATGGCTCTAAATGTTATCTAAAGAACTATTAAGATTACTTCTTTGTAAATCGAAGGTAAAAATCATCAGTTCAGTGAAAATCCAAAATAATTTGATTTGCTTCGTGCCCTTTTCGCTGTTCGAAAATCGTTCGAAAAAAATGTTCCAAACTGTGCTAAATATCGTAGAGAATTCCACAATTTGATCATTGTAAAAAGCAGAAATAAATCCTGTATAGCATCTTGACAGTTTCTTCAAATGAAATATACAAATCCGAAATGAAATAATCAACGTCAAAATTCTATAAGTGCCTATATGTGTGGCCGTTGGAACCGTCCATTTGTGAAAAAGCTGCAAATGAAATCACGTAAAAAGAGGGAAAGTTTCACAATGCACACAAGCGATCAACTATCAATTCGAATTCGAAAGTATAAAGAAATCGTGTCAGTTTTATTCGTATTCACGACATCCAGTTATGTCTCTGATATAACACACCCGTACTTTTTTTTTCATGAAAAATATAGATTTGAATTTCGTAACTCTGCACGCTATACGAATTTGAACAAAGCACGCCGTGTGCTAGGTGGTGGAGTTTTCCTTTTCCGTGCCAGCACATAACGATGCGTTTGCATCGTCATTTTGTATGACGGTTTGAAATTTTTGTCACTCATCGCCATATACTTTTGGATCCGGAATTCGTATCTGGATGAAATAGAGCAGTATCTTTTGAGACAGTGAGTTGTAACCGTAACTAATAAATCGAGGTGAGTTCCGTTTTTGAAGCTTTTCTTCACTATTATCGCTGCTTTCGGAGGCGAAAACTAGGGACTAATAGTTCCAAAGTAGTTTTATAAGTCTGTCAACTAGATAAATTTATCAGCAAGTTTTATAAAAATTCCCACCTAATTTCACCATCACTTGTTAAAAATATTCATGACAACGAAAAATTTTCATCTAATCCCGCTGTAACACCGGGACCGGAAGTCGGATCTGGACAACATTGTGGGGACTTTTTATAGATTCTCAGGACGTTTTATTGTGAATTTCCCAGAAAATTTAGTGACATTATTTGTTGGGTACACACAGTCATACACACACACACAGATACACACACACATTGTGTGATCTCGACGAACTTGTTTTTTATATCGTTTGTTTATATCTGGATTTAACCTGGTTTAATTGTGGTCGCTCGCCGGGTTGTCGACGAACTGAGTCGAATGCTATATGGCACTCGGCCCTTTCGGGCCTCCGTTCAAAAGTTGGTTTTCACAGTGATTTATGCAATCACAATTTCCGTATGAGAAAGGCGGAAAGTAATTAAGATGTACACATTTCCAGTCCATAGATAATTTTATGTAAATTGTACCTAAATTTGATATGTCAATAGTGTTACTCTTTTGTTATAAAACTATAATACAAAAAAAAACTGTGAGCAATTTTGAACCGATTAGGATACAATAACATTATTCCATAAAAAAATAATTTTATATAAAGTCAGATATAGTAAGAAGATATGTTTGATAAAAAACTACAAGGATCAGCCCCATGGTGTTGTTCGAGCCATTGATGTGGAACAAGGCAACCAAAATTTCTAATGATCTACAATCAAAAAATTCAATCAATCTCAACCAACACCGAACATCATTTGTCTTGATTTGCATTTGTTTTATAACCGTCGAAATTACACTATTATCCCAAATGCATGCAATTATATCTTTGTACATACTTGCGATTTCGATAATTTAGCTTCTCTTTGCCAAGCTTGTGTTCAAGTTTTTTATGCAAGCAGTTTTTTTAGCGTTAAGTTTCTCTACGATTCTGCGATTTCGGTTGAAGCGTTAAACTATTTCTCATTATCAATCGAGTTCATCTAATATAAATTAGAAATTAATCTTAAGCATTCAAAATTTATCCAGGGGTAGTTGTCAATTTCTCATGGGGAAACGACATAACATGCAATTCCGAACTTGCATGACACAAGATCAGAGGATACCAATTAAGGGCTGACGCAAGTGTGTTTTAGGGCGTTTTAAAGGTCTATTTTCACGCTTCAAATCTGATTTTCTCTGAAACGGTGACGAATATCAAAAAACCCAACAGACAATCTCTTAGAAAATTAGTTTAGATAATTCTGTGAAAATTTCAGAATGATTGTTTGACTTTAGCGGTCGGGAAAGTCTTTTTTCTGAAGGAAGAATTGCATAGCTGAAAACGACAACTTTCAACTTGTTCATTGAATATCTCGCCTTCAAAAGCATGGATCAAAAATCTATCCAGACAATGTCTAGATAATTTAGTTTAGATGCGATTAGTGCATAAAAACATATATTTTGTCGCGATAAGGATTAAGTGAATGTTATTTTTGTAAATGGTAAGTCCATTTCTATGGCGGCACCATTTTTTTCTGCTCTTGTATCTTGGTAACGTAACGAAACATGAGAGAGAAATAAAATCGGCTCAGCAAGGCTGCCAAACAAGCGGTAGCTTCATTGAATTTTATGTGATGTAGTCATATTTGTAACCGAAAATATCAAAACTTTCTTGGCCACCCGGCCACATCGAGAGTCTTTTTACACATTTACGAGAGAGCATGAAGAGAGAAATGTAATACGCACAACAAGCCACACGGTTTTACGCTAACTGGCCTCAGCCCTTAAAGCTTCAAATCGTTTTCTGGCCCGTTTTTGTCTTGCTGTCTAGCAACAACCTACCTCTAGCATGCTAGGAATAGGACTGAAACGTTAGCTTTAATTTCGCTTCTATTTATAGATTCGCGTGCTTCCAACAGCTTCGCTTTTGCATCGATTGACCAATCAGAGCGATGCTCTCTCTTTGATACATCGTTTACTCCTTCAAAACCGTCGTCTATGGCAGGGAAATCCGGTATGCCAAAGATTTTTTGCAGTCAAATAGGACACTGCTCGCTACTAATAAAAATTTCAATCATGTATTTGAAAATACGTGATATGATACATTCAAATCGAAACGTAGAAATATTTTCTATCAAATGATGAAATAATATTAATAATTGATACAAAATAGACTGAGCTGTAAGTGTTTAAAACCCGACCACATTTTTACGTGTAGTTTTTCTTGAGTTTCTGATTTGCACCACTATATAGAAAATAAAGATGTGTTCCACATCAAAATCTTGATATTATAACAATCATCCATAGTGAATTTATATCAATTTCAGACAGGTTTGGTGTCATTTATAAAATCAAAATTTGATACAATTTGGAAAAACATATCTGATTGGGTATCCCTAGTAGCTTCTCATTAAGCTTAAATTTGTTGTAATCGGTTTTAATCTTCGAAAAAAATGAGTGGGTAAATAAATCTTAGAAAGTTGAATAATCTGAATATAAACGTAGTCATTTTCAGGTTTGTCAATCTGTGTCGATTGGCATAAAATCTTAACGTTGTCTTAGGGGCTTTGATCGAAACTCCGGTTTTCCTACAATTATAAATCCTTACTATAGAGAAGACAAAAAACTTCTACTAGGTTCATCATAAAACTCATACCATGTATCATTTTACACGTTTTGCTTTTCTCATAAAGAAGGGATATGCAATTGCTGTGAGAAAAGACTTTTGTACCGAGATCCGGAGGGCCGATGATCATATACCATATATCTTACCCCATAGACATTTTTTTAATTTCATATGGAACTGACTTCCCGTTCCGGAATCACAAAGCAATGATTGAATAAAACTACAAATTCATTAGTTCATTATTATAGAAGAATGTATAAAGATGAGCTTATTTAAAAAAAAAACATTGAATAAATATCTCTATTCAACAAGTTGATAATCACACAAACTCACATCGGATACACCGCACCCCGGAATTCGGTTCTGGAAGTACCGGTAACATACCTCCAAAAGGAAACTTACTTACTCATTTTTCTCCGAGATGGCACAACCGATTTACTCAAACTTAAACTCAAATGAAGGCCTGTACAACGTTTCGGGTACGGAGTTACGGGGTGATGGGTGTTAGAAATTTCTAGTCGTATATACTAATATGTATATGTTAGAAAAATGGAAAATTCTTCGACAGTGTGAAATATGGAAAAAATCATCTAAATCTGTTCCAATATATAAGTCATGTAAGTCGCTGTCCATGCGAGCCAATTCCGGCTACACCGGTTTTCGGAAAGCGGTTTCAGAAGTACCGGAAATCGGAATCAAAATCTCCAAAACGGAGCTCAATCACTTTTCTCGGAGATAACTCAACTGATTTTCACAAACAAAAGTCCAATAATAGTTAATTCGAACTAAAGGGAGAAGTGTGCTCAAAATTTTCAGCCGATATTTAGACCGCTGCTGCAAAAAATTAAGAAAAAATCATTTATTTTATTTTTTAAAATTTAGATTTTTAGTTTACGCCCGAACAAACTTTTTTATTTTTATTCAATGACAGTTTCAAGAGTACCAAAGCAATATTGCTGAAAATTTTAGTCACATGAAAAAGGCATCATCATACCACTAAGTGGATTGAAACAAGTTTTCAAAGTTTATTTAGCTTCATCTCTAATTATCATCCCACTATGTCGAAACGTTAGTACGATTCAGATTCTACAGAGGCACAATAAGTATTGAATGTCTTTACCCTGTGAGCGACAGATATAGATTTAGATCGACGGTTGAAGATGGACGCTTTGTTTCGATGCAAGGCTGTGAGCCAAACTTGATTAAAGAACGACTTTCATTCCTTCGGTGTCACAACCGTCTGTAAAAAATTTAATAAATCGATCATAAAATTTTATCCCAGAAAAAGAAAAGCATCAATCAGTGAAAAAATAAGCAGTGCGTCCTGATATTAAATGAATCGCGTTTTAATACAAAACACCCTCTCTTTTTCACTTTCTCATCCCTCGTAATCAAACATAGACTTTCAAGAAATTCCACCATCCCCGTAAGTCTACATGGTTTACGACTGGCCCCGAATGGAAATTCGATCATTATCCTTGCGGCAGTAGTTGAATCATGGCCCGCACCACGAGCGGACGGAGATGTAACCACAGTGCGGCGTCGGTTGTCTCGGCACTAAAAAGCACAGTCATTACATTATTCCACTGATTCCGGTTGTGTTCTCAAGTTGTAAGATAGTTGGTCGCAAGCACAAGCGCTTCTTGCTGAAAGTGAAATACGAGCTCGATTGGGAACATTTAGTGCCGAAAGACGAATGCTTGGGTTGTGAACGGTAACGGATCAACATAACTTATGTTACCGCCGACTGGAGGAAGTGGAAGTCAATGTACCGAGAACGAGGTCGAATCAACAGCTTTCGAAGTTAAATTATTCATCGGTTTTTTTTTTTCGTCGATAGCATTCAGAAAGCGGTGGAGACAGGAGCAATGACAGATGCGAAAACCGTGTCTATGGTTGACAAATTGTAAAGGATAGGCGGAAAATTTACGAAGAAACGCTGCCGAATCGAGGTTGAAGCGAACAAATGTGAATAATTCGTTGCTGGTTTCCTAGAAGCGAGAGATCTGAAAAAAACAGATATTCGGCAACAAATTTAGGTAATACTGAAAGGTCATTCAATTACTTAAGGCTGATTATTCTACTGAAGCTTGCTTCGCTACAGCCCAGTTGGATATCAATGAACAATGCTTTCTCAATTTCATCACACATTTCCGAATCAGCAGAGGGCCAAAAAAGATATTGGATGTCCCACACCCACCACTATAATGTTCACTATCTTTTCTTCCAATTGAACACTGAATAAAATGCAGAGGATGACCAGCTGTGATTCTCTGAAATTTTACTCTTTTTTATCCAACAAAACCGTATCTCCATTGGAGACTAGACTGCGGCTGACAGCCCGACCTTTTCATTGGTTGAACGGTTTCGTTGCAAATCAACTGTCTCTTGTTCGGCTTAACAAGGGTGTATTTTGAATGTGTTTCTTCTAACATGCAGCGAAAGAACATTGCGTGGAGAACAACAGGTTTGTGTCTTGTTGGAACGCCAGAAAACCGTCCTGTTTTGACTCACTGAGTGATATATTGCTAATGGAGAAACCGTACTACGGTGTCTGTGGCTCTGATTTGGGTGCGACTCATAATTAAATACAGTTTTACAAATCATTGCATCCTGTTAAAGTGTACACTTGGTGAAGCATGGCTATTTTAGCGCACTGTAGCACAACGTTCAATTTTGAATTATTTAAGGAGTAGTAGAAACTCTCTCGAATAAAACGTACCGCTCAAGATACAGGATCTTTAGAAAATTGATTGTCGTCAGTTTTTGAAATGTGGTTTTTCATATTTATTCAACCCATTAAAACCACGTCACAGAGCTTCACATCAAATGTTTTAGTTGATTGAGAAAAAAAAACCTTCGTTGCATTTGTTGCGACGGAGTGTTTTAGTTTCATTTACTTTAGCTACCACTTAACGGCTCTACAAAAAAAACGCCTTACAGGTTCACTTGCTACCGTAAGTTTCCATATGAGTTCCTACTCTCTGCAACCAGGCGACGAAATGGCGTATGGTAAATTAATATGAATCGCCCCATCTGAGTAAAGTGAGGTCTCTGCTCATTTTTAAGAATTCTCTTAAACGTGAGTCACTTACACACTTGAAGTGTTATTCGTAATATTATTCCTTCAAAGCATCTTTCCAATTTGTGAGTTTGGCATTCGAGCAATTTATTAAATGGATAACAAGCCATCCGATATCACATACTCCGATTTGGGTGAAACTTCGCATACGTTTTCAGCATAGCGAAGAATTATTTTTATATGGATCGAGAGATCGATTCGACGCAATACCGAGTTTTACTTTTTGCCTTTCTCATATAGGAGAGGGCCGAGTGTCATATACCATTCGACTCAGTTCGTCGAGTACGCAAAATGTATGTGTGTGTATGTGCGTATGTGTGTATGTAACGTTTTTTTGCACTAACTTTTCTCGAAGATGTCTGAAACGATTCTCACAAACTTAGATTCAAATGAAAGGTCTTGTGGTCCCATACAAAATTCCTGAGTATTATTTGGATCCGACTTCCGGTTCCGGAGTTATGGGGTAAAATGTGCAAAAAAATGAAACTTAGGTTTAAATGAAAGGTCCTGTGGTCCCAAACGTAATTCCTGAATTTAATCCGGATCTGACTTACGGATTCGGAAATATAGAGTAAAGTGTGTTAAACATTTCATACCATCACCGAAAAAGGGCGAAAACCCGTGAAAAGTTTTCTAAATCGACATCAAAACTTTTCCAATTGATAGTTTTTGATCAGTAGACGGTCAAAAAAACCGATTTCGATTATTCTTTTAAGAATCGAAGAAAAATAATTTTGAAGAATATCACAGTATTTTATATGATAGTATGATTGATATGAGAAAGTCATCATTACACCACTAGGTGGATTAAAACAGGTTTTTTTTTCTAAAACTGCCGGTTGTAAGAAAACATAGTAACTTCCCTTGTGACAAAGCAAAGTGTATTCATTACATTCCTCTAGTGGAGTTTGACCTTCTGTTTCAACAGACTTCGCAGCCGATTCAGAGTGTACAGAACCATTGCATGGCTTGTGCTACGATCCTACTGACACAACGAATCCTTCCAGGTCGGGGCTCGTGCGTTTCGTTGAATTCGAAAGTGGTATATTTTTGGAAATAGACTTTAAATTTTAAAAGCTGATTTTTTTTCAGTGTAGGACTCGAATAGACGAATTTCGCTCAAAATCGATTTTAGAGCATGTAGACTTTATCACAAAAAAAAATACTTTTCCAACTTTATTTTTCTAAAATTGATGTAGACTATCTTTCGAAAAGGACTAGACATTTTTACTAACTTTTTGCAAATAATTTGAGTAGAAGAATGACTAATCCGGGGCATTGAAAGGAAAAAAATTTGTCTAACCAAAACTTTCTCTTATCTAGCACTGATACTTTCTGCAAATATAGGGCAGCTAGCAATAGCGTATTAGGTTAATTATTTTCAGAAATTGAGATTCATTGTAATCTTTGACGATTATGACTCACAGCTTATTTATTAGGTGTACAACTTTGCTTCCGCCGTTTTTTCCAAAATTTAAAGCTTTATTGCGAAAAAGTGTTCACAGATGTATTATTCAAAGTACTAGCTGATTCACCCGGCGTTGCTCGGAAATGTTTCGTGAAGGCAGGGCCGAAAAAAGTTCTAGAAATTGAACTCCTCATTGATACTCTGATTGTAAAGAAACACAACTTAGACGGCAACTCGATTGAACAATACTCCGTTCATGTTCAGATTGCGAATGATCAGTGTCCCGTCTCAGATCTCACAATAATCACAATTTCCATGGTATTCTCGACAAATTGGGTCAGTTTTATACTTGAACCCTTTTGTTAGAAACAGTCGACAGTTTTCTCAATTAACATAGAAAAAGGCACCTTGATGGTATGATTTCGTCAATTCAGATCAATGTTGAGATTGTTTATTCCCCCTCGCTCTTGTAAATATTTTTGTGAGACTCACTTAGTTGCTAGAAATATGCTGTACTCGTAAAGAAATACCTATTTTTCGTAAAACCCGATCAATTTTCCCTTACACTTTCCATGTTCGGGGCACTTACTCCACTCTCTCACCCTCAAAATATCCTTATAATTTATTTTGCTTTAACTTTCTTTTTGTCAGTGAACTTACTACAGATCTCCTCCATGGTTACCCTGAGTGGTGTAGAAAGTATATGTGCTTTTAAAAAAATATCGATTCCCACCTTTGGTACATGTGCCAGACTTGGTGGCAATTCGTTTAGTTGTTTCGTGATTATGCTGAGACCCAAATACACTCGTGTTCATAGGCAGATAAAGATTATTTTCCCTTAGTTTTTCGAATTTCCCTGGCTAAATGGAACCAGATCTTTTAAAATAATTTAAAGAAAATTACGTTGCATACAAATTATCAACAGCATGGTTTGCATGGTTTTATCGCTTTTTGTCGAATTTTATGAATTTTTCCATGACCCCTGTTAATGATACTTGCTACGCTTCCTCTCCTATAAAAATACCTTTATGACTATTCCTGAAGAGCAAGAAATACCTGTTTCAAGTTTTATAGCTAATCGAGCAGTGAGTTCCGGAGTTATTCCGTTGAAAACATTACACTCCCTTTTTTAGAGGCACTTACCACACCCTCCCCCCACCGAATATCCTTATAATCATATCTAAGTTGTGCAGAAACTATCTATGGCCTTCAAAAAGTACCGATTCTCGTCAAATTAGATAATTTTTTTTAATGACCCCCTTTGTTAAGGACACTTGCAACGCTCCCTCCCTCCATAAAAATATTCTTATAACCATCTTTGAAAAGCAAGAAGTACATGTGCCAAGTTTGATAGAAATCCATTCAGTACTTTCGGAGTTATGCCTATACAAACATTACACCCCCCTGTTTAAAGGCACTTGCTACATCCACCCCCGTATAATCATATCTAAGGTATGTAAAATATTTCTATGGTCTTCAAAACGTATCGATTCTCGTCAAGTTATATTAATTTTCGCATGACTCCCGCTGTTAATGACACTTGCTACGCTCCCTTCTCTATAAAAATACTCCTTAAACCATTTCTGAAATTCAAGAAGTACCTGTGCCAAGTTTGGTGGCATTCCGGTTAGTAGTTCCAAAGTTATCGCGTTACAAACATACAAACTTACATCCATTTTTATGTATATAGATTGTCCGTCGCTAGCGACAACTTTCTCTAATTTTTCCTGAAATTTTCGGATCCCAGTTCGAAAAAAGGAGTCCTTTTTTGACGCTATCCATGAAGCAATCCATTTTTCCAACTCTTCGAAAGATTGAAAATGTTGATCTGCCAGACCATGGTGTCCCATCGAACGGAATAGGTGAAAGTCAGAAGGGGCGACATCTGAGGAATACGGCGGGTGGGGCAAGACTTCCCATTTTAGCGTTTCCAGGTACTTTTTGACCACTTTTGCGACGTGAGGCCGAGCATTGTCGTGTTGTAGGATGACTTTGCCATGTCGCTCTTGATACTGTGGCCGCTTTTCTTTTAGCGCGCGACTAAGGCGCATCAGTTGCGTTCGGTAGCAATCTCCTGTGATGGTTTCACCCGGTTTTAAGAGCTCGTAGTAAATTGATATTCATCTTTGAACGTTTTTTCTCTTCCACCATCATCGTGAATAATACGAAAACAAGAACAACTGTCACTGAAACAGCGGTGACAATTCGTTAGACACTGTACACACTCGTTTTAAAGGCATTATCATCTATGTATTTTAATCAGCCTCAGCCGGTACAGCCACCTATCGGAAAACGGCGGAAGCAAAGTTGTACACCTGGAAAGTTTTTAATATAAAGACACTGGATGAAAAATTCAGTTTGGACATGAAATAGTTTTCGTTTGAAAATTTGTTTTCCTTGAATGTATGATTGGTTGGTAGGAAACTTCATCATATATCTTGGGACAAAATTTTATCAAAATCAATAATGATTTTGCTTCGTAAATCAATTTTTTTCAGTGTAGGACCCGATAAGGACTTTTTTCATAATTTTCATTGAAAATTAGGCTCATTTTGTGAAACACATTAGTATAACACTTTTTTGTAGGACGTATTATTTTCGAGAAAAATTCGTTAAAAATGTTTAGCCCTTTTCAAAAAACAGTCTGTAATTTCGAAAAAAAAAACAAAGTCTGCAAAGTAACATTTTGGGACAATAAATCAGGCTCTCGCGAAATTTGTTCTATTTATAGAGAAGAGTTTTCATAACATAATTATTTTTTTAAGTTTCGGGAGGCCCTTCAAATTTCCCTCCCTTCTGAATAGCCTGTGACTAGTAAATAAAATATTCGGTAGTAGATATAGGTATAGGCCTCTTCAAGTGTATGCGTGATAAACGTACGCCATTTAGAATACCGGGGAAAAAATTCTTCCACTTTTCTTTTTCGATTGAGAGAATCTCTCCGTATTGGGACATAGTTTTGCAAATATATGAATCGGTGACGCTTGAGGGAAGATCATGCACACGCACTTCTATAGCACTATCTTCCATATATACACCCAAACCTCCATTTACGTAACTAATATATGTATATATGTATTAATATACGTACGCATGTGTGCAAATATTTGTATTTCTTAATACATATAAATATTGGTTTTACTTCACCAATAGCGATCATTTATATGTATAAATATTTACACATATATGCAGACGAGTGAGTGTGTAAGCATACATACATACATATATAAGGTTCGTAAAAGGAGGTTTGGGTGTACTGGAATGTTGTACTTAATGTTCTCGTGTTCCACATAGTGCACATTGTTATTGTCTTTTGCGAATTGAATTGCATCCAACTCTTAAAAAAACTGGATGTGAACAACATTATTCGTCTTTTTGCATTGAAGTAAATGCACACGTTTAATGTCAAGGTGCATTTGCTCCTTAAGCAAACCTTCAAGTTCTCGTATCGAAGGTCGAATTTTGCACTGCCTGAAGTCAACAACAATTGTATTCTTTCGTGTCGGCGGTAGCTTTTGTTCGTTTGGTTCACTCATTTCGAGGTCGTTCTATTGTTCACTACACAATACTGTGCTTGGTTTCTTCTGTCCCGAACGTAAGCGGTTTTGTTTTATCGACTGACTTGGATGAGATGTGAAACCGAACTGACTATTGTTATTTTGATACTCGCTACTATCTTTCATTGGAAAACTTTCGCGTCGCGTGTCGTGCCCACTCTGGCTTTACCCAAAATTGTATAGGATGTGAACGAAGTATTATTATTAATTATATGTCGATATTTAGAAAATCAAACAATGATTAACAAGTACAATGATTAACTCTATTATAAATATGGAAAAGCTTACAAATTTTGACTAGATATAATGGGCTTATACAAAAGGTTCGAATTACATATTTTAGTTACGACTGACAATAAGCATCCACACTCGCGGTACTGTTTTCCGGCTCGTGATTTGGCCATCGTATTCGATTTATTGATTCGGTTAGATCCCTTCATTACCTGGAAGATATGAAATCCGGCTCACTTCATCGCTTGTTGGACAAACCAGATAGACGAATTTTTGGCCACGCCCGAATCGAAAGGTTCGGATTGTACTTGAAGTGATCCCTCATCTTCCTTGCATTCACAGGGTTGTATTTATTCGGTTTTTTCGCTTCTAGCTCGCCGCGTGATTGAACGATTTTATCACACATTTTTTTTAATTTTCGATTCTCAGCTGTTTCACAATCCACCTGTTGGATTGGCCAGGATTTTCCACAACCGTTTACAAAAGTTCTTGTTGAAACACTTTTAACTTGAAAGCCATCTCGATAATCACTTGACTGATTGTTACGCGATTTTGCACATTTTAACATTCGAAACTAATTTTACCCAATATTTAGTTTATAAACAAAAGACAGTGTTGCATTTTTTTTCGAGTACAGTCTTTATTACAGTGTTTTAAACATTTTTGAAACGTTTTTTCCTTGTACCATCGTTAACTTTTAGCACATTATTATTCGATAGTGTTCCGAAATGTTTTACAAACTATCGGTAGAGTTACCACAGAAAAAAATAAACTGCTTAAAGAATTTGCAAGTTAATGATCAACCATAATCGACGATCGTGAGATCAAATTTTTTTTCTCACGATCTGTTGAATCTCATCCAGTGATCGTCCCTTTGTCTCGGGAATATAAAAATAAATTAAAACCAAACCAACAGCACCGCAGATGCTGAAAACTGCAAACGGCAAATAGGGACCAACTTCATCTAGTGTCCACTGGAACAGTTTCACACATCCAAAAGCGGCAACGGCGCTGATCATGGTGAAAGCAGACGTGGCGTAAGCTCTAATGTTCTTCGGAAATATCTCAGCAAGAACTGAAAACGACACGCTAGCTAGCCCTAGTCCATTGAACACTATGAAGAGCATTAGCGACGTGAAGCCGAGCCACCCGAGACTGCCTCCATCGTTGCCGACTGCAAACGACACACTGCACAGGAGCAACCCTAGCGTAACTCCGGCCGTAGACAGCAGAAGCAGCGGACGGCGACCTAGACGATCCACTAGGATTGCTGGAAAAAGAACTGCCACCAACTGAACGACACCGAGAACGATAGACATTTCTTCGGGTTTCAGGTCGGTTGAGATTTTTTCAAATATCGTTTGAGCATATCCCAGTATTGGCAACAATCCAGTCATTTGCATGTTGAAGACCAAAATACCTACGATTCTTAAGTTATTGCCATACTTCGGGTTGAACAATTCCATAACTGATTCACGTTCATCTTGAGATAATTGGATGGTACGTTTTAGGTTGGTAAGCTCTTCAGTGACATATTCTGTTCGACGGAGCCACGATAGATTCTTCTCGGCCGACAAGAAGTTGTTCTTTGCCACCAGATGGTGCGGAGATTCTGGCATCCACATAAAGCACACCACAAATAGTCCTGGTCCGGCCATCGAAATCCACGCGAGCGTTCTATATTCCACATAGGGACCTATGGAGTACATCGCTAGAAATCCTATTTTCGCTAGTACCGTGATCAGTGTTCCGGCAGTCCCTCGGATTGCATCGGACGATATTTCTCCGAGGTACATTGGTATCACGGAGTAAACCGTTCCGTAAGCAATTCCGAATAAAAATCGAGCCACATAAAGATACACAACGGTATCGCCTACCCCAATCAGCACCCAACCCAGTGTAACGGGAATGATGGTTCCCAGGAGAGCCAATTTCCTTCCAAAATTGTCCACCGTCAGGGTGGCGACAATGGGCCCAAACACTGCTCCGATTGCTTGTATTGACACCATCCAGGAGCCTTCGTCAGGTGTAATTGGAACCGGGGAGTCGTCTGACATTAACTTAGGCAAAGCCGGGGACGACCAGGCATTCGTGGTGACCACCATAAACACCGACAGGGTCGCTGCAAAACAAAAAATCAAATTGATAATAACAAACACAACAAATAAAGTTAACAACGTTTCAAACCCAACCTGCAACGGATGCCATGTACTCATGGCAGTACTTAGTCCAGTGTTGATAAATCGTCATTACACGATGCTGCGGAACGCGGTGCTGGTGAAATTTTTGAACAGTGGAGCCGCATGCAGCGTGGAACGAAATAAACAAGAGTGAAGCGATTGTGCCAAAAATTTGAAGTAATTGAGATTAATACTGATAATTTTGTCGGAGTACGATTGTTCGGAGATAACGGAGCGGGGTGTTTGCTGCTATGCCAGATACTGGTGGGTTGAAGTGCGCGTGCTGGGATCGATTTCTATCCGTATGTGCCCTGAATAAAATGGGAAAAAAATAAAATTCGAAAAAATAGGTTTTCAGATATTCAGATCTCACATCACTGAACTGTTCACTAACGTTTACCGCTTCCAGTGATTCGGCCACTAATAAACCAATTATGTTGGGGGAGGAGTATCATAAAAGCTTACATTTGTTTACGGAGCAGAAAGAGGAACTGACTACAAAAGATTGTTTCACTTGTTATCTGCAACGTCAAGTTTTATATGGGGGTCGAATAATCAATTTATCATTAAATGAGCGAATCTTTTTCACATAACATGACAAATGTTATTAATATAATTTACTATTTGAGAGTTATATACAAACGAAAATGATGAAAAATCTTACACTTTTCGATTTTATTATTTGTACTTTGATTTGCAGTATGTATGAGTGATTAGGTGAGAGTAATACTAAAGTAATGAACAAAAACTATGTTGAAATTAATCCAGAGAAACACAAATAAGTGAACGAAGTGAATTTGACGTTCCATCAGTCGTTTTATATTGCAATCCTGATTGACCTTAATAAAGTGTTCAGGTTCCAAAAGCATATTTAATCAATAAACATTAATATTGCCCTTAACATAGCCTTTTAGGGGTAATGAAAGAGCTCAAAAAAGCTAGCTCAACATTAGTAATGGAAAAACTTATTTGCTTTAAGTCAATCCGTAATCGGTCATTCAGTAAAAACCATTCAAGCGAAGAGGTTGTGTTTCGATTGTACTGGCTCGTGAGTTAACGGCTGCTACCGAGACAATTCTAAGCTTCAGGTAGTTAAACTGCCCATAGCAAACGCAATATTCGGGGCGTTTCCCGACTGGAAAGCTAGCAACGAAGGCCATCCCGTTCATACCCACAGAGGTGTAGAGACACAGAGGTGCGAGAGCATAGAAGTGACGAGTCACAGAGGTGCCATCGCATAAAGGTGCGAAGACGAAGGGGTGCAAAGGCACAGAGGTGCTAAAGCAACCAGGTACCAGAATTTGTACGCTGCGTAGGATCAAAAGAGACGGCATATATCGCGAGGTGCTACAGGGGGTCAGGTACAGGCAGCACAGCAAGTGCAGTGGTGTTCACAACGACGGCAGAGCAACTGAGATAGCAGTAAACGATAGAAGACTGCCAATTGGAAACAGCAGAAGACTGCCAATTGGAAATCGTTGGAAGAGCTTCACGTCGTTCTTCACGATAAAGGAACAGAGACATCAGCTACAAGGTAGATTTAATTTAATTTATTTTTTATTTCTTATATCTGAAATTTTACTAAACATAAGTTTTTATTTTGGTATTATTAATTTACAAAAAAATTTTTAATAATCTCATGGAAGATCATCCGAATCCGATTCCGGATACTAGTATGAGTTTAAATACTCCGAGGGCTAAACATTATCCACAGGGTACCACTGGGCCATGGGATAGTCTATCTTCGAAAAAAAGAAAAGATTTTAAACTTGATGCAAATTACAAAGGATTTGACATCACATTTCTCTGAAGTTAAAGAAAGTTAAGGTTAATAGAGATAAAATTCGAGTTGTTGTTAACGACTTGAAACAGGCAAACGATATTGTAACCTGTAAATTATTTGCTATTGAATATCGAGTTTACATTCCATCGAAGGAGGTAGAAATTGACGGTGTTGTGACTGAGGCAAGTCTGACAGCAGATGATTTACTTAAAAATAAAGTTGGCAGTTTTAAAAACTCCATGCTTGAGGGAGTTAAGATACTCGAGTGCAAAAAATTGTACTCAGCATCTATTGTCGATGGAAAAAAGTCTTATCGTCCCTCAGATTCGTTTCGCGTAACATTTGCCGGATCTGCATTGCCTAGCCATGTATATATCGATAAAATTCGTCTTCCTGTTCGGCTTTTCGTACCGCATGTTATGAATTGCACGAACTGTAAAAAATTCGGACATACAACTACTTACTGTAGTAATAAGTCCAAATGTATAAAATGTCAAGGGCCTCATAAGGATAATCTTTGCGATAAAGATGTTGAAAAATGTGTTTATTGTGGGGAAAGTCCTCATGATGATCTTTCAGTGTGCGCTGCATTTAAGCTGCGTAAAGACAAAATGAAGCTTTCTTTAAAAGCACGGTCTAAGCGCACATATGCAGAAATGCTTAAAACGGTCATACATGTTTCCCCTTTGGAAACCGAAAACGGTTTTTCAAATCTTACGGAGCCAGAGGAATCTAACTCTGACGGAAATAGTGAAGATACCTCGTTTGTCACTCCTCAAGGGTCTGTTAAGAGGAGATTACCAAACCATAAAATACCAAAAAAGACACCTAAAATTACACCTTCAAAAAAAGATCCCCGTGTTAAAGCTAAAAAGCCAAATTTAAAACCAAAAACTGTGCCTCCTGGTTTGTCAAATTCACAAACCAATCCAGAAACTAGCTCAAGAAAAGACAATAATCCAGTGGGCTCCATTTCACATTCACCAACAGGATTACTGAAATTTTCGGAAATTGTAGAATGGATTTTCGCTGCATTCAATATTTCTGAACCTCTAAAGACCATCATAACAGCATTCCTACCAATAGCTAGATCTTTTTTGAAACAGTTATCAGCTCAATGGCCAGCTCTTTCAGGTTTTGTATCATTTGATGGATAATTTATCATCCGCCGCAAATGATTCAATCACTGTCCTGCAGTGGAATTGTCGAAGCATCATGCCAAAACTTGATTCATTTAAAGTTTTGTTGCATAGTCAAAAATGTGATGTATTTGCTTTGTGCGAAACATGGCTTACATCAAACATAGCCTTAAATTTTAATGACTTTAACATTATACGTCTTGATAGAGACTCTCCGTATGGTGGAGTGCTTTTAGGAATTAAGAAATGTTATTCCTTTTATAGATTAAACATTCCTTCGACTTCTAGTATAGAAGTTGTTGCTTGTCAAATAAACATTAAAGGAAAGGACATTTGCATTGCTTCAGTATATATTCCTCCAAGAGCTCAAGTTGGACAACGACAGCTTAATGAAATTGTCGAAGCCCTTCCTGCTCCACGTTTGATTTTAGGAGATTTCAATTCGCACGGAATGATGTGGGGTTCCGTTTACAATGATAGCAGATCATCCTTAATATATAATATTTGCGACAATTTTAGCATGACGGTACTAAATATGGGTAGCATGACACGGATCCCAAGACCTCCTGCACGTCCAAGTGCATTAGATTTATCTCTTTGCTCGACTTCAATTCGACTAGATTGCACCTGGAAAGTATTTCCTGATTTACACGGTAGCAATCATTTACCAATCATCATCTCAATTAGCAGTAGCAAAGACATTACTAATTCAGTTAATATTCCATATGATTTGACAAAAAATGTTGACTTAATTAAATACCAAAGTAGTACCTCAAGTACTTTGAACTTAATGGAAGAGCTTCCCCCACTTGAAGAATATGACTTCCTCGTTTGTTCGATTCTGGAGGCCGCAGAACAAGCCCAAACCAAACGATTTCTTGGTCCATCGTCTAACAGAAGGCCTCCAAACCCTTGGTGGGACAAAGAGTGCTCAGATGCTAAGCACGCGAAACAAAATGCTTTCAAGACGTTTTTAAAACGAGGAGGAGGAACTCCTCAGAATTTTGAAAATTTCTTGACTTTAGAAAACAAGTACAAGAGTATACTTCGGGCCAAGAAATGTAGCTATTGGAGACATTTTGTCGAAGGTTTGTCAAGAGAAACCTCAATGAGCACTCTTTGGAATACGGCCAGACGAATGAGGAATCGTAACGTAGGAAATGAGAGTGAGGAATACTCGAACCGATGGATATTTGATTTTGCGAGGAAAGTTTGTCCAGATTCTGTTCCTACGCATAGCATTATATGAGAATCTTTTCCAAATAATGGGCCCATTGATAGCCCCTTTTCAATGATGGATTTTTCCATAGCACTCATGTCTTGTAACAATAACGCTCCTGGGTTGGACAGAATTAAATTCAACTTGGTGAAGAATCTGCCCGACCTCGCAAAAAGACGTTTGTTGGAATTGTTTAACAAGTTTCTTGAGCAAAATATTGTTCCACCTGACTGGAGGCAAGTGAAAGTTATCGCCATTCAAAAGCCGGGGAAACCAGCTTTCAATCACAACTCATATAGACCCATTGCGATGTTGTCCTGCATCAGAAAATTGTTCGAAAAAAATATTCTACGACGTCTCGACACTTGGGTCGAGACGAACGGGTTGTTGTCTGATACTCAGTTTGGCTTCCGTATAAATAAAGGGACGAATGACTGCCTTGCATTACTCTCGTCTGACATCCAAATTGCCCTCGCTCAAAAGCAACAAATGGCATCTGTATTTTTAGACATTAAAGGAGCATTTGATTCAGTTTACATTGAGGTTCTTTCAGACAAGCTCCACCAACATGGACTTCCACCGGTTATAAATAATTATTTGCACAACCTTTTGTCAGAGAAATGCATACATTTTTCACATGGCGATTTGGCAACATTTAGAATTAGCTACATGGGTCTACCGCAAGGATCATGCCTCAGTCCGCTCCTTTATAATTTTTACGTGAATGACATGGACAGCTGTCTAGTAACCTCATGTACACTAAGACAATTGGCAGATGATGGCGTGGTTTCAGTTACTGGACCCAAAGCTATTGATCTGCAAAAACCATTGCAAGATACCTTAGATAACTTGTCCGTTTGGGCTGTTCATCTGGGTATCGAATTCTCTGCGGAGAAAACAGAGCTGGTCGTCTTTTCACGAAAGCATGATCCCGCGCAGCTTCAGCTTCATATGATGAGAAGAATGATCCAACAGGTTTTGACTTTCAAATACCTTGGGGTGTGGTTTGATTCCAAATGCACGTGGGGAGGACACATTAGGTATCTGATAACAAAATGTCAACAAAGAGTAAATTTTCTTCGAACAATAACAGGATCTTGGTGGGGTGCTCATCCGGAAGATCTAATAAAATTGTATCAGACAACGATACTTTCAGTGATGGAATATGGATGCGTTTGCTTTCGTTCCGCTGCAAACTCTCATATTATCAAATTAGAGCGAATTCAATATCGTTGTTTGCGAATTGCTTTAGGGTGCATGCATTCGACACATACAATGAGTCTTGAAGTTGTGGCGGGTGTTCTTCCATTGAAAGATCGTTTTTGGGAGCTTTCATCGCGACTGCTGATAAGATGTGAGGTACTGAATCCCCTGGTTATTAATTACTTCGAAAGGCTAGTTGAGCTTCAATCTCAAACAAGATACATGACAGTATATTTTAACCATATGTCACAGTAAATCAACCCTTCAAGATATATTCCTATCCGAGTCAGGCTCCTAAATGTCCCTGACTCAACTTTATTTTTCGACACATCCATGCAGCGCGAAGTGCGTGGAATCCCGGAACACCTACGCTCGATGGAAATCCCAAAAATATTTACAAGTAAGTTCAGGGATATTGACTCTGAGAAAATATTTTACACGGACGGATCACGAATTGAAGACTGGGTTTGATATATTCAACAATAATGTTTCGGTCTCATTCAAGCTTCAAGAACCTGCATCTGTTTATATAGCAGAGTTAGCAGCAGTTCATTATAGTTTGAGTGTAATCGTCACATTATCTCCAAACCATTATTTTCTTTTCACAGATAGTCTGAGTGCAATTGAAGCTATTCGCTCAAACGCTGCTTGCCAAAATGAACCTTTTTTCTTGGGCAAAATAAAACAGTGCCTGAACGTCATATTGAATAATAATTATCAAATCACAATAGTTTGGGTTCCGGCTCATTGCTCCATTCCAGGCAATGAAAGAGCCGATAGTTTTGCCAAACGTGGTGCTATTGAGGGTGAGATTTATGAGAGACCGATTGCTTTCAACGAATTCTATAGCGCGTCTCGCCAAAGAACACTTGCCAGCTGGCAAGCTTCTTGGGATAAAGATGATCTGGGTCGGTGGATGCACTCAATTATTCCTAAAATATCGACAAAGGCATGGTTCAGGGGACTGGATGTGAGTAGAGATTTCATTCGTGTGATGTCCAGACTCATGTCCAATCACTAAACGTTAGATGCACATCTCCTTCGAATTGGACTTTCCGAGACTAATCATTGTGCTTGCGGCGAAGGTTACCGCGATATTGACCATGTCGTTTGGACATGCGTGGAGTATCGTGATGTCAGATCTCAACTAATAAATTCCTTGCGTACCCAAGGTAGACTATCCAATGTCCCAGTTCGCGACATTCTTGCTTGTCGTGACCTTCCATACATGAAACTTCTTTATCATTTCATTAAATCCATTGGAGTTCCAATTTAAATTTTATTTTATGTTAGACTGTTTTCTCTTCCATGAGTTCAACCAATACCCAACTATAGGATATTAAATATAAGTGGTGAACTGATACAAACAAACCTGAAATAATTATAAGATCATGTACAAAATAAATGTATTTTATTTAATGTAATTTAAAATAGCAACTCGCTTGATAAAAACAGTGTTTAGATTAACTAATGAGTACCAACATACTAATATGATATTCGAAATGTATTAGGTTTAAATTACTATGTATTGTGGATGCCACGGCGAAGAAAAACTTATGTATATTGCCTATGAAATAAACGTATTTATGAAAAAAAAATCCTTAATCGGAATTCTGAATGTACACTTATCCTAAATCTAAAAACGTGCTTAATCCACCTAGCAGTGAGATGATACCTTTTTTTATCATCCGCATGTGTTTTTGGCATGAATTTGTTTTAGTTCTTATGTCATTATTTCAATGACCGTCGTTTTAAGCGGCAATTTAATATTTTAAATCATTCATTACTCTATAATGTCGAAACTGCAAATCGGATCGAGTTTAAATCTAAACGTGTGACAATCGATTGAACATTCCATGAGATGTCGTAGTAAGTTCCACTTTAGAGTTTACGGTACTACCAGAACCGGAACCAACATAACCGAAAACGATTCGTAACACCATAAATTAACATGACGAAAAAATTGCAATAGTTTTGAGTCCAACTTTGAAGCTTTTTTGGATTGTCATCTTCTATATCGCTATGAATTTTAAAATCTTATCACCCTGTAATTCCTGAATCGGAAAAAAATTATTAACTTTGTATGGGACCATAAATCCTTTATTTTTGAATTTATGTTTTTGAAATTCGGTTTGACCTTTTTTGAGAAAACGATTGAGCTTTGAGAAACGATTCGATACTGGAACCGGAATTCTAAAATCGGTGTAGCCGAAGTCAGTTAAATCCACCTCAGGAGCTGTATAGTTTACATTTGATTCAAACTTTTTGAAAATCAGTGTAGACATCTTTGAGAAATCGTAGTGCGAATTAAATTTTTGGGTACCTTCCGAATCGAAAACTGAATACCGCCTAAACTGAAATAAGTTTATTTGGTTATCGACTATCCAAATCTACAAACCCGATAAACCTGATAAATTTATATGAAATGGGCATCTTTATACTAATCATCCTGTATCTCCTAAGCCGGAAGTTGGATCTGACTTTTATAGGATCTTAAGACCTTTCATTTTAATCTTTTATGGCTCCTAGATTTCATCCAAACGTAATTCAGGATCCAAACGTAATTCAGGAACCTTGTTTGGGAGGATACTACTTTTCATATGAATCTGAGTTTGTAGCAAACGGTTGAGTCATCTCCGAGAAAATTGAGTTTACATATCGTTTTAGAAATTTAAATATGGATATACCATAACAAATGCGAAAAACATCAAAACAATTTACAATGAGTTTCAACAAGTCTTTTCTAGATTTTTAATGGATTGTTTGTTTTGTTTTTTAGATTTTTAAAGGATTGTTTTGCTTTGACACTTCTCATGAAATTTTGTCTAATGAACTTGTTATTAAAACAAAATCAATTTTTGTTTTTCTTTGTGCTGTCTTTCAGCAGTGATGGTGACAGATAGATAGATTCAAACTCTCTGATTTTAATCACAAAATGAGTTGCCAATGGGAATTTTGTGTTGGATTGAAATTTTGCTAGTTTCTGTCCAGGATATTCGTCAACTAAACACATTCTCTGAAAACGAGAGTTTTTCACAGCAAATTTAATTCTAAATTTCAACTAATTTATTAATCATTTTGTTGTTAAAACCAACTTATTACAAAACAGTAATACCAATTAGGCACAGAGCTAATTCCGGGCGTTCCGTGTGTGAATTTAATGATAAAAAGTCTTGAAACCAAATATTTACATGGCATAAGTTCGGTGGGAACATTATAAATAGTGTACTTTACGATTTTATAAGTTTACATTATTATAGCATATACTTCGTTATGGTGCGTTTTTAAAAGCAATCAATTTACGTCTGCTTAGCGATTTATGTTGAACTACTAGGTGGCATAACATTTAAACACAGACTGTTTTTCATAGACGAGTCTAAGACGAAACCTAAAGCTACCAGTATTCTAGTAAACAAACAAAATGCAGTGCAAAGTAAAGACCTCAAATTTATAAAATCAGCATAAATGGAAATGTTCGAATCAAACATACGAATGTGTTGCTTACACGGAAAGACCGAAATCAGCATGTTGGCGATAAAATTAGTTGATTTTGTGATTTTAGTTAGTTAGTTTTTGAGACAACTAAAAAAATCTTACTTTTGCTAATTTAGATTTTTTAATTCTCATTCCTTTAATAATAATAATAAAATATTTGTTGAAATGGCTATTTTTTCAGTTGAATTCACCAATTAAACGTGCTGTCATTTCTTAGCTAAGGCACACTTTATTTCCATTCAACTAATGTTTTAGTTGAGTTAAAGAAATAAATCGTTGTTTTCAACCAACATAAATGGTTGAATTGGCTTCTGCAATTTGCAGCTGTATGGCGCACTGTCACCGAAAAAAACGTTAACACCGCAATGACTACTAGCCACTAGATGGAAACGTAAACTTCTTGAAAAAATTTCTTCTAAATCGCTGTTTTCTTCATTCGACTTCGCAAAATCGACTCTTTCACTGAAAACTTTGAGCACTGGGAAAACAAAAACCGAATACAAGTAGCACACCGGACGGCTTAGTCCGTAAGGTTGGAAGATACAAAAACATCATTTGACATATACAATTAGATTCCAACATTTGAAACTCACTTAACTGTTACATTATTACGCACAATCGCTTCAAATGCGCACAAATTCGGAATAATTTTCACTAAGAGTTTAAATCATTTTAACCTTATATATATATATATATATATATATATATATATATATATATATATATATATATATATATATATATATATATATATATATATATATATATACATATATATATATATATATATATATATATATATATATATATATATATATATATATATATATATATATATATATATATATATATATATATATATATATATATATATATATATATATATATATATATATTCCAACATTTGAAACTCACTTAACTGTTACATTATTACGCACAATCGCTTCAAATGCGCACAAATTCGGAATAATTTTCACTAAGAGTTTAAATCATTTTAACCTTATATATATATATATATATATATATATATATATATATATATATATATATATATATATATATATATACATATATATATACATATATATATATATATATATATATATATATATATATATATATATATATATATATATATATATATATATATATATATATATAAATGCAGAGATCATTCTTTGTAATCGCATCACGTAAGAACGGATGGACGGATTGAGATGATTTTTTTTTGTTTGATCAGTTTTTACCCCCACCGGGTTCGTACATCAAAAAAATTAGGAAAACTTGCCGGAAAAGTAGGAAAAATCCATGAAGTTGTTTTGTATGGACAATGGAATTTTCCACTAAAAAGTGGCCAATGATTGCTAGATCATCGATAGGTGTTTGGCGCGCAACGAGTTGTATAAGTGTTTGGCCGTCGAAGAAAGGAATACTAGATCGTTGAAAGAAACTTTTGGCGCGCAACGAGTTGTTTTGTGTGAAGTATTTAACATGCGCACTTGAACCATTATCATTCCGAGCCACGTGCTTAATTGGGTATAATGATGGAACGCATGTGAGTGTTCTAGCTATACCAGAAGATACTGTTTACCAGAAGATGCATTGTGTGCAATGTAATCAGTTAGATGATTATTGTTGGCCATCGTAGGCGTGAGTTGAACAAATCACATTATAGAACGATTTTTGTACGAATCAATGATAGGAATCTGCTGTTTAAATAATGAGACGACTATTGATAAAACTATTAAACGAATGCAGTGTTCATGTAAAAGTTAATGGACACAATATTTAAAAGAATGGTAGCTTGAACTTTCGAATGTCCAAGAATTACTCATTTTATCTTTCGGTTTTTAAACAATATCAAACTAACTAGAGATTGTGAGAGAAGAAAGAATATGAAACTAAACTAAACTTTTACCTTCTACCAGATGAGTCGAACCTAGCGATGCGAAACATCCGATTCTCTGATATGTCAAAAATATACTAAATAATTACTGACTGACCAGAAGTCATAAATTAAAAGTAAAAATAAAGTTTTATCGCTAAATTGTTAATCGAAATTTATTCCTGTGATAGTCACGCTACGAACATTCATCAAACACGACTAAATAATACCATCAGACTAGCGAGAAGTGATGAACTTCAAGTCGCGAGGGCAGCTTTTGTAAATTTGTGGAATCAATTTAAAATAGTCATCTTATTTATTTTTGCTTCACTTTTTATTCCTATAGTTCACTTTTTATAAACTATAGTTTGAGAGAGATCTATAATCGCTGTTCGATGCACTGACTCAAAAGATGATATGGTTATCGGTGCATTCGCTTAATTTTTGCGTAACAAAAGCTTTTAACATATCACAATTTTTTTTTATGAATTCATCGCACTTGGCTGGCTCAGTAAAATAATAGAAAGATACATTAAGATCTAACATATGTATTCATATATGCAGAGCAACCAGTTTATCAAAGCAGCTTGAACGATTGAGTTTCAAACAATGTTTTTTAACAATAATTTATTCTCAAATGAATGTTAAACCTATCTTTTTGGATGAAATATCAGTTTTGATCAATGTTTTACCAACGTTTGATGGAAAATTACTTACATTTTATGAATGTAGATTTAAATCCCCTAACAAAACAGTTAGCAACATTGCTTCAATGCATTTGTATTAGATTGCACTACACCAAATAAACAAAACTAAATATTAATATAAATAATTTTACGACAACATTCCATATCCATTACCTTTCGCGTGTTAAATTAAAGGTTCTGCGGGTTTACTTATAGAAGGTACGTAAATCTTTATATCGCATTTCTGCAAGAGGAAATCTATGTAGCAATGTGTTTGTTGCTAATCAAATGTGTTAGTGGAAGTAAGCTGAAACTGAAATAATTTTACACGAGTAGTTTTAAGGAAAACGGAAGAGTTTTGAACTAAGATTTTCGCTTTTCTTGAATTGCAATTTTAAGCAGAATAAACTGGTTGGTTTATTTTTCAAGCATGTGGAAGATTTATTGATTAAAATCAGGAAAAGAAGTGCCAGAATTTGGTTTTACGCACACATTGTTGACATTACTCATACGCTTGCAAAGAGTCTTGCTCCTCAACAGCATAAGACGTTTGAATCCTACTGTCCGAAAACATAAATTCAAAAAACAAATTCGGGCGAGACGAAGTTCGATGGGTCAGCTAGTATTTATTTATTTATTTATTTATTTATTTATTATTTGATAATGCTCATCTGACAATAAGTCTTAATGAGCTACTAAAAGCTACCTAACAAGTTATCTTAACGGAATAAAAATAATTATGAACAACTTAGTGCCATAGTAACCGGTGACGAAGCTGAGATGACGTTGTGACGAAGTCAAACAAATCGCTGAACTCGTTAAAGTGGCGGATCATTGCCAAAATCGGGCTGTTTGAAGCGTAGCTGGTATTGCGTAGATCAGTATGTAGTAAAGGTCGCGGTCGAAGAATACGTGTAGGAGCATACAAGCTCACTTGGGATAAAAGATTAGGAGCATCATATTCAGCCAGTAGTAGCTTAGATATGAAAATCGCTTGTGATGCATGTCGTCGATCGGCTAAAGATTTAAGTCCTAATAATTGACGACGATCCTCGTACGGCGGTAAACTCAACGGGTTGCTCCAGGGCAGTTCACGTAATGCATAACGTACAAATTTTCGTTGAACAGCTTCAAGTCTTTGAATCCACGTGACGTGGTAAGGGCACCAAACAACATTAGCAAATTCTAGCTGCGATCGTACCAAGGAACAATATAGCGCCTTTAAACAGAGTGGATCACGAAATTCTCTTGAGATTTTGAATATAAATCCGAGTAACCGATTTGCTTTGTCAATCGTAGCCGCAAGATGACGAGTATATGTTAGTTTCTCATCCAGAATAACACCTAAATCCTTGATGTGGTCCACACGTTGCAGTTCAGTGCCAGCCACAGTATAATTGAAACTAAGTTTGTTTCTCGTACGATAATAGCTGATAACATAACTTTTTGTAACACAGAGAACCATCATGTTTCGTATACACCATTCAAAAAACATATCAACAAGATGCTGCAATTCTTGGCAATCAGCTTCTTTGCGAATAACGAGGAATATTTTCAAATCATCGGCGAACAATAGCTTTTCACCATGCCGTAAGACAAAGACAACATCGTTAATAAACAGCGAAAAAAGAAGTGGTCCAAGTGTGCTTCCTTGAGGAACTCCGGAGCTGTTGGTAAATGAATTAGATACCGTGCTTCCAATTTGTACTACAACTTGACGGTTGACGAGATATGATCGAAGCCATTGACAAAATCGAATCGAGCAACCTAGCTTAGTAAGCTTAGTAAGTAAAATTTCGTGGTTAACTAAGTCGAAGGCAGCCTTAAGGTCTGTGTAAATCACATCAATCTGGTATTTTTTAGACATTTGCTCGGTGCAATAAGACGTGAAACTAACTAGATTAGTCTCAACCGATCGACCGGGAAAGAATCCATGCTGGCAATTGCTTATATAATGGCGACAAGTTGACAAAAGATTTGCATTGATAAGTGATTCAAAGATCTTAGATTCAACGCACAGCGACGTGATTCCTCGGTAATTGACAACGTTACACTTGTCACCTTTCTTATAAACCGGGAACATAACGGAATTTTTCCAATCAGTAGGGAATGTTTGGTGCTGAAGCGACAAATTGAATATATATGTTAGTGGGACTGCTAAAATATCCGAACATTTTTTCAAAATTGCAGAAGGCATTGCGCTTCGACCTGGTGTAAATACGGATTTCACATTCCGGATGGCAGAAAGTACCATTTGTTCTGAGATAACAAAAACATCCATATCGATGACATCAGCAGGAACATCACGGACAGCGTTTTCAAGCTCAATAGCAGATGGTGAGTGAGATGAAAAAACACTGGCGAAATATCTAGCAAACAGTCCACATTTGTCAACTACAGTCGTAGCTTGATCGCCGTTGTAGAAAATCGTAGATGGGAGACCAGTTTCCTTCCTCTTCGTATTGACAAATGACCAGAAGCTCTTCGGATTTCGCCTTAAGTTATGTTGCATACGGTTAACATAGCGATTGTATAAGAACTTATTGTAGTTGCGGTATTCGTTGCTGGCTATTGTAAAGTGACGTTTAGAAATAGGACATCGCCTATTTGTATAACTACGTAGGGCTTTAGCACGAATACGCTTAAGATTCCGTAATAAAGCGTTAGTCCATGGCGGTTTCCTCGGTGGCTGAGACTTAGGGACTGAGCTCACGACACAATTATTTAACAAACGATTGTAGTATAAGACAGCAGCATCAATATCGTCGTAATCATGTAACGTTCTCCAATCGATTTGCAGCAACAAGTCACGCAATGTAGACAAATTTGTTTTGCGAAAATTTAAGCGATCAAATGAAATCGATTCATCGTATAGCATCGAACCTTTGATCGAAATATCGATATCTAGCGCCGGATGATAGGCATCACACGGAACCATAGCATTCAAAGCTTCTGAGACAGTGCATTCGGGTAAACCATCGTTGTTAACAAACACCAGATCAAGAAATCGTGATTGGTGATTCGAAACCGTACTAATTTGATGAAGTCCATTAAAGGCAAGTCCATCTAAGAGAATTCGGCTGGCGGTGGTCGTTGTCGAGGCCATAGGGTCAGGGTAAGCGTAACCATAATCCGACGATATCCAGCTGAGACCGGGTTGATTGAAATCCCCAAGAACAATAATCACATCGTTACCATTTGACTGAGACGAAACACGTTCGATAGCATCGAGAAGTTGTTGCATAATACCACAATCATGACGCTTTTCCGGAGGGATGTAAACAACTCCAATGAAGTAATTCTTAGTTGGTGCAGATATCTTAGTCCAGACAGACTCAATCGTTAAGCAGTCCAGAATGACCTCACTAGAGGTAAGTGTAGCGGAAGCAGCTATTAAAACTCCACCATATATATATATATATATATATATATATATATATATATATATATATATATATATATATATATATATATATATATATATATATATATATATATATATATATATATATATATATATATATATATATATATATATATATATATATATATATATATATATATATATATATATATAATAGGTATAGAATTCGCTAAAACTTTCGACAAAATTTCCGAGGCCCGGAGGGGCGAATGTCATATATCAATCGATTCAGTTCGACGAACTGAGCAAATGTCCGTGTGTGTATGTGTATCGAGATCTCAGAGATGACTGGACCGATTTTGATCAAACTAGTCGCAAATGAAAGGTCTTCTCGTCACCCAGAACGCTATTAAATGGTTTTGAGATCGGATGTTTACTTTTTGAGTTATACAAAGTTTTATGTCAAAATTTTCAATTTAATTTTTTTTTCAGTATGTGTCACATTTGACCTTGAAAACAGAATATGTTTTCAGACTTAGATTCCTCACTGTAATAGCTATCCAACAAGCCAAAGATTGTTAAAATTCGTCAATTTTTAACGGAGATATCGAAATGTTTGTGTAAACGACTTTTCCCCCTATTCCAACAGTAGAAGTTTTGAGCGCTGTATGGCAAAGAAATGCAACGTGAAACACGATTTTTTATACTGTTACATACAATTGTTTCTAAGTACCAAAAAGACTGTGTACAGCATTCTTTTTCATGGCATACCTCGGACCGATTTTAGCACGGTTCGTTTTTGGCAATATAATCGTTCGAATATGACATATGAAAACCAGATGATGGCATCATTTTCAAGTTGAAAGCAATTCCATAATTATATTGTTTTAAATTACTTACAGCAATAAATATGCTAGAAGAACATAACACCCATATACCATTCGAATGAGTTCGTCGAGATCAGCTAATGCGTGAGTGATAATAATTTCACTCAATTTTTTTCGGAGATGTCTCAACCGTTTCCTACAAACTCAGATCCATATGAAAAGTCGTTTGCTTTCAAACAAGGTTCCTGAATTATGTTTGGTTCCAACATCTGGTTCCGGAACTACAGGATGATATGTGAAACGAAATTAAATTTGTGTAACTTTTCTCGTAGATGACTGAACCGATCCAAGATTCAAATGGAATCTAAGAATCATCTAAGATTTAAATGAAAAGTTTTAATATTCTATGAAACATCTTGCTTTTCAGTCAGATCCAACTTCCGGTTTCGGAGATACAGGGTGATTAGCATAAAAATGTCTATTTCACATAAATTAATCAGGTTTATCGGGTTTGCAGATTTGGATAGTCGATAACCAAATTAAATTATTTCAGTTTTAAAGATATTCAATTTTCGATTCGGAAGGCACCCAAAACTTTATTTCGTACTACGATATCTCAAAGATGTTTACACTGATTTTCAAACATTTTGAAACAAATGTAAATTATACAACTACTCATGTGAATTTATCTGACTTCGGCTACACCGATTTTCGAATTCCGGTTTCAGTATCGAATCATTTCTCAAAGTTCAATAGTTTTCGCAAAAAAGCCAAATCGAATTTCAGAAACAAAAATTAAATATTAAATAAACTTATAGTCCCATACAAAATTAATTATTTTATCCAATTCTGACTTCCGATTCTGGAATTACAAGATGATGAATTTTTAAAATTCAAACCGATATGGAAAATGACAATCCCGAAAAGCATTAATGTTGGACTCATAACTATTGTAATTTATTCGTCAAGTCAATTCATGACCATACAAATCGGTTTGGGTTATGCTGGTTCCTGAATACCGGCTCTGGAAGTACCTTAAATTACCGTAAACTCTAAAGTGGAAGTTACTTCGACATATCATGGGATGTTTAATCGATTGTCCCACTTTTAGATTCAAATTCGATCCGATTTGCAGTTTCGACATTACAGAGTGAAGAGTGGTTAAATTCTCAAATTGCCACCTAAAACAACGGACATTAGAATAATGTCATGAAAACTGAAAAATGAATATTCATTCATGCAAACAAAACATGCGGATTGATAAAAAAAGTTATCATCTCACTGCTAGGTGGATCAATCACGTTTTACATATCGGTTTAGAAATTTATATATATTGTAACACATGCGAAAAATATCAATACAATTTGCAAGCAGTTTCAACAAGGCTGTCCTTTTTAGCTTTTTAATGGATCGTTTTGCTTTGACACTTCTCATGAGTTTTTGGTTAATAAACTTGTTAAAAAAACCAATTTCATTTTTGTTTTCTTTGTACTGTCCTTCGGCAATGAAAGTGATAGATAAATAGAAACAAATTCTCTGATTTTAATAACAAAATTAGCCGTCAATGAGAATCTCGTGTTGGATTGGATATTGCTGGTTTGTGTCCAGGATATTTGCCAACTAAACACATTCTCTAAAAATAAGAGTTTTTTCAGCAAAGTAAATCCTCAAGTTTAACTAATTTCATAGTAATTTGGAAGATTTTGTTGTTAAAATCAACTAATTCAAAAACAGTAATACAAAGTAGGCGCAGAGCTAAATTCGGTCGTTCCGTGTAGAATACAATATCCGAAACAAAAGGTCACCCGATGAGCTTGCCAATATAATTTTCATGGTCGCGAAGTTCAAATAAGCATTTTCGTAGTACAAACAACATCCCGTTAGTAATGGAAAACAATGTGTAGGGTCCCAATTTAAGTGTTCACTTCAACAGAAATTCTTTCCCAGGCATCTATTTTCCCGTCGTTCCATGTTTAATAACCAAGCAAATAAATGCTTTGTGCAAGCCAATTTTCGCTCCTTAGCACTCATCTGTAGAACTATGCTCGTGGCTTGTGCTGCTGCTGCTGCTACTGCTGTACGGGAGGCAAATTTTCCAAGCGTCGATCCTGATAAGCCGGCAGTGAACAATGGTGAGCGGTTACACTATACGAAACGGCAGTCTTGGAATTTCCCATTAAGACGAGAATGACGTACATCACAGAACAAAGGAAGGAATTGTGTGGAGGTTCAACCTTTGAGTCTGGCCATACCGGTACGGTGTTGTGTTGTTGATTTAGGACCAGATATCCGCACAATGTGTTGCGGTTATGTTTGAAACAGGAAGCCCATCGAGCGAAACAATAGGACCGAGGTGTCATGAGAAAAGGTCCGAAAATAATTTAACAATTTTTAACCTGATCGCTTTTTGACTAAAGGCGTTGGTTTTCGGTTCGAAAGTATGGAAAAATTCTAATGCATGGGGTTAGCAACAATGTATTTACATAGTAAAACACATCAACTCTTCGAACTTTCTTTATCATAGGTCCTTTGGCAGTGGCCGCTCATCTTATCATTTCACATGATTTTATCACATCCGGAGCCATCGGATGCAAAAGTCTCTCTCTCAGGGCAGCCATCTATCGTAAAACTATTGAACTCACGTTTCATTAGTGTTCGTGTCTGATAGAATTAGTCATTAAAAGTTATACCCTGGTGAAGACAGTCTGCTGCCAGTACCTTCGGCACAGCTCCAAAGCGGACTGCACGACTACTGGGGCCAGCCCGTAGTCCGAATGACGAGCCGAATACCAGGTGTAAAGTTTTCCGTATCCTGCCATTCTAAAAGTTCAGTTGTTCCCACGAGCATGCTTAGCTCTAATTGGTATTCTAAAGAGGCTCTCGGCGAAACTTAAACTACAGTCTCGGAACGACGCCACCTTTTTCGTGTATTTTACACTTCAACGATGCTTTACAGAACACCCATCCATCCACACGCATATCCTTTCCGCTTCGGATGTAAAGATGTAGCCGGTGGGATCTCGTACTTTAATTACGTCTGAGATACACACTTGACTAGAAATGAAGAATGTGTTGTTGACAACAATATATTTGCAACATAATCTAATGTCTTACCGCATGGTTATACTTTGGTGCTTTGAAGGAAAAAAAAACATCTTCCTGGCAGCTGCTTTTAGCTTGGATTCTTTAATTAGAGTCTTCAAATGAGATAGCCATTCAGAGTGCAATCCTGAACACGTTTTATCGTCTTGTGAATGTCCAGTTAGATTAGACTCTTAGACGTTTCGGTATCTCCGTTGAAGGTGTGAATTTGAAGAATGAAAGCTTATCGAAAAGTTATAAACACTCATTGATCTGATTGCTGTAATCAACTAATTTTGATTGCTTTTATTTTTAGTTTGGCAAATGCCTAATGTCGAAAAAAAGTTATGCAGTGCCGGAATTGCAGTTGATAGCTTGACATGATGACGGCAAATCAGTACTGGGATACATACCGCAACGAGTATTTGGCAGCGGTTTCAGGTATTTAGCCGTGTGGTTTCAATTTGAATTGTTATTAGGATTCGGTGTATTCACAGCGACCCTGTCAGTGTTTATGGTGGTCTTTACAAGTGCATGGTCGTCGCCAGCCCTACCGAAGTTGATGTCCGACGATTCTCCGGTGCCGATAACAACCGACGAAGGTTCATGGATAGTGGCGATACAGGCAATCGGGGCAGTGTTCGGTCCCATAATTGCTGCTCTGACGGTAGATCAAATCGGGCGGAAGCTTGCCCTACTGGGGACAGTCGTTCCCATAGTAGTTGGGTGGATCTTGATCGGCGTTGGAAACCGAGTGGAGTTTCTGTACGTAGCACGGTTTTTATTCGGGATTTCCTATGGAACAGTTTACGCAGTGGCACCCATCTATCTGGGAGAGATAGCTTCGACCGCTATACGAGGCACCGCCGGAACGCTGATTACCGTGCTGGATCAAACTGCCTGCATGGTGATGTACTCGATGGGGCCATACTTGGAGTACAGAACGTTGGCTTGGGTTTCTCTGTTTGCCCCAGGATTGTTTCTTTTAAGCTTCATCTGGATGCCGGAGACTCCTGCTCACCTGCTGGCTACCAATAGAGAAGAGGAGGCAGAAAAAAATCTATCCTGGCTTCGTCGTACAAAATCTGTTTCCGATGAGTTGATAGACTTAAAGGCTTCCATTCAGTCATCGAGTGAAGAACGAGGCTCGGTTATGGAACTTTTTGCTCCGGCCTATCGCAATAACATTAGAATTCTGGCAATTATAATATTTAGCATGCAAATGACAGGACTGTTGGCCATACTCGGCTATGCACAAACCATATTTGAGAAAATTTCAACGAATCTAAAGCCAGAAGAGATGTCGGTTGTTCTCGGAGCCGTCCAAATGGTGGCGATTTTCTTTCCTGCGGTGCTTGTCGATCGCATGGGCCGTCGCCCTTTGCTGCTAATTTCTACCGCTGGAGTCACGATAGGATTAACGGTGTGTAGCTTATCCTTTGCAATCAATTACGCTAGCGGTACCGATGATCTCGGTTGGTTAGCTTTCACCTCACTGATGCTGTACATTGTTTCCTTTGGATTGGGACTCTCGACGGTGACGTTCGCAATTCTATGTGAAATATTTCCGAAAAATATACGAGCTTACGCTACGGCAGCATTCGCTATGGCTAGTGCTTTGATCGTTTCCGTAGTCGCTAAATTGTTCCAACTAGCACTGGACGAAGTGGGTCCATATCTGCCATTTGCAATATTCGCTACCTGTGGTGCCGTAGCCTGGGTGTTGATATACCGCTACATTCCGGAGACTAAGGGACGTACGCTGGACGAAATTCAGCTGATAGTACGCGGCAAAGAAAGAAAAGTGTAAATTTTAGGCCTACTAAAAACCATGACTCTAAGTTAATTATTTGTGTTTGAAGGATGTGGATAGACTTATTCGTTTATAATAAATAAATTCCAAATAGTTATGATACAAAATTTAAAAATTAAACGAAGTCTTTGTCATGTTTCGTGCATGTTCGTTGTATGGAAGCATGTATAACCAGGGCCGGTGAAAGAGGTAATTTTACTTGTAACTAGGAATAAATTAAATCAAAACTATCGAATGCTTGTACTCAAGGTAGAGCAAGGATGTAAAGATATTCAACAGAAAGGTGATGAAGCGGTTATTGGCGTCGATTCGTAGACGGATTATCGAGAGAAACATCAATGAGCACTCTTTGGAACACAGCCCGACAAATGCGCAACAAAAACACCTCGAACGAAAGCGAAGAATATTCTAACCTCTGGATATTCGATTTCGCTAAAAAAATATGTCCTGACTCTGTTCCGGAACAGACGATCATGCACGTCGCCTCATCTAACAGAAACGAAACACCTTTTTCGATGGTCGAGTTCTCACTTGCGCTTTTATCGTGTAACAATAAAGCTCCGGGGTTAGACAAAATCAAATTCAACTTGTTGAAAAATTTGCCTGACTCTGCCAAAAGGCGCTTATTGAATTTATTCAATAGGCTTCTTGAGAATAATATGACTAGAGACAAGTAAGAGTTATTGCCATTCAAAAACCAGGGAAACGAGCCTTCGATCACAATTCGTATCGGCCGATTGCTATGCTTTCCTGTATCCGGAAATTGTTCAAAAAAATGATTCTGTTTCGTCGAGACTAATGGCTTGCTTTCAGATACACAATTCGGCTTCCGCAGGGGAAAAGGAACGAACGATTGTCTAGCGTTGCTCTCAACCGAAATCCAAATGGCATTTGCTCGTAAAGAACAAATGGCGTCAGTTTTCCTAGACATCAAGGGGGCTTTTGAATCAGTTTCCATAAACATTCTATCTGAGAAGTTTTATCGGCATGGTCTTTCACCAATTTTGAATAACTTTTTGTATAATCTATTGTCCGAGAAATACATGTATTTCGAGCATGGTGATTTGTCGACAATACGAATCAGTTACATGGGTCTTCCTCAGGGCTCATGCTTAAGCCTCCTCTTGTACAACTTTTACGTAAACAACATTGATGAATGTATCAACACATCTTGCACGCTAAGACAACTTGCCAACGAAAGCGTTGTGTCTATTATAGGACCCAAAGCAGCCGATCTCCAAGGACCATTGCATGATACCCTCGACAACTTGTCGACATGAGCTCTTCAAATGGGTATCGAGTTCTCTACGGAGAAAACTGAGCTGGTTGTATGTTCAAGAACAGCTTCAACTAGGGGGTGAAAACATAGCTCAGGTCTTCACATTCAAATATCTCGGGGTCTGGTTCGACTTCAAAGGCACCTGGGGATGTCACATTAGGTATCTGAAACAAAAATGCCAGCAGAGAATCAATTTTCTTCGTACAATAACCGGAGCTTGGTGGGGTGCCCACCCAGGAGACCTGATCAGGCTGTACCAAACAACGATATTGTCCGTAATGGAATATGGATGCTTCTGCTTCCGATCCGCCGCGAACACCCATTTCATTAAACTGGAAAGAATTCAGTATCGTTGTTTGCGTATTGCCTTAGGTTGCATGCAATCGACTCATACGATGAGTCTCGAAGTGCTCGCGGGCGTCTTACCGTTGAAAAATCGATTCTGGGATCTCTAATATCGATTGCTTATCCGATGCGATATTTTGAATCCGATGGTGATTAAAAACTTCGAAAGACTTGTCGAGCTCAATTCTCAGACCCGTTTTATGTACTTGTATTTTGATTACATGGCTTAGAATATTAATCCTTCTTCGTTTGGTTCCAACCGTGCTCATTTCTTGGATACTTCTAACTCTACTGTGTTTTTCGATACATCCATGAAAGAAGAGATTAATGGAATTCCGGATCACGTACGATCTCGAGTTGCCCCTAATATTTTTAATAACAAATTTAGAACAGTCAACTGTGAAAAAATGTTTTATACTGACGGATCAAACATCAACAAGTCCACAGGCTTCGGCATCTTCAATCAAAACATCACCGCTTTTTACAAACTCAGTGATCCGGCTTCAGTTTACGTCGCAGAATTAGCTGCTATTCAGTACACCCTCGAGATCATTGAAATCTCGCCCAAAGACTATTACTTCATTGTCACGGACAGTCTAAGTTCAATAGAAGCTCTCCGGGAAATGAAGCCAGGAAAGTATCCCCCATATTTCTTGGGGAAAATACGGGAACACTTGCGAACTTTATCTGAACGGTCTTATTCAATAACGTTAGTCTGGGTCCCTTCGCATTGTTCCATTCCGGGCAATGAAAAGGCAGACTCATTGGAACTAACAAGATCTTCTTTGTCACTAACTTTTTCGTTCCCCCTTCCCTGTCTCTTCACCATCTCGATGGCAACTAATTAGATCTCTATCGTTTTCAGACATTTTGTTCCCACATCCCCTTTTTACCCCGTTTCCACAATATTTACTTTTTTTCATTCTCTTCCGTAACATCACCATCATCGTCCACGGAAGACCGCTCCAGTCGAAAACCAGCATGCGGGCCACCCGCCGGGCTTTCGTAGCCTGAAGGTGTTTCCCGCGGACCCACACGGACCGAAGAATGCGGCCAACATGGATATTCACCAACGCCATATGGAAGACCCTCATGCAATATTCAATTCATCGGCCACTGCCGATCGCCAGCTGAAAGCTGAATTCTCCAGAATCCGCTACCCCGAGTTTTCAGTTAGTCGTAATTAAGATTAGTAAATACCCTTGGCATCTTAGAGCTTAAGCAGTGTGCCTTAAAGTTATATGATAATATTGAATAAAAAAAAAAAAAGACACAAACGAGCAGAAATTTGAAAACACACAAAATAAATTCAAAACTAAATGTTCAATTTCTGAACATGCCATTATTAGAGAGCTTTACAGCTAGAGTTAGGTTGGGTTAGTTTAGGTTAAGTAGATAAAAATATACAATTTCAAGAATATAAATCCAAACATGAAATAAAAGTAAAGTAGGACTGAAACCATTAGAAATAAAAAATTAAAACATAGACTAAGCAGATAATACCATAGATGTAAAGTTATGAACTGTATCGCTAAAATATTGTAGCCACTGTATATAAATGTTGACAAAAAAATGGATAGTAAATAAAATATTTAATGTAAAAAAAATTGAAAGTCGTTAATTTCTTCTATTGCTTTAGACGGGTGAACGGGAAGCATGAAGCTTAAAACGCTCAGGTCGTGCTCTCATTTGGACATTGGCCTTCAGGAGGAGCAGTCGTCTTCAACTTACAGCAGCAACAGATTGTTAATAATCGCATTCGATTTCTTATTATGGGATCTGGATTCGGGAACATTTGGATTAAATTTTTAACTTTCGGGCTTAGAATTTAGTTTCAAAATTCAGTTTCATAATATAGTTTCAGAATACAGGCCTTGAATTCAGAGCCAGCATGTTGGAAATGAATTCAGTTTCGTAATTATTGTTTGAAAACTGAATTCTGTGTCTTTTTACCTTTTTTTATATACATAAAAAATAGGTATAGAATTCGCTCAAACTTTCGAAAAATTTTCCGAGGCCCGGAGGGCCGAATGTCATATACCAATCGATTCAGCTCGACGAACTGAGCAAATGTCTGTGTGTGTGTGTATGTGTGTGTGTCTGTATGTGTGTTGTCAACTAAGAGGTCGAGATCTCAGAGATGGCTGGACCGATTTTGATCAAACTAGTCGCAAATGAAAGGTCTCCCCGTCACCCAGAACGCTATTGAATGGTTTTGAGATCGGATGTTTACTTTTTGAGTTATACGAAGTTTTATGTCAAAATTTTCAGTTTTTCGACAGTATCTGTCACATTTGACCTTGAAAACAGAATATGTTTCCAGACTTAGATTTCTCTCGGTAATACCTATCCAACAAGCCATAGATTGTTAAAATCCGTCCATTTTTAACGGAGATATCGATATTTTTGTGTAAGCCTTATTCCAGTAGAAGGAATTTTGAGCGCTGTATGAAAAAGCAATGCTTGGGAGCAACATGAAACACGATTTTTTATACTGTTACATATAATTGTTTCTAAGTACCAAAAAGACTGTGTACAGCATCCTTTTTTATGACAATTTGCCTAGGACCAATTTTAGCACGGTTCATTTTTGGCAACATAATCTTTCGAATAAAGCATATGTAAACCAGATGATACCAGCATTATCGAGTTGGAAGTAATTCCATAATTATATTGATTTAAACTATTTACAGCAAATAATTGCTGGAAGAACATGACTTCCATATACCATACGACTCAGTTCGTCGAGATCAGCAAATGCGTGTGTGACAAATAATTTCACTCAATTTTCTCGGAGATGGTTAAACCGTTTTCTACAAACTCAGATTCATATGAAAAGTAGTATACTCCCAAACAAGGTTCCTGAATTACGTTTGGATCCGATTTCTGATTGCGGAACCACAGGATGATATGTGAAACGAAATTAAAATAATGCAATTAATTTTTCTCGTAGATGGCTGAACCGATCTAAGATTCAAATGAAATCTAAGAATCATCTATGATTCAAATGAGAGGTCTTAAAATCCTATAAAACCTCTTACTTTTTAGTCAGATCCGACTTCTAGTTTAGAAAATGGAGGGTGATTAGTATAAAAATGTCCATTTCACATAAATTAATCAGGTTTATCGGGTTTGCAGATTTGGATAGTCGATTACCAAATAAATTTATTTCAGTTCGAGCGGTATTCGTTTTTGGAATCGGAATGTACCCCCACATTTTAATTCGCACTACAATTTCTCAAAGATGTCTACACACTGCTCAGGTGAATTTAACTGATTTCGGCTACACCGATTTTAGAATTCCGGTTCCAGTATCGAATCGATTCTCAAAGCTCAATCATTTTCTCAAAAAAGACCAAATCGAACTTCAAAAACAAATATTACAGGACTTAAGGTCCCATACAAAATTGGTGAATTTTATCCGATTCTGGAATTACAGATGATGAGTTTATAAATTTCATGTAAATTGTTTGGCGTAATAATTTATGGCCATTCGAATCATTTTGGGCTATGCTAATTCCTGAATACCGGCTCTGGAAGTACCATAAATAATGACGAAAAACTCTAAAGTGGAACTTACTTCGACATCTCATGGAATGTTCAATCGATTGTCGCACGCTAAGATTGAAATTCGATATGTTTTGCAGTTTTGGCATTACAGGGTAATGAGTGATTTAAATCTCAATTTGCCGTTTAAAACGACGATAATTAAAATAATGTCATGAGAACTAAAACACCTAAGAATATCCATGCAAAAACACATGCGTATCGATAAAAAAAGGTATCATCTCACTGCTAGGTGGATTAATCACGTTTTTTTACCTTTTTTTATATATATAAAAAATAGGTATAGAATTCGCTCAAACTTTCGAAAATTTTTCCGAGGCCCGGAGGGCCGAATGACATATACCAATCGATTCAGCTCGACGAACTGAGCAAATGTCTGTGTGTGTGTGTATGTGTGTGTGTCTGTATGTGTGTTGTCAACTAAGAGGTCGTGATCTCAGAGATGGCTGGACCGATTTTGATCAAACTAGTCGCAAATGAAAGGTCTCCCCGTCACCCAAAACGCTATTGAATGGTTTTGAGATCGGATGTTTACTTTTTGAGTTATTCGAAGTTTTATGTCAAAATTTTCAGTTTTTTGACAGTATCTGTCACAATTGACCTTGAAAATAGAATATGTTTTCAGACTTAGATTCCGCACGATAATACCTATTCAACAAGCCATAGATTGTTAAAATCCGTCCATTTTTAACGGAGATATCGAAATTTTTGTGTAAACGACTTTTCCCCCTATTCCAGCAGTAGGAGTTTTGAGCGCTGTATGACAAAGCAATGCTTGGGAGCAACGGAAAACACGATTTTTTATTCTGTTACATACAATTGTTTCTAAGCACCAAAAAGACTGTGTACAGCATCCTTTTTCTTGACAATTTGTCTCGGACCGATTTAAGCACGGCTCGTTTTTGGCAACATAATCGTTCGAATATGACATATATAAACCAAATGATGGCAGATTTTTTTTTAATTATATTGTTTCAAACTACTTACAGCAATAAATGCTGGAAGAACATAACATCCATATACCATTCGAATCAGTTCGTCGAGATCAGCAAATGCGTGTGTGACAAATAATTTCATTCAATTTTCTCTGAAAATTTCTTTTCTACAAATTCAGAGTCATACGAAAATTCGTATGCTCCCAAACAAAGTTCCTGAATTATGTTTGGTTCCGACCTCTGGTTCCGGAACTACAGGATGATATATGAAACGAAATCAAAATTGTGTAACTCATTCTTCTCGTAGATGGCTGAACCGATCTAAGATTCAAATGAAATCTAAGAATCATCTAAGATGCAAATGAAAAGTTTCAAGATTCTTTAAAACATCTTGCTCTTCAGTCAGATCCAACTTCCGGTTTCGGGGATACAGGGTGATTAGTATAAAAATGTCTATTCCACATAAATTAATCAGGTTTATCGGGTTAGCAGATTTGGATAATCGATAAAAAAAATGAACTTTTTTCAGTTTTAGTGGTATTCAGTTGTCGATTCAGAAGGCACCTACAAATTTAATTCGTGCTATGATTTTTCAAAGATGTCTTCACTGATTTTCAAATATTTTGAAACAAATGTAAACTATACAGCTGCTCAGGTGAATTTATCTGACTTCGGCCATACCGATTTTAGAATTCCGGTTCCAGTAAAAAATCGTTTCTCAAAGCTCAATCGTTTTCTCAAAAAGCCTAATCAAATTTCAGAAACAAAAATTCAAATTGAATTAAACTTATATACAAAATTAATTAGTTTTATACATACATACAAAAATTAATGAATTTTATCCAATTAAGCTTCAAAGTTGTACTCAAAACTGTAATTTATTCGTCATATGGCCATACGAATCGGTTTGGGTTATGCTGGTTCCTGAATACCGGCTCTGGAAGTACCTTAAATTACCGTAAACTCTAAAGTGGAACTTACATATCATGGCATGTTTAATCGATTATCACACTTCTAGATTTAAATTCGATTGTATTTCCAGTTTCGACATTACAGAGTAATGAGTAATTACAATCTCAAATTGTCGCTTAAAACGACGGTCATTAAAATAATGTAATGAAAACTTAAACACCGAAGAATATTCATGCAAAAACACATGCGGATTGATAAAAAAAGGTATCATCTCACTGCTAGGTGGATTAATCACGTTTTTTTATTTAAAAGATATTTTTATTCAGGCCTATTTGCGTACAAGCTTTACGTGGCCGATTGAGCCGATTTTTTAAATATTTTTTTTTTTGAGTTGGATCTCGTTTTCACCCTTTTTCTAGGGGGAGAGGAGCTTCCATTTCCCTCCTGCGAGAATTGAGGGGCACTTCGTTCGTGGTTCGTCTCGTCATCCGTTGCCACATCGATGGTATTGTTGTTGGTTTCATTGCTAGTTGCTGGAGATGAGCCTTGTTGTACATTGTTTGCTATTGCTGGTTGGTTGGATGGTAAGTTGATCACTGCAGTTAATGCACTTTGTTCTATAGGGGATACGTTGGATGGTTTCGTTGAAGTGGATGCTTCACTGTTGTTGGTGACTGTCACAGGTGTACTGGGATTGCTTTGGGTTGGAAGCACTGTTGTCCTTTGGTGTAGTTGTCTCGTTGTCCAGTTTATCACATGGCTTACCGTAGTGAACAGCTTTTTGGCAATACTGACATGTGGCCATCTGATTGTCATAGGTAACAAGTGATTTGCAGAATCTCTCCGTATTGGGACATAGTTTTGCGAATATATGAATCGGTGACGCTTGAGGGAAGATCATGCACACGCACTTCTATAGCACTATCTTCCATATATACTGGAATGTTATACTTAATGTTCTCGTGCTCCACATAGTGCACATTGTTATTGTCTTTTGTGAATTGAATTGCATCCAACTCTTTATAAAACTGGATGTAAACAACATTATTTGTCTTATTGCATTGAAGTAAATGCACACGTTTAATGTCAAGATGCATTTGCTCCTTAAGCAAACCTTCAAGTTCTCGTATCGAAGGTCGAATTTTGCACTGCCTAAAGTCAACAACAATTGTATTCTTTCGTGTCGGCGGTAGCTTTTGTTCGTTTGGTTCACTCATTTTCGAGGTCTATTGTTCACTACACAATACTGTACTTGGTTTCTTCTGTTTCCAACGTAAGCGGTTTTGTTTTATCGACTGACTTGGAGGAGATGTAAAACCGAACTGCGAATTCTGTGTCTGTTCCAAGTTCTGAATTTAGTTCTTGACCTCTGGTTCAGTTCCAGATTCTTGAATTCTTCAAATATTCAAATCTTTTTAGAACCATTAATCATATTCCCAAACAACAATTTCATTTCATTTTACCATATACGGCCCTTTTGATGTGAATACATATTAGTTTAGTACGGAATGTCTTTTCAAAATAAAACTGGTAAAAGAATGGGTAGAACTTGTTAGTAAATATTGAACTAAACGCAATAGCATAAACCTTTCTCAATGTTGTCAGGAAAAATATCAATAACATATGATTAAATTTTCAACAGTGTGAGATAACCACATATAACTACAAAATTTGGTTTTCTCAAACTTTTGGAAACAATGAGGTAAACTCATTACCCTTGCTTGCCTGTTTTGCACTTGGACGACGGTTTTGAGGTAGTCTCAACGTCATTTGGATTGGATTTTGGAACTGAATTTTGGAACCAAATTTTGGTTTTAGAATGCAGTTTTATAATTTAGTTTCAGAATTTAGTTCCTGAATACGGGTTCGAAAACTAAAACTTAGACTCCGAAACTGAATCCTAATTCTAGATTCTAGAGCTAGATTTTGCTAACTGGGTTTAGATTTAAATTTAGTGCCTGAATTTCACTTCAGAATTCGTAACCATAATTGAAATTTTGGAACAAAAATTCAAAATTCCTAAACAAAATTCATGATATGAATTCATTACCCTTATTCAGATTAAGCATGCTGGAATTGAATTCTGGAACTTGGGCTCTGGAACAAGATTCTGGAACTGGATTCAGTGCTTCAAGTCAGGTTCAGAATTCAAGTTCTGTATTCAGTTCTAGAATTAATCCTGAATTGTGAAAATGAGTTCAAACTAAATCAATGAGCTGAATTTTTGATCTGAATTCCGAACATGAATTTTACAACTGAATTCGGAGCTAGTTCCACGTTCCGAATTCATTTCCAGTCTACTTCAATATAGATGCTCTAGAAGCGAAACAGTAATCAACGATTATTGATATTCGGAGGTCTCTGAAAGAAGCATATTTGTTTTGTTCGTATGTCTCTGACATTACCAACTCGCCTTTTTCTTATTGAAGTATCCATTCAACCAAAAATGAGCCTCATCACTAAAGAGAATTTTGCGCTATAAACAGTTTTAATTGAACACTGATTTCGAAAATTTTTTTTTCATGATTTGGAAGTGTTGTTCTGGAGTTAGCCTATTCATGATGATTTGTCAAACAGAACTGAGTAGAAACGTCACTTTGCACTATCAAAACCGAGTTTGGAGCTTCTGTTTCGCTGTTGGCGATGACTGAACAAGGATCTCGTTCTCACATTATGCAAGCGAAGCTATGATTAACATTTATTTTTCGTCATTTTCGCCTGTTTAGAGGTAATGAAAATCATTTTAATATACTCTGCTCCGTACACTATCCGAAAAATAAGTTCGTAAGTTCAAAAATTTGGCTTCAAGGTTGAGCAAAATCGCTTCACGGGCAAAATTCCGATTCTAGAAATAAGCAAAACGAGTCATGATTTGGGGAAAACAATATATTTTCATGTTATGATAATACACCATGAATAAAACTTCTCGGATCATGATCCATTTGGACTTCAGACGTGTTTCTGCTATTATGGTAATTTTTGCAACATAAATTCAGGCGTTATGTTTTTCAATATGAAGATTTCAAATATTAAATTAATGGAATGGAGTGATGAACGTTTTTTCTACGCGATTTTAACTAATATCTTAAATGGTGTACATTTGAATAGCAAAACAGTGAAATTCACGATGTACTTCAGAATCAATAACAATTAAAATATTATGTTTTTGAAAAACGACGACACCTAAAATAACGTGTTTACTTGCGTTTATTGTTCCAGTTTAGATTTTGTGTTTTAGAATTTAAGCACTTAAACGAACTGCTAGACAAAACACGTGTGAATCAAACCTCTTAAAAAGAAACTCTATGTCGAATTATTGCAAATACCACGGATTGATTTTTCCTTTTATGTTATCAAAACATCGTTTGCAAAATCGTCTTATTTAAAATATTTAGGTGAATCAATACAGCTTGTGTTGTAATGTCTATGAAACAAATTATTCAAAGTGCTAATCAATTTTTTTCTTCTGATTTTCGTTAGATGGTGTTCCAAATTCACAATCGAATTTAATTTTTGGTTTACTCTAGCTCTCGGAATATTAATCTAGCAACAACGGTCACATCAAATATATAAAATTTATTCAAACAAAATGTAACATTGATGTTTGTCAAATGAAAAGTATAGCCGCGTGTTTAGTCTCTTATGACGTCAATTTTCGGTTCATTACTTTATGTTGCAAAATTCTCTAACAGCCGGTGAGTAAAACAACACGATTTTTAAATGAATATGCTTCAGGATCACGTAAACATTTTCAATAGTTCTAGCTTCTCAAAGTCTGCTTTTTGCCTTACCATTAATCTATTAAGCAATCTATCACATCAAAGGGCAGAGGGTTCAAAGTGAAATACGGGTAGAAAATTGGAGTTACGAGCTTTGAGAGCAATACATTTGTCAAGTAACGCATTTTCGAACCATGATTAATTTTCATGGGAGAAGAGTTATTGCTCATGGTTTCATGATTGATTTCATGATTTTCTAATCATGACAGCAGTTTCTGTCCGTGTTTGGAAATCTCCTCGAAAATCTAATAAGGTTGAATAATTTCATTCCACTGATGGCATCATAAGGCCATCTAATCATACAGTTATCTAATTTTACAGTTTATTAGAAGCATTAATGTAATATAAAGTTTCAATCCCTCTTCCCTTGAAGTATCGTTTCCTTATTATTGAAATTCACTTGTTGTATTCAAATGAGCACACCATGAACAAACATATTTAGTTCTGCTGATCAATTGAGCATGCAGTTTCCTGCCAGCCAACCAGCAATCACCTCAACCAGGTTGGTGATAGTTCCCTCGCTAGCTAGCAGCGAGTGAGGTTATGTGCTTGTTGTCATAATTTATTCATCAAGACGACATATTCAAATGAGCTTAATCATACTTGGCAGCGTTCCTGCAAGTGGCTTGTAAGTGCCTGGTTGTGTGGCGTATAAATTTGATACGATCACTCTCAACTCAGCCTGGGAAGTGATTTCGAAACGTGTAATTGAAATTCCATTCAATTAGCTTCGCGAAATGTAAGTTGGTTTTCTCACCTAAGGCTTTACTGGGTGTAATTTAAGCTGCAAAATATTGCTGCTATTTCAATATTATGATTTCAATTCAGTTGATTTCCACTGGAAGAGGATTCAATACTGGTAGTGAATAACTATTTCAGAAATCGATACCAGCAAACAAAAATAAATAAACAAACAGTTGCGATACAGTAATTTTCCATCGTATATCATAAATCAACTTGATCAATGGGGTATATTTCTAACTCATACACTTCCCCGTTTGAGTCAATAAAAGCCCGCAAACAGTTGATTAATGTCACTGTTCCAATTTGAAATGAATTTTGGCAATCAACTGAACCGTGAGACTTTTGACTAAAATTATTGTTCGTCATGAGCCCCGTATATAGCTACTGAGTTTTAGAAATGCAACTATCACAAAAGCAGCAAGTGAAAATCTATCAGAATGATCAAAGCTCAACGTTGCATTTGCTTGATTGAATATTTTAATTGTTTATTGCTTTTTTATATGAAGCATTTTTTGTGAACAACAACGAGCTTCCGAGCGTATGTTGATAATATGTTTGAACTGCTTTACGTTTCGAGTACAATTCAGATAATATAATTCACCGTAATTAGCCAGAGCGATAAAATATGCGCATGAATGTTCAAAACGACTACCAATCATTTATGGTAGTTTTGAATCACCGTTTCTGCGGCCACCAATAATGGATTTATTCCATTAGTGCTCATCGAAATAGTTGCGGCGGGGTCAGAAAAACAGAGTTGAATGTTTGAAAATCCACTGCTAATGAGGCAAAAAACAACTGATTGATGCTGGCAGAAAGTTGATTCATTTTATGCTCACCCAGCGTGTAATTAATTTGCTTCGTACCAGAAGTGCCAACAATGGACGATTTTAGCTTACTTCGTGGTTTAGCATCGGTGCAGCCATTCGGCTGGAAACCACAGCAAAACAGTTCGATATTTGTTGACAGTAATATTAATTTAGTTTTGGTTATTTTAATTCAAAAATTGTATCAGCAGCAAAATAAACTTTAATGCGATAGGCAGTTAAACCCATCAAAATATCATCGATCTGTCTAGGGCATTTATTCACTCTACAGTAATTTTACAGAGGCAAAAGCAGTTGAGACCTAGCATGTTGTTCCTTCGTTTTTATTTCGATCATTTATGGTTTAAAAAAACAGTGTACTATTTGAAGCACAGAAAGAGTCTATTTTACGAAAAAGAGGAAGTGCGGTGCAGGAAGCTAGTATTCGAATTTACAACGATGAGTAGGCATTCGAACATGTCGGCCTGATATTTAAACCAAGGATGGCTTTTATCGTATCAAAACACGCTCTCTGGCAGCTCTTCACACGGTTCAATCAGTGCCATCAAAGAGAGGCAGATTTCATCTCACCAACACAAAGCAGGCATGGCCCATCGAACGAAGAACGAATTTAGTTATGGACAAGCCGTTCATTTGAACCAACTCGTAGCAATGAGCGAACGAACCACGGCTCTTCAAAATTGAACCGCGACTCTCAACAAGAGCATTGGCTCTCAACTCTATAAATCTTTAAATCTTTAAAACAAACCTCTAAAACAAAATTATTAAATTTTCTAAACAAACCAAATCGAATCGTCAGAAAATGTTTTAAACTCTTTTCGGGCGAGATGGATCGTGAACGGTCTCAATTTACAAACAGTACTGCTGAACTGTCAAAATGTGTTCATTGGATTGAGGTTTACAGTGACGGTAAAAAATCTAATACACCCAAACCTCCGTTTACGAACACTTTTTTTACGTTACCTCTTTCTACGTAACTCTTTTTGCGAACCAAATCCCAAATAACGTAATCTTTTTTTACGAATCAAATCCCAAATAACGAACCAACTTCATAAAAAGAGGTTTTCGGGGGACGGGTATAGCGTAATGGGTAATTCGATGCCTTTCACGCAGCCCACCTGGGTTCGATTCCCAACCCCGCACATAGGGTCAGAAAGTTTTTCTGGTCCGAAGAGGCGAATGACCTTAAGGTTGAAACCTCTATAATCTAAACAAAACAAACAAGAGGTTTTTGCATCAAATGAAAACAATTTCCGGCTCCATGGAAATTACTACAATATGGGTATTTTCGGAACGGGATTGATAAGTAGATGACGGGAAACGATGTTTGAAGTGGTTCGGAAATCCAAGATAGTGACTTCCGGTTTATCGATATTGCTTAAAAACCCTCACAATATGGGTATTTTCGGAATGAAATTGATGAGTAGATGACGGAAAACGATGTTTGAAGTGGTTCGGAAATCCAAGATGGCGACTTCCGGTTTGTCGATATTCCTTAAAAACCCTTACAATGTGGGCATTTTCGGAACGGGATTGATGAGTAGATGACGAAAAACAATGTTCGAAGTGGTTCGGAAATCCAAAATGGCATCTTCCGGTTCTTTGATATTGCTTAAAACCATCAAGTGACATTTCATAATGTACGGAAGGAATAAAATTATTTGAAAATGATCAACATACATTTTCTCACATTTTTTTTTTTTATTTAAAAGATATTTTTATTCAGGCCTATTTGCGTACAAGCTTCACGTGGCCGATTGAGTCGATTTTTTAAATATTTTTTTTTGTATTGGATCTCGTTTTCACACTTTTTCTAGGGGGAGAGCAGGTTCCATTTCCCTCCTGCGAGGATAGAGGGGCACTTTGTTCGTGGCTCGTCTCGTCATCCAATGCCGCATCGGTGGTATTGTTGTTGATATCCGTCTTTCTTTCGTTTTCCTTAATGTTCGCAGTTTTGAGTTCGTTGCTAGTTGCTGTAGATGCGCCATGTTATATATAGGTTGCAGTTGCTGGTTGGTTGGAGGGTAAGTTGTTAACTGCAGTTTTTGTTCTTTGTTCTATAGGGGATACTGATGGATTCGTTGAAGGTGGCTGTCACACGTGTACTGGGGTTGCTTGGGGTTGGTGTGAAGGAAGCACCGTTGTCCAGTTTATCACATCGCTTACCGTAGTGAACAGCTTTTTGGCAATATTGACATGTGGCCATCTGATTGTCGCAGGTAACAAGTGATTTACACGGGATTCTTGTATCCTGATCGAATGTCACATAAGAAGGTATAGGCTTCTTCAAGCGCAAGCGTAACAAATCAGCTCGTGCTCGCATTTCACCCAACACAGTCGAAAATCGTTTGCGGTCGAAGCAAAAGAAACAAAGACAATACAGTGCAGTGAAAAATAGAGTATACGGAATGGTCAAATACGATTTAATAAAGCCTGAAACTTGGCCTGCAAGACCGAAATCAATTTGTATATATTTCAAGCGTTGCAAAGTTAGACCAGCAGCAAATGAAATGGAAATCTTACTTAAAGAACGAATGCATCTAGACGCTAATAATGTAAGTGAGATTCAATTTAACAAAGCGTCTAACTGTGTATACATTATGTTTAAACGTGAAAGAGATGCAATTGCATTCGCTTCGGTTAACAATGAGGTGCACAGTGTTGAGTGTGATAACATTAAATACAAAATCCCTGTGCACATGGTGGATAATGCCATAGATGTACGCGTGCATGACCTTCCTCCGCAGGCCAGCGATAAGTTCGTTCGGGATAATATGTCGCAGTATGGTGAAATCCATTCCATCGAAAGTAAAGTATGGCGGAATTTTTTCCCCGGCATCCGGAATGGCGTGCGAGTGGTACGTATGCAACTACGTAAGGCAATTCCATCTTACATCATTTGTGGTCAAGGTGGGACACATCCGTGTAAAACGTTGATTACCTATGAAAATCAGCTGTTTACATGTCAGTTTTGTGAACAACCTGCACACTATGGTAAACCTTGCACTGAAACTGCGAAAAGAACATCTTCAACCAAAGACAAGGTCAACCGTTTAACAACGAAAACCAGTAAGCGTAGTACTCCTGTTTTACCATCAAACGAACCAACAACTGCAACCAATGTACAACAAGGCGCTTCTACAGCAACTAGCAACGAGCTCAAGACTGCGAACAACAAGGAAAACGAAAAGAAGACGGAAATGAACAACAAACCCACCGATGCGGCAATGGATGACGAGACGAGTCACGAACCAAGTGCCCCTCAACCCTCGCAGGAGGGAAATGGAAGCTCTTCTCATCCTAGAAAAAGAGTGACAACGAGATCCACTTCAAAAAAAAATTTTATTTAAAAATTCGGCCACGTAAAGCTTGTACGCAAATAGGCCTGAATAAAAATATCTTTAAAATAAAAAAAAAGCGTAACAAACGTACGCCGTTTGAATACCGGGGAAAAAGTTCTTCCACTTTTCTTTTTCGATAGAGAGAATCTCTCCGTATTGGGACATAGTTTCGCGAATATAAGGATCGATGACGCTTGAGGGAAGATCATGCACACGCACTTCTATAGCACTATCTTCCATATATACTGGAATGTTGTACCTCATGTTCTCGTGCTCCTCATAATGCACATTATTACTGTCTTTTGACAATTGAATTGCATCACACTCTTTACAAAACTGGATGTAAACAACATTATTTGTCTTATTGCATTGAAGTAAATGAACACGTTTAATATCAAGATGCATTTGCTCCTTAAGCAAACCTTCAAGCTCTCGTATAGAAGGTCGAATTTTGCACTGCCTGAAGTTAAAAACAATTGTATTCTTTCGTATCGGCGGTAGCTTTTGTTCGTTTGGTTCACCTATTTCGAGATTGTTCTATTGTTCACCACACAATACTCTTCTTGGTTTCTTCCGTCCCGGACGTAAGCGGTTTTGTTTTATCGACTGACTTGGATGAGATGTGAAAGCGAGCTCGCCATTTTCTAACTTGTTGAAATCGGAACTGAAAATTTTCATTGTTTGAAACAGACTCTTATGAACTGCAAAAATAACAGAGATAGATAATAATTTTTTTTCATCAGCAAAATAACGTTTCGCATAAGAAAATAATTTTGTAAATTATGTGTAAATGATTTCACAAGAGGAAATCTGTTTTTCCTTGCATTTTTATAGATAAACTTGCAACCATCGTCCTCGCACACGTGCGTTGTGAAACACAACGTGGCTCTCACAATTACTCTATCGAACCACTTTTTCACATTGACGTTTATTGAGAAAGAGCGTTCGGTTCAGAGCCGTATTCCCTATCACTAGAATGAACACCAATGCGAGAGCGACCCACCTGTGCATCACGAGTTAGCACGTTGTTGTGGGAATTCGCTATGAAGCAGCAAACGATCGCTCATTCTTATTGTACGATCCGATTCTATACGGGCAGTGGATAATTACGATAGAATTATTTTACTATTGTATGACATCACAATCGTAACAGAACCGAAACTGGTGTTGATATATGTTTCAGTATAACTTCAGTGTCATTCAACGAGTAAAATTTTTCAAACATGTTAGTCTGAATTCGTAAAATCACCCAGCAAAACTGATGATTTTAATTTTTGGTTCAAGTGTTGATAAGCGTTGTTCTAATCGATCATTAGAATCACTTTCCGGAATAAACATTGAAAAAAAAATTGTGCATATAATTTTTTTGTCACTTTCCCAACTAAATCATATAATTCTATAATAAATAAACAATTTTCTCACATATTTGAATGAAACTTTTACAGATCACAGACAGTACAAACTACTTCAACTTATTATGTAGAAATTATGAAAAAAATTACTATGATAAATGCGCACTCCCTACTCACCCGCCATTTTAATCGCAGTGTTAGCGTTTGATGATTATTAATTCACCTTTCGTAATGCAAAATCATCTAACACTTAGTGTTACTTTGACAGATTGATAACGCCTTATTCTATAATAAAACCATTGATATTTTGTTAATAAATAAAAGCAATGGTTCGTTTTCTGAGAAGCCTTCAGAGAAAAATTGTGAAAAAATAGGAATGATTAAACAAGAAGTAGTTTACTATTAAATGCATACAACGGTTTAAGTTTAACACGAATCTGTCTCTTTATTTTAAAATACGCTTATTTATAGTCTATGCTCTCCTAACTTAGCTAGTTGGGTTTTACAGTATGGATTGCTAAAAATCCGGGGGGAGGAGTTAGAACGCGCAGCGTAAGTCTGATTTAACCAATGACATGTCTCGGTCATTGTATTGTATTTGAGTACGAGAGAGTGAGTAATGTTTCAAGGCAAGTGTGTGAGTGTGATACAGAAGAGAGGAGGTTGAGAGTAGTCAGGTTTAACTCTCGTGAGTGTCGGTTCGAGTCAGTGTGCTTTCCTGGGTTACTGTTATTCTAGGTCATGCCATATGGCACTGTCTGAGAGAGGTGTAGAGGTGGAGAAGCGGGGAAATGACATAACTGCTTTGTTTTTGAGTGATATTTGATACTTAAGTTTCCTTGTTTGTATTTATCGTATGAATGCGGTGTTTTTCGCTGGGCTGAAATAAGTGCTGACAATTTAATCGCCTTATGTAGGTGAAGTTTATATTTCAAGTGGGTTTCTGGGTTTCATGGCTTGGTGTCGAGTGGAAATTTGTCGAGTACGTGTTCTATGGGAATTTGTCAAGTGCGTGTGGTCTGAAGTGTGGGAAAGATTTACTTTTGAATATTTTACATGGTCTGAGATGTGTGAAAGATTTAATGTTACGTGCTCATATTACATCATCCCCCTTTTGGAAGAATGATGTAACGAAGGGAAATCATTCTGTAGTGTTTTATGGAATTAGTTTACTGTTGCGTTCGAACTCCCTAACAATTTTAATGTATATTACAGGGTTTTCTTATAGCTAAAATAACCGAATTTTACAGTTTTTCTCAGAGAAGCTGAGTAAAACTTCACTTACACCCACGGCAATTATTTTTTGATTTTTCTCTTTCTTTTTTTTTGTTTTACGTGGTGTTAAGCTCGGTATCTGAATCGTAATTCTAAAAGTTTGATGTTACAATTTTGTATTTTATGCTTTGATGAGTCTATTTTTGTGAACAATGGTTTTTTCTTTTGACTGTAAATTTTGTATTTCACAATTTGAATCTTGAAAATGTGTAACTTTAAATGGACCAATATAAAATGGATCTAGCTTGCGTCTATTTTCGTTTTGTAGATATACTATGTCGTTCAATTGTATTTCTATCGGATTACACAGGTGATCTGTTGTCGATTTTCTGAATTCTTTTTGGTGTATTAAATGTTTGTTTGCTATTTCGTGTGATTTGTGTAGTCGGTATTGTAATTCTTTATTGTACATGTCGGAATTATATATTGGTTCAATTTTGTCTGAATAAATTTCTTGTGGTAGTCTGGCTTTTACGCCGAAAACTAGTTCGTAGGGTGTATACCCATGATCTGAGTGTGGTGTTGTGTTATATGAAAATGCATAGTATTGTAACCAATCATCCCAGTCAGATTGATGTTCGTTGATAAAAGATCGCAGAAACTCGTTGAGGCATCTGTGATTTCTTTCCAAAGAACCAATTGTCTGAGGATGATAAGCTGTCGAAAAGGTTTGTTTAATTTTTAACAATTTACAAATTTGTTCTAGAACCTCGTTTTTATATTCGGTTCCTCTGTCGGTTTTTAACTCAAGTAATTTACCGAAATTAAAAATGAAATTTTCTACTAACGCTTTAGCTACGATGTTAGCTTCTTTGGTTGGAATAGGTATATATACAACGTATTTGGTTAATTCACACTGTATGCTTACAGCGTATCTATTATTATGGATTGTTTTGGGTAATGGTCCAACAGTATCGATTGCCACTACTTCAAATGGTTTGTTAGGTGTATTAGTAATTTGTAGTTTTTCTTTGGTATGTTTAATAATTTTGTTCTTTTTGCAAATTTCACATGCCTTGATGAAATTAGCAATTGAACTTTTCATAAATTTCCATGTGTATATTTCTCTTAATTTGAGGTACAATCTGTTTTGTCCGATGTGTCCTCCTGTTGGTAATTCATGGTGATTCTTTAATATTGTTTGTATTTCCTGAGGTTTACTAATAAACTTCGGTGGTTTGTAGATAATAATTTGTAATGTTTTAATTGTTTTTAGGACGAGACCTTTAAACATTTCCATAGGTACCATTTCAAATATTTTATCATTGCAAGAGATTGCTACTCTGCTAACTTTTAATTTTCTCATTTCTTCATCATATTTGGAGATTGCAAACACGAGTGTTTGTCTGATATCTCTTATTTCTGTAATTACACGATGCATCGGTTTTTGTTTTTGTATCCCTTGATATGTATCAATTATAATGTGGTTGTTTTCGAAAAAACACCTCATTTTCAATAAGTTTCTTACTTCGCTAGGAGTTTCCGTTGAATAAACAGAGAGTTGATCAGGCTCACTGTTGATGCAAGGATTATTACTTAGATTATTCTTATAGTTAGTATTTTTTGTATTGTTTAATTTGTCTTGTTCTTTTTTCTTTTTTATTAGTTCTTGTTTTTTTGACATTGACCTTGTATTAACCATCAAAATACTATTTGCCTTTAATTCATCGGAAGACATTATTATGCGTGATAACGCATCGGCTGCAACGTTACTTTTACCTTGGATATATTCTATATTAAATTCAAATTCCTCTAAATCTAACCTCATTCTAGTTAATTTGGAGGTTGGGTTTTTCATATTAAATAGAAATACTAACGGTCTGTGATCCGTTCGTATAGTAAATTTACGTCCATATAGATAGGACTTAAAGTAATTAATTGAGCAATGTATCGCTGTCAATTCTTTCAAAATTACTGATTTATTTTTTTCTCCGGGTGTAAAGCTTTTGCTGGCGAATGCTATTGGTAAGTCATTGCCATTAATTATTTGTGATAAAACTGCACCACATCCAACGTCTGAGGCGTCTGTGGTTAAAATAAATTGTTCATTAAAATCTGGGTATTGTAGAAGTTTTGGTGACATTAAGAAGGATTTTAAGGTTACAAAAGCATGCTGACATTCTAATGTCCATGAAAATTTCTGGTTTTTCTTTAGTAGCTGATTTAATGGGTAGGCTATGGTTGCGAAATTTGGGACGAATTTTCTGTAATAGTTGCAAAAGGCAACGAATCTTCGTACGTCGTCGCTACTTGTTGGCGTAGGATAATTTTTTATTGCTTCGTATTTATTACTATCCGGTAGTATTCCTTTGTCTGTAATTTTGTGACCTAAATATGTTACTTCTGTATTAAAAAATTTACACTTATTGAGGTTTAATTTGAGATTGTACTTCCTAATGCGTTCAAAAACTTTCTCTAAATTCTGAAGGTGGTGTTGAATTGAGCATCCAACTACTATAATATCATCTATATATACAAAAGCATGTTCAGGTGTTAATCCTGACATTGCGATTGTCATCATTCTTTGAAAACTGTTTGGACTGATATTTAAACCAAACGGTAATCTTTTAAATTGAAAGTGACCGGATTGGGTTGAAAATGCTGTAAATTTTCTGGAGTTTACTTCTAAGGGTATTTGATGGAATCCTGACATTAAATCCAGAGTTGTAAAATATTTTGCTCTACCAAGCTGATCTAGGATAGCATCAATTCTTGGCAGTGGGAATTTATCGGCTAATATTTTTTTGTTAAGTTGCCGGAAATCAACTACTAATCTCCATTTTGTATTATTGTTTTCTGATCTTTTCGGGACTAGTAAAATTGGATTGTTATATGGTGATATGGATGGTTCGATAATATCATCTCTCAACATTTTGTTTACTTGTGTTGCAATTTCGTTGCTTTGTGAGTGAATCGTTTTGTAGTTGGGAATGTATACTGGGACTCTATCGCTCAGTTCGATATTTTGTGAATAAAAATTGTTTGACGAAACTGGTTCGTCTGGTAAGCAAAATATATCAGAATAATTTGAAATTAATTTTTCCAGGCTGTTTTTAGCGTATATGGGTACATTGCTTAAATCGAGTTCAGTTAAGACTTTGTTTTTTCTAGTGTTATTTTTGTACATGTTGTTTTTTAAAATTGTGTACTTACTTAAAGGTTCTAAGATTGGCTTGAATTCTGATTGGCTGACGTTTATAGGTTTGTCAGTAGTATTCATAAATTTTACGAATTGGTTTTGTGGTGAAATAATTGCGCTTGCGCAAAATAACCCTTGTTTAATTTCCTGTGAGTGTAGTACCATGTCCTCACTGATATTTAAATTTTGCATTATTCTGATAACTTCGCATCTAGGATTCAGTAATAACCGTTCAACCGAGAAGGTTGTGTATAGAAGCGTACAGTTTAACAACGCTGGTTAGTTTACACGCGTTAAATACGACAACGGTTGAACTACAGGTAGAGACCTGTTGGCAGCAGCCGTTAAAACGTATAGTCGTGCTGCATAAGAGAGCCCTAGTGCTGGGCCAAGCTGGTGAAGGAAACAACAAAGGGCGTTTCCCAAGCTCTACCCAGGCCACAATACACAGCCACAAGTGCTGAGCAAGAGAGTGCAAAGGCACATCGAAGAAGGAGAGTGCAAAGGCACATAGAAGCAGGAGAGTGCAAAGGCACACCGGTGCGAAGGCACTTCGGTGCAGAAGCATATCGGTGCGGAGCACAAGGAAGAAGGAGACAAGACAACTCGGTCTTTCCACTGCCATACAACACGCAGGTATACACCGGTGACCTGCGCTGGTTACAGCTGGCGAAGACAAAAGTAAATCGGAAATCGAGTTGTGCTGGATGTCAGGTAGCAGTAGCATCACATCCAACAATCAGCATCCAACAAGAACATCTAGAGCAACGAGGATCTACACGGCAGTGCAACGGAGATAGACAACAATTTCAAGGTAGAAGTTTTTTCTTTTCCTTTTGATTGAGTACTGTGTAGTGTTGGTTTCATTTTTTATTTAAAGTTTGATTAAAAATTTTAATGTGATGGATGAATCCATGGACGTAAATCCTAGCATGAATCCGATACCCCCACGAACGAAAAAATATCAGGAGAGCTCTTCTGGGCCTTGGATAGTCTTTTTTAGACGTATATCAAAGCCATTGAACATTTTACAAATTAATAAAGGTTTGACATCACGATACTCTTCAATCAAAGAGATCATAAAAGTAAATAACGATAAAATTCGTGTTGTGGTAAATAATTTGAAACACGCGAATGATATTGTCTCTTCGGAACATTTCATTAAAGAGTATAAAGTTTACATACCCTCCAAAGATGTCGAAATTGACGGTGTTGTTACCGAAGCGAGTCTTTCGGTAGATGATTTACTCAAGCATGGTGTTGGTCGTTTCAAGAACTCTATGCTTGAGGGTGTGAAAATATTGGAGTGCAAACAACTGTACTCAGTAGTTCATGAAGAGGGAAAGAAAGTTTATCGCCCATCAGACTCGTTTCGAGTGACATTTGCCGGGTCTGCGTTGCCGTCCCATGTCTATGTCGATAAAATTCGCCTCCCTGTTCGGCTTTTTGTTCCAAATGTAATGAATTGTACGAACTGCAAAAAATTCGGCCACACAGCTACTTACTGTAGTAATAAACCAAAATGTATTAAGTGTGAAGGGCCTCATAAAGATAATGATTGCAACAAGGAAATTGAAAAATGTATTTATTGTGGAGAAAGTCCTCATGAGGATATTTCAGTATGCACTGCATTTAAAGTACACAAAGACAAAATTAAGCTTTCTTTAAAAGCACGGTCTAAGCGCACATATGCAGAAATGCTTAAAACGGTCATTGATGTCCCCCCTTTGGAAACCGAAAACGGGTTTTCAAATCTAGAGGAACCAGAGGACTCTGACTCTGACGAAAATAGTGAAGGTAATTCGTTTATCACTACCCAAGGGTCAGTTAAGAGAAAGAAGTCTTCTTCCAAATTACCAAAAAAGACACCTAAAATTTCATCTTCAAAAAAAGATCCCCGTGTTAAACAAAAAAAGTCAAAACCAAAGACTGTGCCTCCTGGTTTGTCAAATTCACAAACCAATCCAGGATCTAGCACAGAAAAAGGTAATAATCCTGTGGGCTCTATTTCACAGCCACCAACAGGATTACTGAAGTTTTCGGAAATTGTTGAATGGATTTTCTCAGCATTCAATATATCTGAACCCTTAAAGACCCTCATAATGGCATTCCTTCCAATAGCTAGAAATTTTTTGAAGCAGTTATCAGCTCAATGGCCAATTGTCTCAGGTTTTGTATCTTTTGATGGATAATTTATCACCCGCCGCAAATGATACAATCACTGTCCTGCAGTGGAATTGTCGAAGTATCATGCCAAAACTTGATTCATTTAAAATTTTATTGCATAGCCAAAAATGTGATGTATTTGCTTTATGCGAAACATGGCTTACTTCAAACATAGCTTTAAATTTTAATGATTTTAACATTATACGTCTCGATAGAGACTCTCCGTATGGTGGAGTGCTTTTGGGAATTAAGAAATGCTATTCCTTTTATAGATTAAACATCCCTTCAACTTCTAGTATAGAAGTTGTTGCTTGCCAAATAAACATTAAAGGCAAAGATATTTGCATAGCTTCGGTTTATATTCCTCCAAAAGCACAAGTTGGACAGCAACAGCTTAATGAAATGGTTGAAGCCCTTCCTGCACCACGATTGATTCTGGGGGATTTAAATTCGCACGGTATTATGTGGGGTTCCGTTTACAATGATACCAGATCATCTTTAATACAAAACATTTGTGACAATTTTAGCATGACGGTATTAAATATGGGTAGCATGACACGGATCCCAAGACCTCCTGCACGCCCAAGTGCATTAGATCTATCTCTTTGCTCAACATCAATTCGACTAGATTGCACCTGGAAAATATTGCCTGATTTACACGGTAGCGATCATTTACCAATCATCATCTCAATTAGCAATAGCAATTGCATTGCTACTTCAGCTAGTATTCCATATGATTTGACAAAAAATATCGACTGGATTAAATACCAAAGTAGTATCTCTAGTATTTTGAATTCAATGGAAGAGCTCCCTCCACTTGAAGAATATGACTTCCTCATTTGCTCGATTCTGGAGGCAGCAGAACAATCCCAAACTAAACGCTTTCCTGGGCCAACGACTAACAGAAGGCCTCCCAACCCCTGGTGGGACAAAGAGTGCTCAGAGGCTAAACTCGCAAAACAAAATGCTTGCAAGACGTTTCTAAAACGGGGAGGAGGAACTCCTCAGAATTTTGAAAAACTTATGGCTTTAGAAACCAAGTACAAGAGCATACTTCGAGCCAAAAAATGTAGCTATTGGAGACATTTTGTCGAAGGTTTGTCAAGAGAAACCTCAATGAGCACTCTTTGGAACACGGCCAGACGAATGAGGAATCGTAACGTGGGCAATGAGAGTGATGAATACTCGAACCGATGGATATTTGACTTTGCTAGGAAAGTTTGCCCAGATTCTGTTCCTACGCAGAGCATTATAAGGGAATCTCCTCCGAATAATGGTTTTATTAATAACCCATTTTCAATGATGGAATTTTCTATAGCACTCTTGTCTTGTAACAATAACGCTCCTGGGTTGGACAGAATTAAATTCAACTTGGTGAAGAATCTGCCCGACCTCGCAAAAAGACGTTTGTTGGAATTGTTCAACAAGTTTCTTGAGCAAAATATTGTTCCACCTGACTGAAGACAAGTGAAAGTTATCGCCATTCAAAAGCCGGGGAAACCAGCTTCCAATCACAACTCATATAGACCCATTGCGATGTTGTCCTGCATCAGAAAATTGTTCGAAAAAATTATTCTACGACGTCTCGACACTTGGGTCGAGAAGAACGGTTTGTTGTCAGATACTCAGTTTGGCTTCCGTAGAAATAAAGGGACGAATGATTGCCTTGCATTACTTTCGTCTGACATCCAAATTGCCTTCGCTCAAAAGCAACAAATGGCATCTGTATTTTTAGACATTAAAGGAGCATTTGATTCAGTTTCCATTGATGTTCTTTCAGACAAGCTCCACCAACATGGACTCCCAGCGGTTATAAATAATTATTTGCACAACCTTTTGTCAGAGAAACGCATGCATTTTTCATATGGCGATTTGACAACATTCAGAATTAGCTACATGGGTCTACCGCAAGGCTCATGCCTCAGTCCGCTCCTTTATAATTTTTACGTGAATGACATTGACAGCTGTCTTGTAACCCCATGTACACTAAGACAATTGGCAGATGATGGCGTGGTTTCAGTTACTGGACCCAAAGCTATTGATCTGCATAAACCATTGCAAGATACCTTAGATAACTTGTCCGTTTGGGCTGTTCACCTTGGTATCGAATTCTCTGCGGAGAAAACAGAGTTAGTTGTCTTTTCAAGAAAGCATGATCCCGCGCAGCTTCAGCTCCATATGATGGGAAGAATGATCCAACAGGTTTTAACTTTTAAATACCTCGGGGTGTGGTTCGATTCCAAATGCAAGTGGGGAGGACACATTAGGTATCTGATAACGAAATGCCAACAAAGAGTAAATTTTCTTCGAACAATAACAGGATCTTGGTGGGGTGCTCATCCGCAAGATCTAATAAAATTGTATCAAACAACGATACTTTCAGTGATGGAATATGGATGCGTTTGTTTTCGTTCCGCTGCAAACTCTCATATTATCAAACTTGAGCGAATTCAGTACCGTTGTTTGCGAATTGCCTTAGGCTGCATGCATTCAACACATACAATGAGTCTTGAAGTTCTGGCGGGAGTTCTTCCATTAGAAGATCGATTTTGGGAGCTTTCATCACGCCTGCTAATAAGATGTGAGGTGCTGAATCCCATGGTAATTAATAATTTCGAACGACTAGTCGAGCTTCGATCTCAAACAAAATTCATGACAGTATATTTTAACCATATGTCACAGGAAATCAACCCTTCAAGATATATTCCTATCCATGTCAGCCTCCTAAATGTCCCTGACTCAACTTTATTTTTCGATACATCCATGCAGCGCGAAGTGCGTGGAATCCCGGATCATCTACGCTCGACGGAAATCCCAAAAATATTTTCAAGTAAGTTCAGGCATATTGACTCTGAGAAAATGTTTTACACGGACGAATCGCGAATTGAAGAAGCGACAGGGTTTGGTATGTTCAACAATAATGTTTCGGTCTCATTTAGGCTTCAAGAACCTGCACCTGTTTATATAGCAGAGCTAGCAGCAGTTCATTATAGTTTGAGTGTAATCGTCACATTATCTCCAAACCATTATTTCCTCTTCACAGATAGTCTGAGTGCAATTGAAGCCATTCGCTCAAACATGACTGGCAAGACTGAACCGTTTTTCCTGGGCAAAATAAAACAGTGCCTGAACGACATATTGAACAATAATTATCTAATCACTATAGTCTGGGTCCCGGCTCATTGCTCCATTCCTGGCAATGAAAGAGCCGATATTTTATCCAAACGTGGTGCTATTGAGGGTGAAATTTATGAGCGACCGATTGCTTTCAACGAATTCTATAGCTCGTCTCGCCAAAGAACACTTGCCAGCTGGCAAGCATCTTGGGATAGAGATGATCTGGGTCGGTGGATGCACTCAATTATTCCGAAAATATCGACAAAGGCATGGTTCAGGGGACTGGATGTGAGTAGGGATTTCATTCGTGTGATGTCCAGACTCATGTCCAATCACTACACGTTAGATGCACATCTCCTTCGAATTGGGCTCTCCGAGACTAATCATTGTGCTTGCGGAGAAGGTTATCGGGATATTGATCATGTCGTTTGGACATGCGTGGAGTATCGTGATGTCAGATCTCAACTAATAAATTCTTTGCGTACCCAAGGTAGACTATCCAATATCCCAGTTCGAGACATTCTTGCTTGTCGTGACCTTTCATACATGAAACTTATTTATCATTTCATAAAGAAAATTGGAGTTTCAATTTAATAAAGGCCCCTTTTAAGACTTAGCTCTGATCCCAGCTGCGTCCATGAGTTCAACCAATAGCTAAATTAGAATAAAAATTATGTAATGATACAAACAAACTCGAAACAGTTTATGAAATTATCAACAAAATGTCAAAAAAAACAGCTTATTTTATAATTTATAGAAGGTAATCGTTTGGTTCAAATAATATTTCCGAGTAGATTTCATTATTAATGACGAGTTACCTAAGATGATATTGAAGCTATAAGAGAATATGTTTTAATAAATTCAAAACGTTGTGACTATGTTAGAATTAAATTAGGATAAGAATATTATGTAAAAGTGATGCTACGGCGAAGAAAAACTTATGTAAACTGCCTTAAGAAATAAACGTATTTATGAAAAAAAAAAAACTTCGCATCTTCCTGGTATAATGTAATTTTTATCGCTTGTATTTTGAATCGGTATCGCTATTGGGATATTGTTAATTGTAAAGTTTAATATCCAACATTCATAATCTATTAGGCATTTATAAGCCGATAGGAAATCTCTACCCAAGATGCCATCTGTAGAAATAGGAAAATTTGGGCTTACTAGGTGGAATCTATGTTTAATAGAAACTTCGTTGTTAAATATTAATTCTGTTTCTGTCGATGCGATGGTTTCTATCTCGCCATCGGTAATTCCGGTAAGTTTAATTTTATTATTTATATTGATTGGTTGTTGTGGAGATATTTTGTTTGCTTTAAATACTGATATATCTGCACCTGAATCTATAATAAATGTGCATATTGAATTTGTCATTCTTATACCTACTTTGATAAAATTAGCGGCGTGTATATTCATGGTATACAAGGTCTTTCTCAAAAATTTTGGTTCGTTGGGTATTGGTTAATATTTTGTGCTTGTTCGTACTGAAGTGGTATTATATTTAATGTTTCATTTTGAGAGGTATTTTCCATCTGTTCCTCGTTGGTTAATAATATTCTGTTATTTCCGTTCCTTCGGAAATTTTCGTGGTATTGACCATCTCTGCGGGGTCTTCCACGGTAATTGGTTGTATTCCGCATATTACCTTCATGCCGGAATTCTTGATTATTTGCATTATGGTTGAAATTATTATTAAAATTATTATGGTTATAATTATTTCTATTATTATAAAATAGTTGTTTTTGTCGATACCTATTGTACTGCACTGGGTATTTGGGTGCATTATATTGTCTTGCCCCCCTATTAAAATTATTCACACGTTGTTGGTGCTGTTGAACAAAACGTGTGTGCATTATTTGGGAGTGGGTTATTTCGTCTGTACCCAATTCTTGTGCTTTCTGGTTTGCTTCTCTTATGTTGCTGAAATTACCAGCTTTGAGAATTATTTTTAATTCGGTGTTGTTACACCCTTTTATTAGAGCGTTTACCCCTATCTTAGTGCTCATTGATTTTGCCACTGGTAGTGGGATTTTTTGCTCGACATAGGTATTTTCGAGTTTTGTGCAGAGGGTTTCAATTTCATCGCAAAAACTGTTTATTGAGTTTTTCTGTTTTAAGGTGTTTATTTTCGCTATGATACTTTCGGGAGTGGTCGTGATTTTACACCTTTCCTCGACTAGTTGTATCAAATTATCGATTGTGTTGACTGTTTCAGGGATGCCTTGTCTGGCTTTTCCGGACAGTCTGGTTTTAAGAAATTTTATTGCCATGGCCATGTGGTCTGGCAGAACTAACTCATTCAGCAATCTAGCTGAGTCGATAAATGTGTATAAGTTCTCAGGAGAACCATCGTAAGGTTGTATAAGAGCCGTCGCCTGACGTAAGTCGAACGGGGTTGTTGTTTGGGTCATTGTGTCGTTTTTGGTTGCTTTAATACATGCGAGTTTAAATTTTATTATTTCGCAAATTTCGTCAGTCCACAGTCTCGTATTTTTTACTAAGTTGTGGAAAGTCTTGTCGTCGATAATTTCTTGTTCTTTTGTAAAAAATTTTTCAAGGTCTATTTTTAATTCTTGGCATCTATTCAATTTTTCGTCGAGTAATTTTTCTGATAGTTTCGTGTTTATAGACTTTTTTACGTAAATGTGGAGTTTTTCTAGCTCCTTATAATTTTGCATTTCATTTTTGCTTGGATATATATAACATTTATATAAAATTTTATCACATTAAGAGAACATTATATTATTTTTCTCGTTTTTTTTTTTTTTTTTTTTTGTTAAAAGAAAAAATCATTCCTTTCGCAATTATAAGATATATTGTGTAGTCTTCTAGACATGAATATACATGCATAACCACATTTGTGTTTTTCAGGAATCGCCTGTTTGCGTTTTTCCTCTGCACGAATTTTAATTTCATTTAATTTGTCCTTGACCGTTAAAGGCCATTTGTCGTTATAAGAATTTTCCATTGTCGACTATAAAAAAATGTTTGTATACGTAATTTAAATTTAAATGTTGGTCAATTGTATTTGTCGTGCGGCCTTGATTGCTATTTTTTTGTGAATTGTTTATCTAATTCCAATATTCCTTTTAATAACAGATATCCAACTATTATTATAACCAGGGCGCAAAGCGCGATGCCTTCGATTTCTCTCTGCTGTGGGACTAATGTATTGTTGATGGTTTCGTCTGACGAAAACCAACCCATCTTAAACTTTTTTCACAAATGTTATTTGTCTTAATTCAATATTTCCCTAGCTAGTTGTCCCTAATTCTTAATTTAAGCACAGTACCTTGGGTTTACTTCCATTTCGTCCTCACGTTGTAGGTACTCGTGTGTGAGCGTTGTCGTCGTCTCCTTGTGCTGTAGCGGGTCCTTCCTTGGTGACACACGGTTTTTGTTTTATTTCTGTTTGCACACAGAATTTCTCAGGTAGTTCATAGTTAACGTCGCACGATGTTTTCCGGTTATTCACTGCTATCAAAAGAGCACCAATTACCGAAAGTCGAACTAACTAACGATAATAACGATCGTCATTTGCATTTTTTTTTTTGCATCACTAAACACTCGTTTATCAGTTATTGAATTCTGTTTGTTGCTAGCCACTAAAGCCAAATTGCACACTTCACCAAATCACCAATAATTGGAACTTGTTGCCATCACTGTGGAATGCCAGGAACACTTTTCACAGGCATGCAACTATTTCATAAGTTAATTTCTTTGAAGCAGTAGTAACTTCCTTGGAGAAAAATAGGCACTTTTGCACTGTTCCGTATTTTGAATCCTGATCATTGTTAGAGTTTATTTCTTCGAAATTTTTTTTTTGCCTTATCACTTGCACGTATAAAACAGTCAATAGTACTTCAACTGAAACCGAACTGTTTCACAAGTTCAACTTCCGAGATTCGTTAAGAAAACTCTGTCACTTTGCACAACGGTCGCCATTTACTATTAAATGCATACAACGGTTTAAGTTTAACACGAATCTGTCTCTTTATTTTAAAATACGCTTATTTATAGTCTATGCTCTCCTAACTTAGCTAGTTGGGTTTTACAGTATGGATTGCTAAAAATCCGGGGGGAGGAGTTAGAACGCGCAGCGTAAGTCTGATTTAACCAATGACATGCCTCGGTCATTGTATTGTATTTGAGTACGAGAGAGTGAGTAATGTTTCAAGGCAAGTGTGTGAGTGTGATACAGAAGAGGGGAGGTTGAGAGTAGTCAGGTTTAACTCTCGTGAGTGTCGGTTCGAGTCAGTGTGTTTTCCTGGGTTACTGTTATTCTAGGTCATGCCATATGGCACTGTCTGAGAGAGGTGTAGAGGTGGAGAAGCGGGGAAATGACATAACTGCTTTGTTTTTGAGTGATATTTGATACTTAAGTTTCCTTGTTTGTATTTATCGTATGAATGCGGTGTTTTTCGCTGGGCTGAAATAAGTGCTGACAATTTAATCGCCTTATGTAGGTGAAGTTTATATTTCAAGTGGGTTTCTGGGTTTCATGGCTTGGTGTCGAGTGGAAATTTGTCGAGTACGTGTTCTATGGGAATTTGTCAAGTGCGTGTGGTCTGAAGTGTGGGAAAGATTTACTTTTGAATATTTTACATGGTCTGAGATGTGTGAAAGATTTAATGTTACGTGCTCATATTACAGTAGAGAAAACTCTAATGAAATGTTTTTTTTGCTGTTTCATAATAATTTCATTTGAAAATTTTATAGCTATTATTATTATTATTATTAGAAAAATTCTCTCGTGGTTCACGCACTGAGAGGCGGTGAGTTCTTATAGCATCATATACCTGATTGACGATGTTGTATACAGTGAAGAGAACTATCTGGCCGCTCTCGGTGAAATTT